>NC_090762.1:55884434-56196934 GCF_036898095.1 Palaemon carinicauda | reverse complement strand
TATTTATAATAAAATTAATTTACCCCTGACTTGTCTCTCAGAGTACTACAAGTACTCTGAGAGACAAACCAATTTTCTTATCGAATTCGCAATATATATAGTGCGATAATGTTTAACTGTTTAATTGATCTATCATTAGGAAGTAAAGGTCTGTATTTTTTGGCATAGGAAAAGTGCAAAAAAAAAAAATCGTAAGAAATTATGCATTTATAAACTGAAATAAATCAGTCACCCTATTTAGCATTACATGGCCCAGAAGCAAAATTATTGACGATATTGTCTTTAAAATTCATTAAAAAAAAAACAGGAAAAAGGTTATTTAATCCACAATTATGGGGAAATTTTTTTACCCTTTCTGGCATAAGCCTAGGAAATAGATAAAACTTACGAAAAAATATATTAACTTGAATATTTAATTAATTACAGCTCCTTTAGGCTTTGGAAGTAATGATGATGTTTCTTCTTTACAAACTCAATATCAGGGACTTTTATGCCATTGCTACTTGGATGCTGCCTTCAGGATGCAGCCAGTTTCTGTATTTTGTTTTTAGATTTACAATGGTAGAAAAACATAGTTAAAAAAGCTAGGTTGTTGCAAAAGGTAGAAGCATTTTAGTTGCTTCCAATAGTGCAGTTTTATGAGCATTTTCAGCTTTTGACATCCAAAAATTTGAGAGGTCATCCTTGGTCTCAAATTTCATGCTAGTTTCACTGATGGGACGAAGTTCAATAAGCTTTTCTGCCAACCCTTCACGCTTTTCAGGCAAATCAGCCAGTTCACATTCGAAGGGATATACTGTACAACCCAGTTTATAGGATGGGAATCAAGTTATGGAAAGTAGTTGCAAAACCTATTCCTAAGTTAAGACAGGTGCCTTATGACCAATTCCTACATGTCACAAAGACTGCAAAAACTTTGCCAGGTTTGGAAAGACGGCAGTGTTATTGGCATTTACTTTTTAGTTTCAATGCTAAAGCTCTGAAACAAATGCTGAATTTTTTTTCCGTTGCTAAGATGAGATCAATTTTCTTTACTTGCAATACCTTATTCAGCTCATTTACATGTCCAACATATCGCAGCTAAGTATGCAAGAAGAGCTAGTCAAGTTGATTTTCTGAACTTGTCTGCAAGTTTGTGTTTTTGATTAATCAGAAACATTTCAAATTCGGTTTTAAAAACCCACACTATATCTTTTTAACTACGATGTAAAACACGTAATACTAGAGTAATAGACTTATTAAACAGGTTGAATATATTTTATATAGATTATTGAATATTATAATATCATATAGAGGAAGTAGTAGCATCTGATATCAAACAGTATTTCTCCATTTCTGTAGTTCTTTAGATTCGGGGCTCCTAAGTACATACTTTTTCTCCAATTTTCAAAATCGTTCAATATTACCCCCCCCCCCAAAATGTCTAAATTACCCCTTTTGGGGTAATTTACCCCTGTTCCCCGACCACTGGTCTAGACAGTACTACATTGGATTATTCTGTCTGGTACTGGTCATTTTCCCTTTGCCTACACATACACCGAATAGTCTGGCATATTCTTTACATATTCTCTGTTCTCTTACACCTGACAACATTGAGATTACCAAACAATTCTTCTTCACCTAAGGGGTTACTGCACTACCATTGTTCAGTGGCCACTTACCTCTAGGCACGGGTAGAAGAGACTCTTTAGCTATGGTAAGCAGCTAAAATCAAACCATTGTTCTCTAGTCTTGGGTAGTGCCATAGCCTCTGTACCATGGTCTTCCACTATCTTGGGTTAGAGTTCTCTTGCTTGAGGGTACACTCGGGCACCCTATTCTATCTTATTTCTCTTCCTCTTGTTTTGTTAAAGTTTTTATAGTTTATAAGGGAGATATTTATTTCAATGTTAATTTCTTGAAATATTTTATTTTTCCTTGTTTCCTTTCCTCATTTGGCTATTTTCCCTGTTGGAGTACCGGGGCTTATAGCATCCTGCTTTTCGAACTAGGGTTGTAGCTTAGCAAGTAATAATAATAATACTAATAATAATGTAAGAGATTTAAATTTCACTGTAACTACTGGAGCAACTGTCATTTAAAGGTGACTAAAGAAGAAGTGAACTGCTGTGCTGTATGTCGACTCAAATGTCAAGTTTGAGTGACTTCTTGTTTTGATTTGTCAAATTGTTGGTGTGACTTTAGTAAGAAGGTGGCCAGTTTTCTTGTACTAAGTATAAACGGAATATAAAACGGGTAATTTGAGATCACGCTCATTTAGATGATACGTTTAAATTAATCAACGAAGTATCCTTTGCTATTTGGATTGTGGATGGAAGTTTAGAAAACATGACTATTAGAGGCCAAGGATGCTTGGAACCGCCTTTGCACATTGGAAGAAATTCTTATGAGGAACCAAAGGTAATTTATATTCATTATTTGTCTGTGATAAAGTAAGCATACAATTTTTTTTTCAGGTACTCGTAAATGCAAAGCTTCCATTATAGAACCGTGCAATATTATTTAAGGTTAAGTTGTAGTTCTTGTCGGGAAAACCATTTCTAATAGAAAAAAAAAACTGTTTTCCCATCATCCTCCCTTTCTAAGGGTACGAAAATATCAATTTCAGGATTCATACGAAAGGTAACATCGGTAAAATTATATCAACGGACAGGGAAACATTTCGAACAGAAACTTTTTCCTGTAGTGATTAACGTGATTTAACCATATTTAACCATTTTAATTGCAAACAAACAGAACAATCAAGAAAACGGTGGGCATTTCTCTAGAGGGAAAAGTTGATTTTTACTAGGAAAGTTTTCTCTGTCCGTAACTATAATAAAACCAACAAATCTAACCACATCTCACCTAACTTGACCTAGTAGTTCTGCTTCATTTATAAAATGCTGCAGTATTAGTTAGGATATTGAAACTTGCATAAATGGATAGATCTTCTCAAATACCTGTACACTGTTTTCAATACCATATACTAATGGCAGAAAGCACTATTAACAAAGTTACAGATTTTGATAAATACCCGTTTTGCTTCTATTGTCGTCATAGCACATATCGTAGGAGCCTGCTTTCTCCCGGTAGTTCAGAACACTGATAAGTGGTGCTTCTGCCATAAGTTACTTGTATGAACAGAATAAAGGGCTCATTGTTTTATATTTTAAACCTTATTTATTTTCAATATTGAAGTATGCAACATATCCTATCATAGCTTTTATTTTATTGATCATGTTAATAACAAAAGGTTAGAGAAGAAAGGCACATTTGATATTTTTCAATATTAAACTTAGCCGGTGATCATATAAGCTGTCAGCTCTGCTGCCCGACAGAAAAACCTAAGGACAAAATACGCCAGCGATCGCTATACAGGTGGGGGTGTACATCAACAGCGCCATCTGTCGAGCAGGTACTCAAGTACTCCATGTAAACACAGAACCAATTTTCTCTCTGTCGTGCCACCGGCAAGACCTACTAAATACGCTGTTGCTTACTGGATTGATTTTCACAGATTTTGGTGAAGTACTCATTTCTAGTTATTAGCTTTCGCTTTGCAGAGGATATCTTCAATACTTCCTTGCATTCTTTGATTGAATTTTGGATTATTTGTTGACGACTTGGATAGATTTTGAATTCCCCTTTGACTAATTCAAGATGGCTGACCCTTCTCAAGTCCCTAAATACAGGAAGTGTAGTGCTAGGGACTGTTCAAGGCGTCTTCCGAAGGCCTCTATCGATCCGCACACCATTTGTTCCAATTGTCGGGGTAAAACCTGTCAATTGGAAGATCGATGTGAGGAATGCGTTGGGCTTTCGGAATTCGATTTTCTCGAATTCCTGAAATATTCACGTAGGCTAGAGAGAGATAGAGTCAGGAGGAGTTCATCTCGCTCAGTTGATTTTTCCTCTCCCCATGCCCCACAACCTATTCCTTCCCCTGTAGTGGTTGCTCCTGATCCCCCTTCTAGCACTCAACAACCTTCGATGGCAGATATGATGCGTGCCATCCAGGCTCTGGGTGAGAGAGTTGAGTCATTGGCGAGTGACCGTAACCAACTCATGGCAGACGTCAGGGAGTTGAAGGGTAAGAGTGCAGTGGGTAGTGACAAAGTGAGTGGTAGTGTTGTGGAAAGTGTTAGTGTTGCGCTTGAGGGTGCGTCTGTTCGTGCCTGTCGTCCTCCCAGTCCGGGACCTCTTGCAAGCTCCCAAGGCCAGGGGAGAAGCAATGTCGTACGACCAAAGGGTTCGACAGGCTTTAATCAGCGGACAGACGTTCCCTCCGTGGTTTCGGACGTATCTTGCCAAGATCGCCCCACCCAAAAGAAGACGAGAGAGCCCGTTTATTCCTCGTCTGCGGAAGATGTTTCTCGGAAGAAACAATGGACCAAGGTCTCACGACCTCTCAAACGCAAGGTCCCTTCCGCGCAAGTCCAACGGCCCAGTTGTAGCCACTGGGTCAGTTCGGACTCGCTGCAGTCTTCAGATGACTGCACACCTCCTAAGAGAGGCAAAGCGGTACCGCAACAGGCAGTAACACCGTCTGTTGCCGCACCTGCTACTGTAGACCCTAAGTGGGCTTTGCTGCAGACCATGCAGACACAGTTGTCATCTTTAATGCAGGACTTTCGTGCGGAGAAGGTTGACGCTGCTCCCGTTAGCCTACAACCAACCACGGTTGTGCGTCCAGTTGACGCTGAGGCTACCTTCTCCCGCACTCCAGCTGTGAGAGTCCCGCCACCCATGCGCACTGTACCCTGCCAGCCGCATGTTGACGTTCGCCGACGCACGGAACCCTCCGTTGACGTTAACGAGTTACAACAACAACAACCTAAGTTGTTTTGTTTTGACGCGGTGCGTCAACCTCCGCAACCCACTGTGGTTACCCCTACTCGCCCACAGCAGACTAGACAGTCGGGAGTAGACGCTTTGCGCCCCCGCGCAGCTATGGTTGTTGCCAGTTCACAGACTGACCAACAGTTCCATGACGTTGCGTCCAGTGCAGTCACGCATGCACCCGTGCTGCCGGACTCAGCTGACCAGCCAATGCCTACTCCTTTGCCGCTTCCTCCTCAGCATTCAGACGATGGACTCTCTGATGATGACGACGCTGCACACCTTGACGACCCGCACACGGACATCGACGAACCCAAGACCACGCCTCCCTCCTTGGACTTTAGGAAAGTACTTGCACTGTTCAAGGATATGTATCCCGATCAGTTTGTTTCTGCGGCCCCACGCTCACCTCCATCTGAGTTCGCTTTAGGCACGCAGTCATCCGCGCCTGCCTTTACGAAACTCGTCCTCGCCCGCTCGTCCAAGAGAGCTTTAAGGGTGTTTGGAGATTGGATGCAGTCCAAAAAGCACCTGGGGAAGACAGCATTCTTGTTTCCCCCTGCGAAATTCGCTTCCAGATCGAGCGTCTGGTATGCCACGGGAGAAGTTCTCGGCTTGGGAGTTCCTGCCTCTGCCCAGGGCGACTTCTCAAGTCTAGTAGACTCTCCCCGCAGGCTGGCCATGAGACGCTCCAAGATTTGTTGGACTCCTTCAGATTTAGATCATCTGATGAAAGGAGTGTTCAGAGCGTTCGAAGTGTTTAACTTTTTGGATTGGTGTTTGGGAGCGTTGAGCAGGAAGACCTCCCCTTCTGACAAGGAAACTTCCATGCTCATTATGTCCTGCATGGACAAGGCCATACGGGACGGTTCCAGTGAGCTTGCGGCTTCGTTCGTTTCCGGGGTCCTCAAGAAACGAGAAAACCTTTGCTCCTTCTTGTCAGCTGGAGTAACACAATGTCAGAAATCGGAGCTTATGTTTGCTCCTCTCTCGAAGTGCCTTTTCCCAGAGGAGTTGATCAAGGAGATTGCTGCCTCCTTGATTCAAAAAGACACGCATGACCTAGTTGCGTCATCTGCACGCAAAGCCACCCCTTTGCCTTCCGTGTCTAGACCCAGAATGGATACTCCAGCGTCAAGATTTATCCCGCCCTTTCGTGGCAGAGCCTCCAGCAGAGGAGGTGCTCGTGCCGAAGGGAAACGTGGGAGCAAGAAGAAAGGTACCAAGTCCTTTAGAGGCAGAGTCTGACTGCCACCTTCTTCAGACAGCAGTGGGAGCCAGACTCAAGAACTACTGGGAGAACAGGGGCGCAGATGCACAATCTGTGAAGTTGCTCAGAGAAGGGTACAAGATCCCATTCTTGCGCAAGCCCCCTCTAGCAACGACTCCCATCGACCTCTCTCCCAGGTACAGAGAGGAGGACAAGAGACTAGCTTTGAAGCAAGAGGTGTCTCTCTTACTAGAAAAGGGAGCGGTAGTCAAAGTCCGGGACCATCAATCCCCGGGCTTCTACAACCGTCTCTTCTTAGTGGTAAAGAAGACAGGAGGGTGGAGACCGGTGCTAGACGTCAGTGCTCTGAATGTCTTTGTCACCAAGCAGACGTTCGCCATGGAGACGACAAAGTCTGTTCTAGCAGCGGTCAGGAAGGAAGACTGGATGGTCTCTTTAGACCTCAAGGACGCTTACTTTCACGTCCCCATTCACCCAGATTCCCAACCTTTTCTAAGGTTCGTTTACGGGAAGGTTGTCTACCAATTTCAAGCCCTGTGCTTTGGCCTAAGCACGGCGCCTCTTGTCTTTACGAAACTGATGAGGAATATTGCCAAATTCCTGCATTTAGCAGACATCAGAGCCTCCCTCTATTTGGACGACTGGCTTTTAAGAGCTTCGTCCAGTCGTCGCTGTCTGGAGAATCTAAAGTGGACTCTAGATCTGACCAAGGAATTGGGTCTCCTGGTCAATATGGAAAAGTCCCAACTGGTCCCATCCCAAACTATAGTGTACCTAGGGATGGAGATTCACAGTCAAGCTTTTCGGGCTTTTCCGTCGGCCCCCAGAATAAGTCAAGCCCAAGGATGCATCCAGAACATGCTAATGAAGGACCGATGTTCAGTCAGACAGTGGATGAGTCTGATAGGGACGCTTTCATCACTGGACCAGTTCATTGCGTTAGGGAGACTGCACCTCCGTCCCCTTCAATTTCACCTGGCTGTTCACTGGAGAAAGGACAAGACGCTAGAAGCGGTCTCGATCCCTATTTCCGAGAAGATGAAGTCATCACTGACTTGGTGGAAGGACAACATCAACCTCAGAGAGGGTCTGCCCCTGGCTGTTCAGACCCCCAACCACGTTCTCTTCTCGGACGCATCGGACACGGGCTGGGGTGCGACATTAGACGGTCGGGAATGCTCGGGCACCTGGAACTCGGAGCAAAGAGCGTTACATATCAACTGCAAGGAGCTACTGGCAGTTCATCTGGCCTTGAAAAGCTTCAAGTCCCTCCTTCTAGGCAAGGTGGTGGAGGTGAACTCCGACAACACCACGGCCTTGGCGTACATCTCCAAGCAAGGAGGGACCCATTCTATGAAGTTGTACGAGATCGCAAGGGACCTCCTCACCTGGTCAAGAGATCTAAACTTGTCTCTAGTAACGAGGTTCATTCAAGGCAACATGAATGTCATGGCGGACCGCCTCAGTCGGAAGGGTCAAATCATCCCAACAGAGTGGACCCTTCACAAGAATGTATGCAAGAGACTTTGGGCCACATGGGGCCAACCTACCATAGATCTCTTTGCAACCTCGATGACCAAGAGGCTCCCAAATTATTGCTCGCCAATCCCGGACCCAGCAGCAGTTCATATAGATGCCTTTCTACTGGATTGGTCCCATCTAGACCTTTATGCATTCCCCCCGTTCAAGATTGTCAACAAGGTACTGCAGAAGTTCGCCTCTCACGAAGGGACAAGGTTGACGTTGGTTGCTCCCCTCTGGCCCGCGAGAGAATGGTTCACCGAGGTACTGCAATGGCTGGTGGACGTTCCCAGAACTCTTCCACTAAGAGTGGACCTTCTACGTCAGCCACACGTAAAGAAGGTACACCCAAGCCTCCACGCTCTTCGTCTGACTGCCTTCAGACTATCGAAAGACTCTCTAGAGCTAGAGGCTTTTCGAAGGAGGCAGCCAGGGCGATTGCTAGAGCAAGGAGGACATCCACTCTTAGAGTCTACCAGTCGAAGTGGGAAGTATTCCGAAGCTGGTGCAAGTCAGTATCAGTATCCTCAACCAGTACCTCTGTAACTCAAATAGCTGACTTCCTTTTATACCTGAGGAAGGAAAGATCTCTTTCAGCTCCCACGATCAAGGGTTACAGAAGCATGTTGGCAGCAGTCTTCCGTCACAGAGGCTTAGATCTTTCCAACAACAAAGATCTACAGGACCTCCTTAAGTCTTTTGAGACCTCGAAGGAGCGTCGTTTGGCCACACCAGGTTGGAATTTAGACGTGGTACTAAGATTCCTTATGTCAGAAAGGTTCGAGCCGCTACAATCAGCCTCCTTTAAAGATCTCACTTTAAAGACTCTTTTCCTCGTCTGCTTAGCAACAGCTAAAAGAGTCAGTGAGATACACGCCTTCAGCAGGAACATCGGATTTTCATCTGAAACGGCTACATGTTCTTTGCAGCTTGGTTTTCTAGCCAAAAACGAACTACCTTCTCGTCCTTGGCCGAAATCGTTCGATATTCCAAGCCTTTCTAATTTGGTTGGAAATGAACTAGAAAGAGTCTTGTGCCCTGTTAGAGCTCTTAAGTTCTATTTAAGACGAACTAAACCTTTACGAGGACAGTCAGAAGCTTTATGGTGTGCTATTAAGAAACCTTCTTTACCTATGTCGAAGAATGCAGTTTCCTATTATACAGTATTAGACTGTTGATACGAGAAGCTCATTCCCATCTGAATGAGGAAGACCATGCTTTGCTGAAGGTAAGGACACATGAAGTTAGAGCTGTCGCAACTTCAGTGGCCTTCAAACAAAACAGATCTCTGCAGAGTATAATGGACGCAACCTATTGGAGAAGCAAGTCAGTGTTCGCGTCTTTTTATCTTAAAGATGTCCAGTCTCTTAACGAGAACTGCTACACCCTGGGACCATTCGTAGCAGCGAGTGCAGTAGTGGGTGAGGGCTCAACCACTACATTCCCCTAATTCCATAATCTTTTTTAATCTTTCTCTTGAAATGTTTTTTATTGTTGTTTTTGGGTTGTCCGGAAGGCTAAGAAGCCTTTCGCATCCTGGTTGATTTGGCGGGTGGTCAAATTCTTTTCTTGAGAAGCGCCTAGATTAGAGGTTTTGATGAGGTCCTTTAGTATGGGTTGCAACCCTTGATACTTCAGCTCCTAGGAGTCGCTCAGCATCCTATGAGGATCGCGAGGCTCAGTAAGGAAGACGTACTTAAAAAGGCAGAGTAATTGTTCAAGTCGACTTCCTTACCAGGTACTTATTTATTTTATGTTTGTTATTTTGAATAACTGCTAAAATGAAATACAAAATACTTAGCTCTTAATAATGTAAACATGTAATGCTGGTCTCTACCCACCCCCCTGGGTGTGAATCAGCTTATATGATCACCGGCTAAGTTTAATATTGAAAAATGTTATTTTTATTAATAAAATAAATTTTTGAATATACTTACCCGGTGATCATATATTAAAGGACCCTCCCTTCCTCCCCAATAGAGACCCAGTGGACCGAGGAGAAAATTGGTTCTGTGTTTACATGGAGTACTTGAGTACCTGCTCGACAGATGGCGCTGTTGATGTACACCCCCACCTGTATAGCGATCGCTGGCGTATTTTGTCCTTAGGTTTTTCTGTCGGGCAGCAGAGCTGACAGCTTATATGATCACCGGGTAAGTATATTCAAAAATTTATTTTATTAATAAAAATAACATATTTAGTCTATATGTAAACAGATTGTGGAGTGCAAAGCTACTACTCGTTGTTCGTAAAGTGTGTATTTACCCCTCTATATTTGTATAATTGATAATTAACGCCAAAATACTTGCCCACGGGGCTAATGCACCCAGTGAAACATAGTCTGCTTGCCAGAACATAGGAGTACAGTAGTGAGATAATGTTTCTTCATGAGCAAAGCAAGTATATGGCAGAGTAAAAAAACGATAAATCATTAACTCAATTAAGTAACAAGGTATTTATAATATGAACACTGCTATGAACGACATCATAGCAAATGGCATGGAAAAACAAATTTTCTGTGTCTTAATGTCCTGGCAAACAAAAGCTCCAGTGTTTTGACAGTGTTTCATTACTGTTACTATGTTTTGATTACGATAACTTTTTATTATGATGACTTTTTATGATGATTGACGGAAACAAATTTCAAGAAAGTTAACTTAAATATTAACACAATTGGACAAGTACGCTATATTTTAAGATGTTTCAAACATAATAGATAAAAAAAGCATATTGCAGAGTCATGGCTTTTCAGTTATTTCTGATAACTATGGATTTCCATTAGGAATCATTATCAAAAATGTTCAAAACACCACAAAATACATTACAAACCAGTCTTCTTTTCTACAAACCTTTTGTTCTACCATTCTATAATTTTGTCGTAGTTCCCAGCTTACAGGCCTAACAAGGCCCCTCTATTCAGGTCACAAACATACCCATGTCACTAGCCTAGCCCCAGGGCAAACCCCCACCCCCCTACCCAGGCCACATACCCTAAAACTAAATTACATATAATATCTTAACTTGTAATTGAGACATGGAGAGTTGGGGATTATCAGGGTTTCCTGCTGGTCCCTAAGATTGTTGTGGAGGGTAGAGGTGACTGGCTTAAAGTGGTTAATGTGTATCAAGGTATGTACACCCGAATGAAAAGGAGAGTATACATGGGAATCATTGAATGTTAACAAACAAATGAGACATCTCAGGTTAGCCTGGCGGTAGGATGCCGATATTTTGTGTAATTTTTCCTAGATTTATTATGCGGCCTATAGAGTAGATAAGGTTAGTTATGACATTATTTGTTGATTCTCTAGTAAATTTTCCGCACCCAAAACTCCCGATTCCCAATTGAGTGGCCCCTCTATTGTATTAGGATACATTAAGGTATTTCTTACTAACTGCTAATTTGTTATAGAAATAAAGGTCATTATCTAAGAAAACGTTATTGTTTATACAAGAAAATTTTATTTTATTAGGAAGGTTTTCCCGACAGGAACTATAATACCTTATTTGGACATTGAAAATTGCATAATTGAATAGATCTTTGCAAATACACTATTTTGAATCCCATATAGGCTTACTACTGGCAGAAACCTCTATTAGTGAGGTGACAGATTTTAATGAAAAAAATGCTAGTTTTGCTTTTTGTCATCTTAGCTCAAGTCACAGTAGCCTCTGCCGGAAGTTCAGAAAACACTGAAAGGTGGTGCTTATATCATAAGTTATTTATTTGAATAGTATAAAGGTCCCAATATTTTATATTCTAAATCTCTTTGTTATTTGTTTTGAACTTTGGAATATATGACAATTTTTGGGCTCAAGCCATGTCGTCCTGATGGAAGGTTCCTATAGGTAGCTTTCTAAGGGATATTTGGCTACAGTGATATTCCCAGAGAATTTACCTTTAGGTCTCCCGAATTCTAACTCCTGGAACGAATATCCTTAAAATTTCTTAAGGATATTGCATAAAATCAGGGGACGTATATCTTGATACGACACATGGCAATCTTCACCCCAAATAGCGTGTTTGCTTCGAGGGGGAAAGTGGCGAAACTGAAGGGGAGCCGTTATCAAGGTTACCCTTCCTCCCATACTATTATATGGCTTCAAGATGGCGCTCATTCCTTATTTGGTAGCGATGTCACACGGTGGTTTTCCCTGTTGATTAACGTTCTTGATCGTTTTTGAGAGGATTTAATATGCAGTCTCCAGCATCTTCTGCCTCTGGAAAGTTGAGTACTGTATTTAATCTTTACAATGTATAATTTTTAAACATAAAACTTACCCGCTGGTTATATAAGAATGGCTTAAGTCCCTGGACGCCCAGCAGAAATATTCAAAATCTCGCGGCTATCGCAGATATGCTAGGTGTATACTATCGCCCTTGCTGTAGACAGGCCGAACTAATCCAACCACTTCAGATCTTATCTACCGCCATACTGGCTAGAACATTGGAAATTCTCTCGCAAATTACTTTGATTTGGTGATGTACTCTGTCTTTTTGTTTTTGGCTTTCGCATTAGTGATTTCTCTTTCATATTTTTTGAAATCTTTATTGTTTTGGGTTTATTTAGCTAATTTTGACCCTTGTTATTTTTTGGATCTCTCTCGTAACTTTTCAATATGGCCGACCCTTCCCCTGTATATAGGAAGTGTATTAAATGTTGTCATACTCACCTTCCTAAGGGTTCTGTTGATCCACATACAATTTGTGTAAAATGTAGGGGTAAATCTTGTACTTTTGGGGATCAGTGTGAAGAATGTTCTTCGCTAACTGAAAGTGAGTGGGTAGCTTATGAGCATTATACTCAGAAATTAGAGAGAGACAGGATTAGACGTAGTTCTCCCCGTTCTGCGGAATTACCTGTATCTGATGTCATTGATCCTATTCCTTCCCCCGCAGTGGTAGAGCAGGAGCCGAAAGAGCCTACGATGAAGGATATGTTGTCCGCTATTCAAGCTCTCGGTGTGAGAGTTGAAGTTTTAGTGGTGGACAAAAAGCAAATTATGTCTGAAATTAATTTACTTAAAAGTTGTTGCACTGGCGACCGATCAAGTGTAAAAAGTTCGACTAATGTGTTCAGTGTTGTGGAGGGTGCGTCTGCGCGATCCTGTCGTTCGTCTAGCCTAAGACCTCTGTCAAGCTCCCAGACCCAGGGAAGAAGTTATGTTGAACGGCGAAAGGGAACGAGAGGCGTCATCAATCGCACATACGTCCCCTTGAGTGTTCCTGCTGTCGTATCACAGGTCGCTCACCCTTACCGTAGGAAAGGTGAGGTTAACGCTTTATCTCCTTCTTCGGATGAAGGGTCACGTGATGAGATTGGGCATCAAGCCTCTAGACCGCCTAAGAGAAAAGCGCAGACAGTGGAACAACGGCGTGATTCCTCTCCGCAACAGCTAGGTTGTAGTCATTGGGATACACCGGAACGTTTTCGGTCCCTTGATGAGCGTTCGCCTGCGAAGCACTCTGACGTGGGTTCCGATATGGATAAAGGTTTTATTCAGTCAGATGCGGAGCTAATTCCTGGTTCGGGTGTTATGGTTTATACTCCGCCGCTTCCATCGAACTGTTGCTCGTCTCCCGAAAGCGGGGAGCGGTTTGGAAACGATGAGGAAGGCGAATTCGCTTTGGAAGAGGCGGCGCAAATATCGCCTCAAGGTGATCCCAAGTGGTCTATGTTGTTGGGCATGAAACAGCAGCTCTCGTCGCTTATGCAGTTTTATTGGCCTGCTGTTGACAGTGCGGCTGGGCGTCAGTCTTCCGTTTTAGACTCGTTGTTGCACAGGCGGCCTGTTGTCTCTGGTACTGACGTGCTATCGTACAGGCGGTTTCCCAGTCGCAGTGTTCAACGGCAGGTTGAGGTGGATGTATCTCGTCAGAGCTCTGCTTTGCAACATCTATCGATCGTGCATACAGCTGATCGTCAGTTTTCCAAACGTGACGACGCTCGCCAGGTAACGGAGCGGGCCACTGAGCGGCAGGATGGGAGCGGGCGCGAGACGGAGCGTCAGCATCAGTGGCAAGCAGACGCTAAGCGTCAGCGTGACGACACACAGCAGTTAACCCATGACGCCGCGGAGCGTCAGCGTCAGCGGCAGCCAGACGCTAAGCGTCAGCGCGACGACACACGCCAGTCAACCCATGAGGTGGCGGAGCGTCACCGTGAGCGGCACGCAGACGCGGTTCGCCATGACGTGGCGGAGCGTCAACGCCAGCCAGATTCTACCCATGGCACCATACGTCAAGCTACCCGCGACGGTTCTCGGCAGTCAATCCATGACTCCTCACGCAAGCCAATCCATGACTCTACACGGCAGTCGACTATTTTCGCAGTGCGTCAGTTTGATGCTGTTTCACAAACCGATCGTGACAGCAAACGCAAGGCTAGTGATTGTCAGTCGGATGGGAATATTGAACAGCGCATGTCAGCACTAACGCGCCTGCACAGGAACGTCGCCTTTCTGATCCAGGCACAACTCCAGCGGCTGAATTGTCGGAGGAAGATCCGGATGAGGTTTTCTCTCGGGAGGAACATTTGGATGACATTTCAGAGGGAGAAGAGGATAAGCCACCTCAACATTCGGTGGACCTCAAGAAACTAATGCTGGTCTTCACGGAGTTGTTTCCTGACCATTTTACTCCTGTTGCCCCGCGAACTCCTCCTTTGGAATTTAGTCTCGGTAAAGCAGCAAGGACATCCTTTTTCACAAAAAAGGTTCTCTCCCACTCCTCTAAGAGAGCATTGAAATTAATGGGAGTGTGGATGGATTCAAAGAAAGCGCTTGGCAAGACATATTTCGCTTTTCCGGCAGCCAAACTAGCTTCCAAGTCGAGCTTTTGGTATGAGACAGGGGAAGTCTTAGGTTTGGGAGTTCCTGCGTCTGCTCAGCGGGACTTCTCGAGCCTTGTGGACTCTTCTCGTCGTCTAGCCATGAGGAAGACTAAAGTGTGGTGGTTAATGTCGGAGTTTGACCATCTCTTGAAAGGTTTGTTCAGGGCTTTTGAGGTGTTTAATTTTCTGGACTGATCTCTGGGAGCCTTGGGTAGAAAAGTAGCGGAAATGAAGGGCACTGTCACGAGTAACCTTATCCAACTTATTTCTTGTATGGACAAGGCAGATAGAGACGGTTCTAAGGAATTGACTGCCCTGTTCACTGCAGGAGTTGTGAAGAGGGCAAATTTTTGTTCCATCCTCTCTGTGGGAGTCACTCCATGTCAGAGATTGGAGTTACTTTTTGCTCCCATGTCTTCTGCTCTATTCCCGCAGGATTTAGAGAGGGAAGTGGCTGCAGCATTGACTCAGAAGGCTACTCATGATTTGGTTGCCAAAACAGCTAGGAAGGTGTTGCCTACATCTTTCCCTACCCGTAGAGCGAAGGAAGGGACGTCATATTCCCAGACTGCTCAGCCCTTTCGTGGTAAGCTTGCCGGGAGAAGTAACTTCAAGCCCGATGCGAAGAAGTCTAAGAAAAGAGGAGCTAAGTCCAGTCGAGGCAGGGTCTGACTGTCCTCGCCTTCAAGCAGCAGTGGGAGCCAGGCTAAATTACTTCTGGCAAGCCTGGGAGGTAAGGGGAGCGGACCCTTGGTCCGTTCGTGTTCTAAAGGAAGGATACAAAATCCCATTCTTATCAAAGCCTCCTTTAGCCACAGATCCTGTGGATCTCTCTCCTAAATACAGGGAAGGACTGAAGAGGCAGGCCATGCAGCTTCAGATGTCTCTCTTGCGGGAAAAAAGAGCGATAGAGAGGTTGCGGGACTTGGAATCACCAGGGTTTTACAACCGTTTGTTCCTGGTTCCCAAGAGTTCAGGGGAATGGAGACCGGTTCTGGATGCAAGTGCCCTCAACAACTACGTTCAGAATTCAAAGTTCACCATGGAAACTCAGAAAACCGTGCTGGCAGCAGTAAGGAAAGGTGACTGGATGGTATCGTTGGACCTCCAGGACGCTTATTTTTATGTCCCAATACATCCAAGTTGCAGACGTTACCTGAGGTTCGTGTACGGGAAGGAGGCCTTCCAGTTCCGGGCCTTATGTTTTGGTCTCTGCACAGCCCCTCTGATATTCACGAAGATCATGCTGAATGTGGTGAGCATGCTGCACTCAAGAGGCATCAGGGCCTCCCTGTACTTGGACGATTGACTCATAAGAGCTCCCTCAGCCGATCGCTGTTTGAAGGATCTTCAGATGACTTTGGATTTGGCAAAAGAGTTGAGACTCTTAGTGAGTTCAAAGAAGTCACAGCTGACTCCATCCCAGAAGATTCTTTATTTGGGGATGGAGACTCAGAGTCAGGTTTTTCAGGCTTTTCCATCTCCTGCAAGGATTCAGTCAGCGCTCCTAAGGCGATTTAGGTAACCGAGATCTTGCCCTGCACTAGGCTACCTAGCCTAGGCACTTTAGTATACTTTCATACATTATCCCCGTTTACCCTCGTGTATTGTTTTATCAATTCAACAGGAGATAGTATATCTCTTAGAATTAATTATATAACTCGTTACTCGTCTCCTGTGGAGATTTAAGGGTAATCTCTCCTTCCCTCTGAGTGTCGCCATGGGCGACAACCCTATCTTAGTCTCGCCATAGAGTAGTACACTCCGGCTTGACTAGGCTAGTGTTTCCTGTCTCCCACCCTTGCCGGCGAGTATCCCGGCTTGGGTTTTCGACAGAACCTCAGAGTATTCAGTCGTTATGCTGGTGGCTGAGCTGCAGGGTGAGTAGTCATCCCCCTGCCAGCTTACAGTTGCCGGCATAGGAGGTTTAGCCTCCCTAGACCGCACCTGAGATGGTAGCATACTGCCGCCACCTTCTCCCCTGCAGTCTAGAAGACAAGTCTTGTTTCGGCAGACCCTAGGCAAAAATAGATATTCTTCTGCCGCCTAGGATGGCGCCGATATTGAAATGAAGTTTCACTCTGGTTTGGAAATGGAGGCAATCCTGCCGCCATCTCCTAACACTTTCGGAAGACCCTAGGCTGAAGAGTAGATATTCTTCTGCTGCCTAGGATGGCGCCGATATGGAAACGAAGTTTCACCCCTGTTCGGAAATGGCGGCAATCCTGCCGCCATCTCCTAACGCTACATACAAGACCCTTTCCCTGCCCCTCTCTGTCCTTTTACGATAGCCTAGCTATCGAAACTCTGTGGCCGTTGTCCTACATTCTCCCTGCTTGCCGGGTAGATTGTAGTTCCGGTCGGGTTTCTACTTAGGCGGCTTGATAACCACTCCGACCTTCCCCTACGGACCAAGGCTCCGGGAAAGGTTATGCCGGCTGTGACGGCTGCCGTTGTGGAGACCCCTTTGTCTTTGAGTGTTCTTCAATCCTCCCTTGGACTGCCTTCCACATCTCTGAATCCGGCAGTGCCGGCAACAGAGTTTGTGGATGGGTAGAAGCTTGAATGATTCATTCTTCCCTTCCATTTGAACCCTCATTCGGGAAGAAGGCAGTAAGGTTATATACCTACACCCTTATTCACTGTACAGTACATACATTAATAAGGCAGCCCTTCATTCCATGCTTTCTCTCTTTCTGTCGGCTAGTGCCGCCAGGTACTAACTCAGCCGGCGGCATGTCGGCTGGATCGGTGCCTCCAGGTACTAACCCAACAGTGCAGCCAGGTGCTAGCCTAGCCAGCAACATGCTGGCTGAACTATAATATATGATTACACAGTAGCCAGTATTTTTAAATATTAAACTTAGCCGGTGAATATATAATAGCTGACGTCTCGGACGGCTCGACAGAAACCCAAAAACTCGCGAGCGATCGCCGTGAAGGTTGCGGGTGTGCCCACCAGCGCCGACTATCGGCCAGATACCGCATATACATGTAAACAGCTCCAGTTCTTCTCTGTCGGTCTCATCGACAAGTTGATTCCGCTCGCTGTTGACCTTGAGTTTTCGTCATTTTTGGTGAACTACTTCTTTTTGGTTGTTTTGAGCTTTCGCTGTGACGGGTGTTTTTCTCTTCAATTAAAACTCTTGAACCCTTTTTTGGATAGTGTTTATTGTTGATGACTTTGGATTTGTTTTGGATTTTCTTTGACTGTTCAATATGGCTGACCCTTCTCCTATCCCTGGACCTAAATTTCGCAAATGTAATGCTAGGGATTGTAATAAACGTCTTCCCAAGGCCTCTCTCGACCCACATACCGTGTGTTCTAATTGCCGGGGTAAAACCTGCCAATTAGGAGATCGGTGTGATGAGTGCGTGGTCTTGTCGGAATTCGACTGGCTTGAGTTTGATAAATATTCTCGTAAGCTGGAGAGAGATAGGGTGAGGAGAAGCTCCTCTAGGTCGTTGGAATTTTCCTCCTCCCATGCCCCTGAACCTAATCCTTCCCCTGTAGTAGTTGTTCCTGAACCCTCTACTAGCACTCATGAACCGTCCATGCGGGATATGTTGCTTGCCATTCAAGCTTTAGGCGAGAAAGTTGAATCCTTAGCATCGGACCGTAACCAACTCATGTCAGATGTGAAATTATTAAAGTGTCAGAGTGCCAAATCAGAAAATCGTGATAAAGTGATAAGTGCGCAAAGTGTAATTAGTGTTGCGACCGAGGGTTCGTCTGTACGTGCTTGTCGCTCCCCTAGTCCGAGACCTCTTTCAGGCTCCCCTGCACCAGGGAGAAGTAATGTCGTAGGACTTAAGGGGACGAGAGGCTTTAACCATCGTACAGACGTTCCCTCTTTGGTATCGGGCGTTTCTCGTCAAGATCGCCGCTACCATAAGACGAGCGAGGCTGTTTTCTCCTCGTCATCCGAAGGCTTTCCGCAAAAGAAACCTTGGCGCAAGGTTTCTAGACCCTTGAAGCGGAAGTCAGTCCCTTCAGGACAGGTCCAGCGTCCTGGCTGTAGCCATTGGGACAGCTCTGACCCTTTGCAGTCGTCGGAAGACTGTTCTCCTATTAAACGTAAGCGTTACACGGGGTCCGAGGGTCTCGGTAAAGGCAATGTTTTGCCTTCACAGACGTTACCATCGTCTCGGCCCGTTCCGACTCCCGTTGATCCTAAATGGGTTGTCCTGCAGGATATGCAGACTAAGCTTGCCTCCCTTATAGGAGAGTATAAAGCTGAGCAGGTTCACGATGATCCTTCGCTCCGTTACGCTGATCGAGACTCTGGCCGTCAGCCGCCCAAACGAGCTTTTACTCGCCCTTTTGAAGTTACCGCTTTGAAACGTGATGTCGGTAGTTTGTCACGTCAGTCGCGTGACTTGGATCCTCCCTCGCTGCAGTCCCGTGTTGACTTTCAGCCGCTGCCGCAGTCTCTTGTTGACGTTCAGCCGCTGCCGCAGTCTCGTGTTGACGTTCAGCCGCTGCCGCAGCCTCGTGTTGACGTTCAGGACGTTCGCCAACCAGCTCGACTTGACGTTGAGCGTCAATTACCGCAGTCTAAGGTTGTTTTGACTGCTCAGTCTAGGCAGTCAAGGCAGTTCCTACATGACGTCGAGCGTCCATCAACTCCTGTTGTTGTTGTTGATCAGTCACGAGGCTTTCAGTCCTTTCAGCAGCGGCGTGACGTCGCTTCCTCTACTTCTACTGCTGCTCCTTTGCTAGTTGACATTGCTTGTCAAGCATTGCCGCCGCGGCAGGTCTCTCCCTTTCATGAGACTCGACAATTGTCGGACGAAGTTCCTTCAGATGAGGAAGTTGCTGATCCTCTGCCTACTGATTTTCCTTCGGGCATTTTATCAGACGGAGAAGAGCCTAAAGCTGCTCAACCCTCTATGGACTTTAAGAAAATCATGATGATTTTTAAGGATCTTTTCCCAGACCATTTTGTTACTTCTGCTCCTCGTTCGCCTCCGTCAGAGTTTGCGCTAGGCCTAGCTGCTGCGAAGCCTTCTTTTACTAAGCTTGTGCTCTCTCGCTCTTCTAAGAGGGCTTTACGTTTGCTAGGGGACTGGTTGATCACCAGGAGGAGTTTGGGGAAGACGGCCTTTGCTTTCCCTCCTTTTAAACTAGCTTCTATAGCGAGCGTCTGGTATGACACGGGAGAAGTTCTCGGCTTGGGAGTTCCTGCCTCTGCCCAGGGAGACTTCTCAAGCCTCGTAGACTCTCCCCGTCGCCTGGCCATGAGACGCTCTAAAGTTTATTGGTCCTCCTCGGACCTTGACCATCTCCTTAAAGGGGTTTACAGGGCCTTCGAAGTTTTTAACTTCTTAGATTGGTCTCTAGGAGCATTAAGCAGGAAGATCTCGTCGGCCGACCAGGATGTTTCCGTGCTTATTATGTCCTGCATGGACAAAGCCATCTGTGACGGCTCCAATGAGCTCGCCGCTACCTTTACGGCTGGAGTCCTGAAGAAGAGGGAGACTCTTTGCTCGTTCCTTTCGGCAGGAGTAACTCCCTGTCAAAGGTCGGAGCTTCTCTTTGCCCCCTTGTCATCTGCTTTGTTTCCTCAACAGTTGATCAAGGATATTGCGGCTTCGCTGGTGCAGAAGGATACACACGACCTGATGGCTACTTCTGCTCGTAAGGGTGCTCCTTCATCGTCTTACGTCGTGAGACCCAAGATCGATACCCCAGCGACTAGGTTTATCCCGCCCTTTCGTGGCAGAGCCCCCAGCAGGGGAGGCGCTCGTGCTGACGGTAAAAGAGGCAAGAGGAGAGGTTCTAAGTCCTCCCGTGGCAGAGTCTGACTGCCCACGTCCTCAGACAGCGGTAGGGGCCAGACTGAACAGCTTCTGGCAGGCCTTGGAGAAGAGGGGTGCAGACCAAGAGTCTGTGTTGTTGCTCAAGGAGGGGTACAAAATACCTTTTGTACGCAGACCTCCTCTAGTAACAGTTCCTTTAGACCTCTCTCCCAGGTATCGAGAGGAGTCAAGGAGACAAGCTCTACATCAGCAGGTGTCTCTGTTGCTAGAGAAGGGAGCGGTGGTGAAAGTCTCGGACCTTCAATCACCGGGATTTTACAACCGTCTCTTCCTAGTACCAAAGCATACAGGAGGTTGGAGGCCAGTGCTGGACGTCAGTGCGCTCAACGTTTTTGTTGTAAAAACAAAATTTACGATGGAGACCACGAAGTCCGTCCTAGCTGCGGTCAGAGAGGGAGACTGGATGGTCTCTCTTGACCTGCAGGATGCGTACTTCCACATTCCTATACACCCAGATTCTCAACCGTATCTGAGGTTTGTTTACAGGAATGTGGTGTACCAGTTCCGAGCACTGTGCTTCGGCCTCAGCCCTGCTCCTCTCGTGTTTACGAGGCTCATGAGGAATGTGGCAAAATTCCTTCATTTATCGGGAATTCGAGGCTCCCTGTACCTGGACGACTGGCTTCTCAGAGCATCGTCCCGCCATCGCTGTCTGCAGGACCTTCAATGGACGTTGGGTCTGGCAAAGGAGTTGGGACTGTTGGTGAACTTAGAAAAGTCTCAACTGAATCCCTCCCAGACGATTCTCTATTTGGGGATGGAGATTCGCAGTCTAGTTTTTCGGGCTTTTCCGTCTGCCACCAGGATAGAGCAAGCCCTGCTCAAAGTCCGCCTCATGCTGAAAAAAGACCGTTGCTCAGTGAGAAGTTGGATGAGCCTCTTAGGGACTCTGTCATCCCTGGAGCAATTTGTCTCACTAGGGAGACTTCACCTTCGCCCTCTCCAGTTCCATCTAGACTCACACTGGAACAAGAGCAAGACTTTGGAAACTGTTTCAATCCCGATCTCCGAACCAGTAAAAATGTGCCTGAACTGGTGGGACAGCAACATAAGTCTACGAGAGGGTCTGTCCCTGGCGGTCAAGAACCCAAATCACGTGTTGTTCTCAGACGCGTCGGATTTGGGTTGGGGAGCGACTCTGGACGGTCTGGAATGTTCGGGTCTTTGGACGTCGGATCAGAGGAGTATGCACATCAACTGCAAGGAGCTGTTAGCGGTTCACTTGGCCTTGGCGAGTTTCGAGAGTCTTCTACGAAACAAAGTGGTAGAAGTCAATTCGGACAACACCACAGCTTTGGCGTACATCTCCAAGCAAGGAGGCACTCACTCCCACACACTGTTCGTCATCGCAAGGGACCTCCTCATCTGGTCAAGAGATCGAGGCATCTCCCTGTTGACAAGATTCATCCAGGGGGACTTGAACGTCTTGGCGGACTGTCTCAGTCGGAGAGGTCAGGTGATCCCCACAGAATGGACCCTCCACAAGGACGTGTGCAAGAGTCTTTGGGTGACTTGGGGCCAACCCACCATAGACCTCTTTGCCACCTCGCTGACCAAAAGGCTCCCGACCTATTGCTCTCCAGTCCCAGATCCAGAGGCGGCCCACATAGATGCTTTTCTACTGGACTGGTCTCACCTGGACGCGTACGCATTCCCACCGTTCAAGATCATCAACAAGGTACTGCAGAAGTTCGCCTCTCACGAAGGGACAAGGTTGACGTTGGTTGCTCCCCTCTGGCCCGCGAGAGAGTGGTTCACAGAGATACTTCAATGGCTGGTAGACGTTCCAAGGAGTCTGCCTTTAAGGATGGATCTCTTACGACAGCCCCACGTAAGGAGTCTTCATCAAAGCCTCCCCGCGCTTCGTCTGACTGCCTTCAGACTATCGAAAGACTCTCAAGAGCTCGAGGATTTTCGAAGGAGGCAGCCAGAGCGATTGCGAGAGCTAGGAGAGCTTCTACCATCAAGGTCTACCAGTCGAAGTGGGAAGTCTTTAGGGACTGGTGCAAGTCATCATCCATTTCCTCTTCCAGTACCTCTGTAGCCCAAATTGCAGACTTTCTCCTGCATCTGAGAAATGTTCGCTCCCTCTCTGCTCCCACTATTAAGGGCTACAGGAGCATGTTGGCTTCTGTGTTCAGACATAGAGGCTTAGATCTGTCCAATAATAAAGATCTCCAAGATCTCCTTAAGTCCTTCGAGACCTCTAAGGAGCGTCGTATGGCAACTCCTGGATGGAACTTAGACGTGGTCCTAAGGTTCCTAATGTCCGACAGGTTTGAGCCATTACATTCAGCCTCCCTGAAGGATCTCACCCTCAAGACGCTTTTCTTAGTGTGCTTGGCTTCGGCTAAAAGGGTCAGTGAGATCCATGCCTTTAGTAAAAACATCGGCTTTTCTACAGATAAAGCCACATGTTCGCTTCAGCTCGGTTTCTTGGCCAAAAATGAACTGCCTTCTCGTCCTTGGCCTAAATCTTTTAATATACCTTGCCTATCAGAGATCGTAGGCAACGAGCTTGAAAGAGTACTGTGCCCAGTAAGAGCTCTTAAGTTTTATTTAGCTCGTACCAAATCTTTACGAGGTGGATCTGAGGCCTTATGGTGCTCAGTTAAGAAGCCCTCATTGCCTATGTCTAAAAATGCTTTATCGTATTTTATTAGATTTTTAATCCGAGAGGCTCATTCTCACTTAAGTGAAAAAGATCGTTGTTTACTTAAGGTCAAGACGCACGAAGTAAGAGCGAT
Organism: Palaemon carinicauda; assembly: GCF_036898095.1. Classification (NCBI taxonomy): domain Eukaryota; kingdom Metazoa; phylum Arthropoda; class Malacostraca; order Decapoda; family Palaemonidae; genus Palaemon; species Palaemon carinicauda. Next base: position 56,173,958 of record NC_090762.1, on the reverse strand, counting down.
AGCAACTTCCGTGGCCTTTAAACAAAACAGATCTCTGCGAAGTATTATGGACGCGACTTTCTGGAGGAGCAAGTCGGTATTCGCTTCATTCTACTTAAAAGACGTCCAGACTCTTTATGAGGACTGCTACACACTGGGTCCATTCGTTGCGGCGAGTGCAGTAGTGGGTGAGGGTTCTACCACTACATTCCCTTAATCCCAATATCCTTTTAATCTTCTCTTGAAATGTTTTTAATATTGTTTTGGGTTGTACGGAAGGCTGAGAAGCCTTTCGCATCCTTTTTGATTTGGCGGGTGGTCAAATGTCGTTTCTTGAGAGCGCCCAGATTAAGGGTTTTGATGAGGTCCTGTTGTATGGGTGGTCGCCCTGGATATAACAGCTCCTGGGAGTCTTTCAGCATCCTGAGAGGATGGCTGGGCTTCGTGAGGAAAGCGGACTAACAAGGCAGAGTAATCGTCAGAGTCAGCTTCCTTACCAGGTACCTATATTTATTTGGGTTTTGTTATGATATAACTGTCAAAAACTCTAAGCATATACGCCTTTATTGTATTAATACTGGTCTCTACCCACCACCATGGGTGTGAATCAGCTATTATATATTCACCGGCTAAGTTTAATATTTAAAAATGATATTTTGATTATAAAATAAATTTTTGAATATAGCCTACTTACCCGGTGAATATATAAATTAAAGGCCCTCCCTTCCTCCCCGATAGAGACCCAGCGGAATGAGAAGAACTGGAGCTGTTTACATGTATATGCGGTATCTGGCCGATAGTCGGCGCTGGTGGGCACACCCGCAACCTTCACGGCGATCGCTCGCGAGTTTTTGGGTTTCTGTCGAGCCGTCCGAGACGTCAGCTATTATATATTCACCGGGTAAGTATATTCAAAAATTTATTTTATAATCAAAATATCATATTTGCAGTATAGTACATACTGCAGACAGAAAACTATAGTATAAAGTATACAGTAGTTACTTTTCCAACATACCCTGTGTATCCTTTCACAGTCTATTGTTGAGACCAATTCTATATTGAAAGGAAGTATTCCTTCAATGCACTGATAGTAATCAGTCTTATAACTTACCCCACAATATTAAAACCTTTAGAGAAAGGTTAGTGTTAGTATACACTTGTTCTATCCCAAGAGGTTAGAACCCCTTTCTTTTGAATTTCCTTAATAAGAAAATTCTAACATTAATATTGGGGGAAGGTCACAGCAATTGGCTGGATGGGAGACACAAGTATGTGTCTTTCCTATTTCCTTTCTAGCTTACTATCCTAAGCTATAATGGTTCAAATATTAATATTTTGCATAACCTGTTTATCAAAAGTGATAAACAACTGCATACTCATTTATTTTTCCTTTCGTTACAGGAGGAACACAAAATGAAGTGTGAGGTGATCTGTAACCACAGAAGTAGGACTTCTGTGGTCACAAGATGTGTAGGTCTCATGCCGCCTGCACCATTACCACCGAAACCTTGCGGTACTGGGACCCCCAGAACTGCAAAGTCTGCTTGGCCATGGTGGCCGAAGGTTTCGACGAGACGGAGTCGAGGGATGCAGCACGAGAAAAGCTGCGCAAATGGGTACGAGGATTCCAAAAGAACTCTCCGGGACCGTACCTACCTAATGACAGGATGCGTAACTTGCTGTTCCTTAAAGCAGGTAGTGAAGCTGTCGTGCTCCCAGCACGACCTGGACCTCCCTATGTCCAGATTCCCATCGAGACGGATCTCAGTGAGGCGTTGCAAGGCATGGACATCCACCAGGAGGAAAGGATGTCTGAAGTGTCTTCGGACACCGAGAAGGATTTCCTTAGGGAGGATCCAGAGGAGGAGTCTACCCTACCTCCTGAAGAAGAAGATGAGGCCGAGTCGGAATCCCTTCCGCCTGTGTCGGCACTAGAGCCGACACCTTCTATGTCTTCTGCTCCAATTCCTCCATTGGACAACATGAGCCAGGCAGTTTTGACTCATATCACGGCACTGATGGAGAACATTCGCAAGCAATGCGAAGAAAGGGAAGCAAAGCTTGAAAGAGAGCTCTGTGAAGCACGGATCACCGCCTCCCGAGGGTCATACAATCGACTTAGAGTCCAAGACCTCCAATCCTGCTCCGAGACGAATCCCTGGAGACACCCGGAGTATATGCCGATCACCAACGGCAAACTCTACATCTCTGAGAAGATGGGAGCCGTACCCTTAGACGACATTCGGTTCTGGCCAAGCTTCAATGCTTACCCTGATTGCTTCATTCGACTGAAGCATGAACTAGCGCCAAAAGAGGAGACGGAACCGAAGGTCGTCATGGTTTTCGACCATGATAAGGCACAGGCTCTCTTGTCGAGTAGCCTGAAGAAGGCGGGCTATTCAAATTCGAAGGTGTCCGCCTTGAGCAAGAAACACCCTACCTTTCTTGCTCCTGCTTCAATAGCCTTCCCCTTTACGTCAAAGGCTTTTAAAGCTGTTGCCAAAGCAGTGGAGGCAGGCAAACCATGCCCTGCACTAGAGGAGTGTAGGCCTCTGTCGTTAGCCCTGCCCATGGAAGAGAAGGAATGGAAGGAAGTCCACCTAACCTTCTCAGTAGGGAAGCTGGATGCAGATATCGCGGGAAGACAGTTCAGCGAAAATCTCCCTAAACTATCTGACTTTCTCTTGCGCAGGCAACAAGAGACGAAGGAGAAACTTGCTGCATCCTTATCCCTACAGAACTGCATATTGATGTGGGCAGGCCAAAAAAGCACCCCAGACATGGTCATGGTCCTGGCCAAAATGCCAGACCTGTACGCTTTCATGAAGGCTAGGAGAGCCTGTAGAGAGTTTGTTCGCTGCAGCAACATTGAAACACGAACCCAGGAAGCTGATATCTTCCAACATCTGGCGTAAAGACCTCTTCCCGAATGAAGCGGTCAAAGAGGTAGTAGAGAAAGCGGCCACGGAGAATAGGAATCTTCTCCAGAAGTGGGGTATCTCGTCAAAGAGGAAGTCTTCCCCGGATGCGGGTCCCCAACCTAAAAGGAAGACGAAGAAGCCCTGGTCTCAGGGGGTTAAGAGTACCAGGGACAAGATCGCTGTACAGCTCTCCGAGTTGTCCTCCTCCAACAGTTCCAGTGCCGGCAACAAGTTTCTCCCACCTCCTTGCGTACAGCAAAGGAGGTACTTCGAGATCTTGGAGGAGCCTTGTTTAGCTCTTCCTCTCCACCATTCGTTGGAAGAGCTTACTAGGGGAGTCCCTTTTGAGAGACTCTCCCACCGGCAGGTCTCATTCTCGGCAACCGAGATCCTTAACCAGGAGAAGGTTGCGAAGTGTGCTATGCAAGCCACTTCGTGGCTTGACATCTGGTTAGGCACCTTAGGTATCCTGATACGCTCTGAGGATTTCTCTAAAGAACGTACCAGGAAAGCTATGGAGACGTTCTTCCTCTCAGGCACTCGCACGATCGAGTTTCTGGCCCACCAAGTCTCGAACTTGTGGGCAAACACCATCCTGAAATGTCGGGATGCGGTGGCTGAGAGGTTCCATCAGAAGGTCCCTAGCACCGAGATCAATAGGCTCAGGCATTCTTCCTTAGAAGGAACGAACCTGTTTGAGCCTAAGGATGTGGAACAGGCCGCTGAGAGGTGGAGGAAGTCTCACCAAGACTCCCTTCTTTATAGGGCTTTGACATCTAAGCCCTATAAGCCTCCAGCACCCCAGCAGTCCCGTCCGACCAAGACCACAAAACCAACGGCAGCAGCGAAGACAGTGGTGTCTAAGCTCATTCCTGTCAAGGATAGGAAAGGCAAAAAGTCCTCCAGAGGAGGTAAGAATCCTAGAGGGAGCAGCCGAGGCTGCAAACGCTAGGATTGGCAGTCCTCCTGCATGTCCACCAGTGGGGGGATGCCTGCAAAGTTGCGCAGACAGGTGGCAGCAAATCGGGGCCGATTCCTGGACGATTTCCGTAATCAGTCAGGGATATCGCGTCCCGTTCACAACATCTCTACCTCCCCTGACGACGAATCCATTGTCATTGAGCTCCCTTGCCATGGGATCAGCAAGGGGACAAGCCCTTAGAGCAGAAGTCTAGACCCTGTTGAAGAAGGGCATTCTCCAAGAGGTCCTCGACGGGTCCCCAGGCTTCTTCAGTCGACTCTTTCTTGTAAAGAAGGCGTCTGGAGGCTGGAGACCAGTCATCGACCTCTCGGCCCTGAACAAGTTTGTCAAACAAACTCCGTTCAGCATGGAGACAGCAGACACGGTCAGACTAGCAGTGAGACCACAAGACTTCATGTGTACACTGGATCTAAAGGACGCGTACTTCCAGATCCCAGTCCATCCGTCTTCAAGGAAGTACTTAAGATTCAGCCTAGACAACAAAGAGTACCAGTTCAAGGTGCTGTGTTTCGGTCTCTCCATAGCACCACAGGTTTTCACCAGAGTGTTCACCCTAATATCTTCGTGGGCACACAGGATCGGCATCCGTCTCCTCCGTTATCTGGACGACTGGTTGATCCTAGCAGACTCGGTGTCATCCCTTCTTCAACACCGGGACAAACTTCTGAGACTTTGCCAGGATCTGGGGATCATGGTAAATCTCGAGAAGTCCCCTCTGCTTCCCACTCAAAGACTGGTATATCTAGGCATGATTATAGACACCAATCTCCACAAAGCCTTCCCATCAGACGACAGGATAGCAAGGCTGAAGAAGGTCGCAAGCCCTTTTCTCAGACGAGAAGAACTCCCAGCCCAATCGTGGTTACGTCTCCTCGGTCACCTTTCATCACTGGCTCGTCCAGTTCCCAACGGTCGCCTCAGGATGAGATCCCTCCAGTGGCGACTCAAGTCCCTGTGGAATCAAGGTTACGATTCCCCGGACGTCCTGATCCCTATGGGACCTGCGGAACGGACGAACCTCCAGTGGTGGGTGACAGACGAGAACCTACGAAGAGGAGTGGATCTTCTCGTACTCCCCCCGGATTTGATGCTGTTTTCGGACGCTTCATAGACATGACCTCAGGCCTGTGGTCAGAATCAGAAAAGTACCTCCATATAAATCTCCTAGAGATGAAGGCCATCTTCCTGGCCCTTCAACAGTTCCAACAATACCTGGCGGGTCACTCTGTGGTGGTGATGAGCGACAACACCACAGTAGTGGCTTACATCAACAAACAAGGAGGTACCTTTTCGAAGCAGCTATCCCATCTTGCAGTAGAGATACTGAGATGGGCCGAAATCCACTCGATTCCACAATCGGCACGCTTCATTCCAGGCAAAAGGAATGTGCTCGCCGACAATCTGAGCAGAGCGTCTCAGATAGTGAGTACCGAGTGGTCTTTGGATCATCTAGTAGCCAACAAAGTCCTGACTTTGTGGGGTTCTCCGACTGTGGACCTCTTCGCAACGGCCCTGAACTTCATGCTTCCGCTGTACTGCTCCCCAGTCCCAGACCCCAAGGCTCTCTGGCAAGATGCTTTCCAACAACGGTCGGACAACATCGACGTACATGCCTTTCCCCTGTTCTGTCTGATGAGGAGGGTGCTCAACAAGACCAGGACATCGGTCAATCTCTCAATGACCCTCATAGCTCCGCTATGGCATCACGCGGAATGGTTTCCAGACCTTCTGCAACTCCTAACGGAGCTACCGAGAGAACTCCCTCCACGGCACAATCTGCTCAGACAACCACATGCCAACATCTTCCACAAAGCCATAGCTTCGCTACGACTTCACGCCTGGAGACTATCCAGCATCTCTCTGAGAGAGGATTTTCACAAGTTGCAATCAGGGTGTCTGGACACCTGCGAAAATTATCAACAGGAATCTACCAGGCAAAGTGGAAAGTCTTCTGTGATTGGTGTCGTGGAAGGGGTATCTCTCCACTCGATGCCACTATTCCAGCAATAGTGGAGTTCCTCGTGTATCTGCGGGAAGAAATGCTCCTTTCAGTCTCGGCAGTGAAAGGCTATCGCTCAGCCTTAAGTCTAGCTTTCAGGCTGAAAGGAATGGACTCTTCTTCATCGCTAGAACTTTCTCTACTCATACGTAGTTATGAACTTACCTGCCCTCAGTCGGAAGTGAGACCTCCTCCATGGATCGTGGTTCGAGTTCTCAGGTCTCTTAAGAGACCTCCCTATGAACCATTACGCCAGGCATCAGATCGCCACCTAACTAGGAAGACGGTGTTCATGCTAGCTTTGGCTTCGGCCAAGCGTGTTAGCGAACTTTATGGTCTCTCGTATGACATCGCCCATTCAAGGGGATGGGGGGAGGTAACGTTCAGCTGCATCCCTGAGTTTATTGCTAAGACTCAGAATCCTGGAGTAGCGGATCCTCGGTTCGACTCCTTCCAGATTTCTAGTCTCCGTTCTGAAACAGATGACCCAGACCATCTCCTACTATGCCCAGTAAGGAGTTTGAGGCTGTATCTTAAAAGAACAGCTGCAGTTTGTCCTCATGTGCCAGCATTATTCGTCAGCACAGGGAGGACTAAGAGGAGAGTCACCAAGAACACCATCTCGGCATGGATTCATAGGGTAATTCATCTGGCCTTGAATCCAGATCCTCCTCTGTCATGTCGCCCTAGAGCACATGAAGGTCCCTGGCCTTCAAAAGAAATTTTTCAGTGACGTAGTTTCTTCAAGCTGGGGTGTGGAAGCGTCAAACAACCTTCACAGCCCACTACCTGCAAGATGTGACCCACAGGAGGCTTGATACGTTCTCTATCGGTCCTGTGGTGGCTGCACAACAGCTGGTTTAAAACCTCAAGCTCCTAATTGGACAAGTAGCAGAAGGTTGAGGGCATTGTTACCCGGTTTTAGTCTGCATGAATGAAAAGGTTTGTCTGGCCCTTATTCTTTTTTTCATCATCCCCTCTCTTGGGGAAAGCAGCATCCTGGGTTCTCTGCATAGCTGACCTCAAACTACTGCAGGTAAACCATATTCCCTTGTGTTCCTAGTATTAAGTTGATACTGTCACGTCCCCATACCCTGACGAGGTGGTATTGGGAAAGTCCTAGCCTACAAGTTTCCATCTTAAGAACTTCAAATCAACTTCCTAGGACGAGTCACACTTCGTTATACCTTCACACACAGCTTGCGTAGGCCGCAGTCCTTGCGTAGCAAGGTTCTAGCGAGGTGCAGGGACTCCTTATTTCTTGGGTGCCGACACACTCAAATAACGCGTCCCCTTGCAAAGCCAAAAAGCCAGTACTGGCTGGGACGTCCACCCTTCCTAATGGGTGAGTCACCCCTATTAAATAGCGTGGTTTATATTTCAGTTACGGAACAAATGACATTCGTAGATAATTTGTATTTTTCCTAACTATATAAACCTTAGCTATTTAATCAAACTTGCCCGCCAGCCCTATCCCCCTTGAAGTCCTACCTCCAAGCAAAGTGAGCTCAAGCACATGTGTGTGTGAGGGTGGGGGTGGGGGGGATAGCAAGCTACCCTCCCCTACCCCTGCTAACTAGTTCGTCATTTCAGCTACGCCGAAAGTAATACCCCTATTAAATAGCTAAGGTTTGTGTAGTTAGGAAAAATACAAATTATCTACGAATTTGTCATTTTAAATCTCAATGCAATGAGACTATATTTTTAAGGTATTTGGAACATGATTGATGACGATACCTAGCGCAAAGCCATAGCTTTTCATTTATGTAGTCGATGCACCATAACTAAAAAACTCTTGATTTCTGCCCAGAATCATTATAAAAATGTTCAAAGCACTACAAACTATTTATTGAACCATTCTATAACTTTACCAATGCAAAAACCCCATAACATGTATCATAGCCTAGCATTTTCTAACATAATTTTCAAGCATTTTCTAACGTATAATTTTCAATTGAGTATTATCAATCAGGATACTCTTGGTCGCAGTTTTGTGACATGTCTTATTTTACACACAAAAGCTTAAAAGCTGGTGTGGGTTGATCTGTGTCATAAGTATGGCTTAAATCATAATTATTCTCGTTTGAATCGAACCTTAAAATCATACTTCCAAGAATAATGGCCAATCGGTCGACCACCAATCTTGTTTGTTATTTTGGTAAGCATATGATACTTTAATTTCCGCCCAAATACATGAACCATATATTTATTCCTACGTGGATACAAACTTCCAAGTCATTTAATGGGGTTACATTTGGTTTCGTTTTCTATGGCCAGACAATCAAAAATAAATTTGGTAGATTGCCCATGCTGGGATGCTGGGCAAGTGCTCTGCATGATGGCCTACACTTGTATCAAGAGTTTCCTCACAACACTTCCGGCTATGGAGGCAGTCGAACGTTCCTGCCTTCGCTCTTATTATCAAACAGCTGCGTTGCCTACTCTTCACCCTTTTAGTGCTTGTGCACTTGTCTTGTGTCTTTGGCATTTCTTGTGACCTGCATATTCATTATTTGTGGATTAGAGTGTGTACTTTCAACTAAGTCGAATTCTATGCTTTCCTGCCTGGTTAGTATTGATCGTCATTGTGGAATCTTTATGAGCGGGGTAGAAGTAGACCATCATCCGGTATGTCCGTTGTCCATCGTGCCGAGGGAAAAGATGTGCCGTGGAATCTCCATGCGAGTATTGTAGGGAGTGGTCAACTTCCCAGAGGGATTTAGACATTGTTCTCCTATGATCAGACAGTCGCATCGCCCACTCTTCACCATTTTAGTGCTTATGTCATGTATCTTGGCATTGCTTTTTACTTGTGTATTCCTTATATGTGAGTTAGGATGTGTACTTTTGACTATCAAATTCGATGCGTTTCTGCCCAGACCGTAATGGTTGCCACTGTGGAAACTTAATGAGCCGGGTAGAAGTAGACCCTCGCCCAATATGTCTGTTGTGCCAAGGGAAAAGATGTTCGGTGGAATCTCCATTTGAGGATTGTAAGGAGTGGTCATCTTCCCAAAGGAATAGATATTGTTCTCGTTGGAAGAAGCGAGCCGAGAGAGATCGTTCTCCTCCTTATGCTTCGATGAGTAAGATACGTAAAGTAAGTTTGGCGATGAACGTCATCTCCCCACCCAGTTCTGTGTCGAGAACCATTTTATTAACATGTTATCTCCTCGTGTTAATGTGCAGCATGAGATTGATCTTGTTCTTATCGTGGATCCCTTGGCTACAGTAGCTACACTTCCTGAGCCAGATCCACTTGATGCTTCCATTCCAGATTATTCTATTATTAGTTCACTATGCATGTTGCATAAGATTTTTAAATATTTAACTTAGCCGGTGAATATATAATAGCTGCAACTCTGCGGCTCGACAGAAAACACACTCAAAAAACTCGCGAGCGATCGCTATGAAGGTTGCGGGTGTGCCCACCAGCGCCAACTGTCGGCCAGATACCACTCTTGTATGTAAACAAAACCTTCAATTCTTCTCTGTCGACGTTGACGACAAGACGTATCAATACTCGCTGTAGAACCTGGAGTTTTCTCAACATATTTGGTGAAGTACTTCATTTTGGTTTGAGCTTTCGCAGTGCAGGTGTTTTATCTTCATCTTAAATCTTGAACTCGTTTTTGGATAGATTTAATTTTTGATGACAAAGAGAGTATGGACTTTCTTTGACTTTTAAATGGCCGACCCTTCCCTTAGACGGAAGTTTCCGTGTGTTTAGGCTTTTAGCAATTATCTTATCACGTTATAAATTAATTATAGATTTTCCTCTATATATTTTATATCTCACCGCCTTTATTAGGCCTCTTCGATTAACTTTCCATTTATAATAAACATCAAAATAAATTTTAATGATTTGTTTATATGCGACCTTTCCTGAGAGTAGGCGGTCCTAACTTGGAAACCGAAGTTAAACAACGTTGAGCCCTTTCAATCGTAAATAGCTTTTAAAGAGCTAATGATTTAAAACTTTTTAAATGAATATTTTTTAATAGATATTTTATGAAAGATTTTCTTTGAATAGTCTTCGTACTGTTTCAAAGATGAACTAACGTTTAGTTTATTTATGCTACGCAGTTTGCGCTCTATCGTTACGATAGAGAGAGAGAGTATCACATTTTCACTTTGCAGAAAGAGTAAATCGATTTTGACGTTTTGTTCATTCTTCTTTCAAAGCTTAAATGTTTTAAATTCTATTTTAAAGGAACTTTTTAATTGAAAAACCTTTCAGTTTTTTCCTTTGGTCAAATAACATGTTTTTTTGACGAAACGTAAGTGGGCTCTTCTCTTAGGTGCGAAATCAAGAGAGAGAGAGAGAGATAGAGACGGAGGGAGAAAGAGGAGAGAAAACGTTCCGTTCAAGCGGGTAACGTTGTTCTCGAGTTACTCTCGTCCCTAGTCTCTGTACGGGGAGAAAGGATAAAACGTTTTTAGTTTTTTATTCTCGTCCCCAGGCAATGTACGGTGAGAGATTGAAAACGTAGTTTTGAATGAACTAGTGTTTAGTCTCTTCCCCAGCCACTGAATTTTTTATCTTAAAATATGTTTACTGTTTTTTGCTGGTATTAATGTGCTTGCATTATACGACTGATTTCGCAATTACAACCTTTTGATGAGGGTAGAATTGCGTGCTTCAGGTAGAAATCAGTTTTATTCATACCTGATGTGAATTGTTAAAAGATTCAATTTCAGTGAAATAAGTGCAAAACGGAAAATCGTAGTGATAAAGTGATATTGCGCAAAGTGTTATCAGTGTTGCGACCGAGGGTTCGTCTGTTCGTGCCTGTCGTTCGCCTAGTCCGGGACCTCTTGCAAGCTCCCAAGCCCAGGGGAGAAGTAACGTCGTACGACTTATGGGTTCGAGAGGCCTTGATCAGCGAACAGACGTTCCCTCTATGGTATCGGGTGTATCTTACCAAGATCACCCCTACCATAAGGCGAGAGAGACGATTTTCTCCTCGTCATCCGAAGGCTTTTCGCATAAGAAACCGTGAAACAAGGTTTCGAGGTCCTTTAAGCGAAAGTCAGTCCTTTCAGGACAGGTCCAGCGTCCTGGTTGTAGCCATTAGGACAGCTCTGACCCTATGCAGTCATCGGAAGACTGCTCGCCGCCTAACAAAAGCGTAACACAGACTCCGAGAGTCTTTTTGTAGGCAAGGTTTTGCGGTCACAGACGTTACCCTCGTCTCTTACCGCAACCATTCCCGTTGATCCTAAATGGGTTGTACGGCAAGACATGCAGAATAAGCTTGCCTCCCTTATGGAAGACTATTCTGCCGATAAGTCCGTTGAGCCTAGCCGTTTATCTCATCGAGATCCTGGCTTTCAGCCACCCTAACGTTCCTTTGTGCGTCCTGTTGACGTTGGCGTAGCTAAGTCACGTCAGTCAGGTTGTTTAGAACCACACTCGATGCGGTCTCGTGTGGATTTTCAGCCACATTTGGACGTTAGGCCACTTGCTGATGCTCCTGTTGACGTTCAGGACGTTCGCTAACAATCGGAGTTGACTTGTTTTGACGCTGAGCGTCAACCTCCGCATTCTAGAGTTGTTTTGACTGCTCAGTCTAGGCGGTCAAAGCAGTCTCGAGTGGACGCTGTGCGTCCTCACGCACCTGTTGTTGTTGACAGTTCACAGACTGTCAAGCAGTTACATGACGTTGCGTCCTGGTCTCTCGCACCTGTTGTTGTTGACAGTTCACAGACTGTCAAGCAGTTACATGACGTTGCGTCCTGGTCTCTCGCACCTGTTGTTGTTGACAGTTCACAGACTGTCAAGCAGTTACATGACGTTGCGTCCTGGTCCGCTACTAATGCACCAGTGCGTGTGGACTCTGCTTGTAAAGCATTGCCACCACGGTAGGTCTCTCCCTTGCTTGAGACTCGGCTATTATCGGACAAGGTTCCTTCAGATGAGGAAGTTGCTGTTCCCCCTCCTACTGATATTCCCTTGAGGACTCTGTCAGACGGAGAGGAGCCTAAAGCTGCTTAGCCCTCTATGGACTTTAAATAAGTCATGCTGATTTTTAAGGATCTTTGTCCGGATCTTTTTGTAACTGCTGCTCCTCGTTCGCCTAAACGTCAGAGCTTACACTAGGCCTAGCTACTTCGAAGCCGTTGTTTTATAAGCTAGTGCTCTCTCGCTCTCCTAGAGAGCTTTACGTTTGCTAGGCGACTGGTTTATCACCAGGAGGAGTTTGGGGGATACAGCCTTTGCTTTCCCTTCTTTTAAACTGGCTTATAGAGCGAGAGTCTGATATGACACGAGAGAAGTTCTCGGCTTGGGAGTTCCTGCCTCTGCCCAGATAGACTTCTCAAACCTCATAGACTCTCCCTGGCGCCTGGCCATGAGACGCTCCAAGATTTTACAGGTCAACTTCACAGCTGTTTTCGAGCCTTTGAAGTTTTGCTGTACAATTATGTCATGCATAAACAAGGCTTTCAGGGATGGCTCCAATGATCTGACAGCCACGTTCTCTGCAGGAACAAGTCTCTCAGGGATGGCTCCATGATTTGGCAGCCATGTTCACTGCAGGAGTACGTAAGAGGCAAGTGCGCTCAATGTGTTCATTGTCAAGACAAACTTCATGATGAAGTCTACCAGGCTGTCTTGACAGCATTTATGGAAGGCGACTGGATGGTCTCTCTCGACCTTCAGGAGGCATACTTCCACATTCCTATACACCCGGATTCCCAACCGTTTCTGAGGTTTGTTTACAGGAATGTGGGGTACCAGTTTCGAGCCCTGTACTTTGGCCTCAGTCCTGCGCCTCTCGTGTTTACGAGGCTCATGAGGAATGTGGCAAAATCCCTCCATCTATCGGGGATCCGAGCCTCCATGTACTTGGACGACTGGCTTCTCAGAGCATCGTCCAGCCTTCGCTGTCTGCAGGATCTACATTGGACGTTGAGTCTGGCCAGGGAGTTGGGACTTGTGGTCAACCTAAAAGTCCCAACTGATCCCATCCCAGATTATTCTATTTTTGGGGATGGAGATTCGCAGTCAAGCCCTGCTTGAAGTCCAACTAATGCTGAAAAGAAAACGTTTATTCAGTCAGGAGTTGGAACAGTCTCGTAGGGACTCTCTCATCCCTGGAGCAGTTTGTCTCACTAGGGAGACTACCCCTTCTGCCTCTCCGGTTCCATCTAGCCTCTCACTGGAACTAGGACAAGACATTAGAGACGGTATCATTCCCAGTCTCCGAACCAATAAAGGCATGCCTGAAATGGTGGGACAGCAATATCAGTCTGAGAGAGGGACTATCCCTAGCAGTCAAGAACCCAAACCACGTGTTGTCCTCAGACGCGTCGGGTTTGGGTTGGGGTGCGACCCTGGACGGTCGGGAATGCTCGGGTCTGTGGACCTCAAGTCAGAAGAGCATGCACATCAACGGCAAGGAGCTATTAGCAGTCCACTTGGCCTTGATGATATTAGAAAGCATCTTCGAAACTAAGTGGTAGAGGTCAACTCAGACAACACCACAACTTTGGCGTACATCTCCAAGCAAGGAGGCACACACTCCTTCACGCTGCTCGAGATCGCAAGGGACCTTCTCTTATGGTCTAGAATTCGAGGCATCTCCCTGTTGACGAGATTCATCCAGGGGGACTTGAACGTATTGGCAGACTGTCTCAGTCGGAGGGGTCAGGTGATACCCACGGAATGGACCCTCCACAAGGACGTGGGCAAGAGTCTTTGGGCTTCTTGGGGTCAACCAACCATAGACCTCTTTGCCTCCTCGTTGACCAAAAGGTTACCAATCTTTTGCTCTCCAGTCCTAAATACAGAAGCAATCTACATAGACGCGTTTCTACTGGATTGGTCTTTTATGGACTTATATGCATTCCCACCATTCAAGATAGTCAACAAGGTACTGCAGAAGTTCGCCTCTCACGGAGGGACAAGGTTGACGTTGGTTGCTACCCTCTGGCCCGCGAGAGAGTGGTTCACCGAGGTACTTCAATGGCTGGTAGACTTTCCAAGAAGTCTTCCTCTAAGGGTAGATCTGTTACGTCAGCCCCACGTAAAGAATGTCCATCAAAGCCTCCCCGCTCTTCGTCTGACTTCCTTCACACTATCGAAAGACTCTCAAGAGCTAGAGGTTTTTCGAAGGAGGCAGTCAGTGCGATTGCAAGAGCTAGGAGAGCTTCTACCATTAGAGTATACCAGTCGAAGTGGGAAGTCTTTCGAGACTGGTGCAAGTCAGCATCTGTGTCCTCGTCCAGTACCTCTGTAGCCCAAATCGCAGATTTTCTTTTACATCTGAGAAAGGTTCGCTCCCTTTCAGCTCCCACGATTAAGGGCTACAGGAGCATGTTGGCTTCGGTCTTTCGACATAGAGGCTTAGATCTTTCCAACAATAAAGATCTCCAAGATCTCCTTAAGTCTTTCGAGACCTCTAAGGAACGTCGTTTGGCAACTCCTGGATGGAACTTAGACGTGGTCCTAAGGTTCCTCATGTCAGATAGGTTTGAGCCATTACATTCAGCCTCCCTGAAGGATCTCACCCTCAAGACACTTTTCCTAGTGTGCTTGGCTTCGGCTAAAAGGGTCAGTGAACTTCATGCCTTCAGTAAGAACATCGGCTTTTCTACAGAAAAAAGCCACTTGTTCACTTCAACTTGGTTTCCTGGCCAAAAATGAACTGCCTTCTCGTCCTTGGCCTAAATCTTTTGATATTCCTTGCTTATCAGAGATCGTAGGCAACGAACTGGAAAGAGTATTATGTCCTGTTAGAGCTCTTAAGTTCGATTTAGCTCGTACTAAGTCATTACGAGGGAAATCTGAGGCATTATGGTGCTCAGTTAAGAAACCTTCATTGCCTATGTCAAAGAATTCTTTGTCATATTTTATCAGATTTTTTAATACGAGAAGCTCATTCTCACTTGAATGAGAAAGACCGATGTTTGCTTAAGGTTAAGACGCACGAAGTTAGAGATATAGCAACTTCCGTGGCCTTCAAGCAAAATAAATCTCTGCAAAGTATTATGGACGCGACTTTTTGGAGAAACAAGTCAGTGTTCGCGTCATTTTACTTAAAAGATGTCCAGACTCTTTATGAGGACTGCTACACACTGGGTCCATTCGTTGCAGCGAGTGCAGTAGTGGGTGAGGGTTCTACCACTACACTTCCCTAATTCCAATATCGTTTTAATCTGTCTCTTGAAATGTTTTTAATATTGTTTTATGGGTTGTTCGGAAGGCTAAGAAGCCTTTCGCATCCTGATTGATTTGGCGGGTGGTCAAAGTCATTTCTTGAGAGCGCCCAGATTAGGGGTTTGATGAGGTCCTGTTGTATGGGTTGCAGCCCTTGATACTTCAGCTCCTGGGAGTCTGTCAGCATCCTAAGAGGATCGCTGGGCTCCGTGAGGAAGACAGACTTACAAGGCAGAGTAATCGTCTAAGTCAACTTCCTTACCAGGTACCTATTTATTTTGATTTTGTTATATTGATAGCTGTCAAAATGAAAAAACTCTTAGCTTATACGCTGTAAACATAATTAACTCTGGTCTCTACCCACCTCCTTGGGTGTGAATCAGCTATTATATATTCACCGGCTAAGTTAAATATTTAAAAATGATATTTTAATTATAAAATAAATTTTTGAATATATTAATTAAATGACCCTCCCTTCCTCCCCAATAGAGACACAGCGGGACGAGAAGAATTGAAGGTTTTGTTTACATACAAGAGTGGTATCTGGCCGACAGTTGGCGCTGGTGGGCACACCCGCAACCTTCATAGCGATCGCTCGCGAGTTTTTTGAGTGTGTTTTCTGTCGAGCCGCAGAGTTGCAGCTATTATATATTCACCGGGTAAGTATATTCAAAAATTTATTTTATAATTAAAATATAATTTTTCATAACTCTGACCATCCTTTACATTCTGATCTCCCTGGACAATTCTATCCTGTTCATAATACTAGGCAGGCAGTTAATTCTAATAGCCAGGCCTTCTCCATCACGAGGCTCAATACTACGCAGTACTCTAGAAGTTTTATTCCAGCTGTTACCAAGTTGTGGAATGATCTTCCTAATTGGGTGGTTGAATCTGTAGAACTTCAAAAGTTCAAAGTTGGAGCAAATGATTTTTTGTTGACCAGGCAGACATGAGTCTTTTTATACTTTATTTATGACATATTTGTTTTTGATGTTGTTAATAGTTTATATATGACATGTCTGTTTTGACGTTGTTACTTATTTTAGAATGATTTATTGTTAATTTGTTCTCTTCATTTATTTATTTCCTTATTTCCTTTCCTCACTGTGCTATTTTTCCCCTGTTGGAGCCCCTGGGCTTATAGCATCTTGCTTTTCCAACTAGGGTTGTAGCTTGGATAATAATAATATGTCTAAGATCCCCCTCACCACCCACGAGCGAGCCGAGTGGGGATCTGCATCTTTCAAACTATGCAGACAAGATGTTCACCCTTATTAAAGCGTCTCAAGATTTCAAGTACTGAACTGGCAAATGTGGAGGTAGCTGCATGGTAGCCATTCATACCTGCTCGTGGATAGATCACCAAGTTCCGTATGGAGTTCCTCTACCAGAACATTTTCCAATGAAGAAATTGTGTTCTGAAGAGGCACGACACTGTCCTATTGAAATGCTCTAGGCAGCTGCCCTCTAGAGACGCTACTGTACAGTGCTTAGGAACTCTGATCTTATCACCTCTCCTTATCTCTTTCCGTCCTTGGACGTAGCTACAGATATCGGGAAGTTAGAGAGACTGGAACAGAACCCTGTTGTGAGCAGAGCAGCAGAACTTATAATGCCCACTCTCAGAAACAGGCGAAGAACTTGCATATTAGTTCATCCCCTCAACAGACGCCTTCTCCCTTCCACTAATGAACAGCAGCCTGGGAGGCAGAATCCTAGACATAACTTTCTTGGAGAGGCCACCTCTCCAGTCAAAGAAGACGTGGTGGCAGAGGTTCACGCTAGGGAGGGCTTGTCCCTAAGCTTATCACCAGTGGGGGGATGCCTACAACGCACTTGGCAAAGGTGGCATGACTTAGGGGGCTGACTCTTGGATGGTAGGAGTCCTCCTCTGACCAGGAATTGGATCTAACCATAGTATATGAAAGGGTTATCAAAAGACCTACTGTACTATTAGCAGAGAAAGTCTACAAGTTACTAAGCAAAAAAGCAGTAGAGGAAGTCTTCACGCCTCTCCAGGCTTCCTCAGCAATCTGTTTCTGTTAGAGAAGCCTACGGGAGGTTGGAGTTCCATCGTAGACCTCTCCCTCTTAAACCTCTCTATTTTGCATACAAGGTTCAAGATGGAATCTCCATCCTTCGTTCTCCAGGCCATCAGGAAGAATGACTACTTTCTGACCATAGACCTGAAAGAGGCTTACTTTCAGGTCCCTATCCGTTCTTCCTCGAGGAAGTACCTAAGGTTTCCCTTTCGTAACAAACTGTTCCAGTTCAATTTGTATTCTGATGTGGCTTGCTACTCTCGCAAAGTAAACCTAACTTCACTGGGCTTCTGTTCTGACAGGCAGTACATGGATGTGCTGCACATACCATCCACATAGGTCATTATTTCGGGGATATACAGTGGTACCTCTACATACGAATTTAATTCGTTCCACAACCAACTTCGGATGTAGAAAATGTTCGGATGTAGAAACGAATTTTCCCATAAGAATACATGGTAATTCATTTAATTCGTCCCTCAGCCTAAAAACCCATAATAAATCCTTAATAAATGGCTACACATAATTACACATAACAATAACATAACTGCATAATATAAAAGAAGCATGTAAAAAAGATAATTATAAAGAAATAATAAATAAAAAATGTGTTTTATTGCCACTTTACCTTAGAGACAGGCCAACGCAGGTGTAGGATTTGCTACGCCAGGAGGAGACGGACGATCGGCGAGAAGGTAGACATGGTGTTAACATGTTCTTTAAATAAATAACTCTCTCTCTCTTGTTCTTCTTCACTGTTAGTGTTAGAGACGTCTATTAATTTTTTCTGAGAGAGAGAGAGAGAGAGAGAGAGAGAGAGAGAGAGAGAGAGAGAGAGAGAGAGAGAGAGAGAGAGAGAGAGAGAGAGATTAAACAAAAATGTGGTGTACATATGATTTTTAACAGCGTTAACGAGTTGAAAGACAGTTAAATGTAACTAAAAAAAACAATATTAGCGAATCTGAATTCCTTTATTAACTAAAACAAATTTGTTCCGTAACCGAAATACAAACCACGCTATTTACAAAGGGTTACCTTTTAGCGTAGCTGAAATGGCGAGCCATTAGAATTTAACGAGGGTGTATTACCCCCGCGCTAGTTAGCGGGGGGGTAGGGGAGTGGTAGCTAGCTACCCCTCCTCCCCCTCACACACAGGTGAATCCTCACTTTCACTTTTGGCTCGGACTGTGACAGACGTCTCTGTCTTGGTCCTCTCTTGGCAGCCATTGTTTGTTTTGTCTTTACTTAATCGCTTACTTTTCATTTACTCAATATATATGTAAACATGTTTTCATGTTTGTATACATATTTGAGTATAGGAATCAGTAAGTTTCCTTTTCAGATTTGTGTGTGTAGTGTACTTATCCACGTGGTGTCCTCGGCAGTTGGCCGCCACGGCGCTATGGGTGGCGATCGAGTTTGACTTATGTCTTTCTCTCTCTCTCTCTCTGAGGTCGTTCACCCTTTTACTACGTGTTACTACGCCCTTGTAGCTTCCTTTCCGTGTGGGGGGGTTGCTACGCCGTACGTTTGTCTCAATTAGTTTATGAATCTAATTGTATTTGTTGATTTTCAGCTTTGTAGAACGATTCCTTTCGGGGTTTTCGTTCTTTCTTTAGTGTTCATTCATTTTTTTTTTTTTACATAATTACATAGTTACATAATTATAATTGTTATAATTCTGTTTTGGTTACAGCTCTCCTTCCGTGAGTGTAAGTGGTTGTGAGGGCACGTGCCTGTTGTGTAATTCTTGTTTCCTTTCCCTCAGGATTCCTCTTCGGAGCCTTCCCGGGGGAATGAATGTGTACTAATGTTTTTTTTGTTTTATTTTTTTACAGTTACCGATCTAGTTCGTTTCTGTAATATGGCAACGGTGTGAGCTGTCTTGTTGAGTCCTGGGGATTCGGCTGTTGCTGCCTCCCCCCTTGTGTTTTCGTCAGGGACGTGTCTCCTTCTACTGGAAGTACTCCCATGACAACGGACAGCTCTCCAGTTCTTTTTAGAACTCTCAGGAGGCTTGCCTCCTTGGGCAGGTAACTTTCCTTCCGAGGGAAGTTTTTCCTGTCCAGGCTTGAGTTTTTCCCCTTATGGAGGGTTCTCCTCTTGCCTTTTTTTCATGGGACTATGCTCTTGGTGCTGAGTGGTCACACCTGCAGTTTCGCTCAAGGGGCTGGGCAACTGCAGGAGCTCCTCTTCGGAGGATTGCTCCTTTTAGGTCACTGCTGACCAGTCTCTTCTACGAAGTGTTTCTCTTTCGTTCGCGAGAGAGTACACTCATAGAGACTCCTCTTCGGAGGTTTCTTCTGTTGCTGTTGCTGTTGGCCTCCCTCGCCGTAGGCCCACCGTCCGCCTCGTCGTAAGGGCCTCTCTTCTCCCTATAAGGGTGCTTGAGGCGCCTTTTTGAATCTCCGTTTGCAGCCTACAACTCCTTTTTCTCGATCTTCCGCCTTGGTGCAAATGAACAGCAGTCTGATCTCGTCTTCCGACGGGCAACGGTCTTCCCGACGGACAACGGTCTTCCCGACGGACAGCGGTCTTCCGACGGACATCAGTCTCCCGGCGGACAACGATCCCTTCGGGGCAAAGGGTTGCCTCCCACGGGGGTTCTTCCCTTGCGTGTCAGGGTTTCCCTGCGCGCCCTTCTGCTGTGTTCTCTCCTGCTCCTGCTCAGTGTTAACGCACAGGCGCTCTTCTGCTCATCAGCGCTCTCCTGTTCGTCAGCGCTTTCATGATGATCATCCCTGCTGTTCCTGTTGGTTCCTGTTACGCGCCCTGTGCGCCCACGTTCGCCCTCGCGATCTAGAACTTCAGTTCAGGTCGGGGTCAAGGACTCTTCTTCTATACGCAGGCTTCCACGCGTAGCCTTCTGCTCGTCAGCGATCATCAGCTCGCCAGCGATCATCAGCTCGCCAGCGATCATCAGCTCGCCAGCGATCATCAGCTCGCCAGCGATCACCTGTCTCTCGGCGATCTCCGGTTCGCCCACGTGTGTTACAGCCGGCACGCCAACGTTCTCTAACTCTTCTGAAGGAACATGGTTCGCCAGCTACTAGCTCACCTGCGCATGCTGATCGCCATCGCGCGACCCTCAACTGCGGATGCTGATCGCCATCGCGCGACCCTCAACTGCGGATGCTGATCGCCATCGCGCGACCCTCGACTGCGGATGCTGATCGCCATCGCGCGACCCTCAACTGCGGATGCTGATCGCCATCGCGCGACCCTCGACTGCGGATGCTGATCGCCATCGCGCGACCCTCAACTGCGGATGCTGATCGCCATCGCGCGACCCTCAACTGCGGATGCTCATCGCCATCGCGCGACCCTCAACTGCGGATGCTGATCGCCATCTCGCGACCCTCAACTGCGGATGCTGATCGCCATCGCGCGACCGCACACCTGCGGATGCTGGTCGCCATCGCGCGACCCTCAACTGCGGATGCTGGTCGCCATCTCGCGACCCTCAACTGCGGATGCTGATCGCCATCGCGCGACCCTCAACTGCGGATGCTGATCGCCATCGCGCGACCCTCAACTGCGGATGCTGATCGCCATCGCGCGACCGCACACCTGCGGATGCTGATCGCCATCACGCTACCCTGCGCATGCTGATCGCCATCGCGCTACCCTGCGCATGCTGATAGCCATCGCGCGATCGCCCACCTGCAGAAGCTGCTCGCCATCGCGCAACCGCCCATCTGCGCATGCTGATCACCATCGCGCGATCGCCCTCCTGCACATGCTGCTCGCGATCGCTCACCTTGGCATATTGCTCGCCAACGCACGATCGCTCACCTACGCATGCTGCTCGACCATCGCGTCGGCATAACACAACGCGCCATCGCCAACCTGCGCGTTAGCGCTCACCAGCTCACCACCGATCGCTTGTTGATCCATATCGCCAGCGGTCTTCCTCGCCCACGCGGCAGCGCGTTTCCTCGCCATCGCGCTAACGCTTGCGTTCGCCGCCTCGGACTCGCGCTCATCCACCTGCCCACCCTCACGACCGCTCGCCCGCGCGACCGCGCGCCCGCGCGCCCACACGCCCACGTGCCTGCACGTCTACGCTCATGCGCATCCGCGCCCAGGCTCTCCAATGTTCGCCCACGCGCGAACCAACGGTTTTCCATCACTCGGACGGATGGTGTTCCGTCGCGCAAACCTACAGTGTTTCTTCGCACAAACGTCGGCTTATTTCTTGCAGTATCCATTGCTCGTCTATGGGTTATCGCTCGCCGACCACCAGCTCTCGCCCTTCCTACCACGCTCGCCCTCCTTCTGCGCTCCTTAGCTCACCTTCGTTTGCGTTACCGCGCATGGGCGCTTCCACGTTCGCCCACGCGAAAAATCTTTGAATTACCGTCGCGCGAGCTCCAGGGCGATTGCGACCACGATTCCCAATGGGGTTTTCGCAGCATGGCCAGCCTGGCGAGTTCTTCTGGAGCGTATTTCCAGAACACGGCCTCACCCCGTAAACGCAGAGCATGGCACTTGCAAGAATAGGAGAAACTTACGGGAGATCTGAGCAACACTCCTCTTTCCTGAACCTGGTTAGCCCTTCCCCGTCATTCCCTGGAAGGATTTTTGGCGGGGGGGGGGGGGCTTTCCGTTTGAGATTTCTCCATCGGACAAGGGGTGACTACTTACCCCTTCCTCTGGGAGCTTACCAGGTTCTTTCCCTCCTCGGTTACGGCCCGAGGTTTGGTTCAAGGAAGCTTCAGGAAGAGCATGGGTACTTTCCTCCTCTCGAGCTCAGGCACCTTGGCCTTTCGTCGTTAAGTATCTAACTTGCGGACAAGCTCGATGTTGTACCATCTGGACGCGCTGACTGAGGGCTTCCTTCGGGTGTCTCATCTGTGGAGGTCGACGACCTCAGACACCCTTCCATCCTTGAGAAGAGTTTGTTTGTGCCCAAGGACAGAGACTTTGACAGCGGCTGTGCGGAGGAAATCGACTTCCGTTTTCACTCCTCCAAGGCGCTTTCTTCCAGACTCTGCAGGGCTCCAGCGCCCTTTTCTTTCAATCACGTCGGCCTAAGTTATCGGCTTCGACAACTGGGACAAGGTGTCCAATTGCAGTTTCCTCCTGTCAGGAACAGATGGCACGGGAGACTCCCCCGGGGGGGGCTTTGTCCTAGAAGGAGTTCACAAACTCTAGGATTGCAGGTTTTTCTCTGGGAGGATGCTTAAAGTTAACTCATCCGAATGACAGCTTCCTGATGCCCATTCCCGCACAATCTCTGTGATCAGCCAAGGATATCACGCCTGCCGTCTCTGTCAGCGAATTCAGTGTCTCTGAACCTCTATGCCATAGCGTCAGCAGAGTTGCCCGGTTGGGCAGAATGATCCATACCTTAGGCGAAGGTCTTCCTTAGGATCATCGACGGCTTCACCCCCGGCCTCCTCAGTCGATCCTTTCTTGTAAGACAGGATCTGAGAGGGGATGTCCTTAGTCGACCTCTCAGCCCTGATCAAGTTTGTCGAACAAACTTCGGCCAGAGTAGACCAGCAGAATCGATCAGACTGGTAATGAGGCGACAGGACTCCTTAAACCCTGGATCGGAAGGACGGGTACTTTCAGTTTCCATTCCTTCCATCTTCCAGGGTGCTCGTCGAATTCAGCCTAGACTGCAAGTATTCCTGCTTATGATGCAGTGTGGCTATCCCGCCGTGGCATAGCAGGTTTGTTTACCCAGAGAACTCTCCCTGCCTTCCTCTTGGCCGCTCAGGTGCAGGCTTCCGCCTCCTCTGCTGTTTGGAGGGCTGGTCAACTCTGGTAGGCTCGGGTTCGACCTTCTTCAGCGCCGGGACAAGCTTCCGGATGCTTACCACGAGTGTGGGCTCATGGTATTTTGCTTGGAGCCTTCTCTTCCTCTGCCTCAACATCTGGAGTATCTGGCCATGATATTGAGTCAACGGCCTTACCACGTTGGAAACCCCGCTTCTCGTCCGTCCAGCGAGGTTAAGCAACGTCGGTACTTGGATGGGTGACCACCTGGGGACGCCAGATTCTGTTACCACATCCTCCGAGCCTTCCTTTCGGTTGACTGTGGCAAGACTGAGGAGAGTCGCAGTACCTGTTCTCAGTCAAGCAGAGCTTTCAGCCCTACCTTGGAACGTTTCCTAGTTCTCCTTTCCTCATTGACCCGTCTATAGTCCGAACGGTCGCCTCAGGATAAGTTCCATGTGGGGCGATCCAAGTTCCGGTGGCTTCAGGCAATGTTTAACCGGACTTCCTGGCCCCTATGGGACCAGCGGAACTATTAGACCTGCAATGGGTGTTGACCTATGGAGCCTCTTGATGGTAGTGGATATTCTCGTCCTTTCCCCACATTCTTGATGCTGTTCTTGGACTCGTCAAAGGAAAGGGGGGGGGGGGGACATGTTCCGGTCCAGGCCTATGGTCAAGACCTGAAGGATACCTCTCCATCATTCAGGCAGGCTTAGGGGCCTTAGTCTGGCCCCTCTACAGATCCTACAGCTCCTGCCGAGTCGCCCCGTTGCGCGTCGACTTCATGATTCTGGCGTATTCTAACCAGAAGGGGACGCATTTTCACACCTTCACATCTTGCAGTAGAGATACCGGGATGATTGAGATTCTCTCAATACCACCTTCGGCTCTCTCATTCCAGGCAGGGGAATGTTCTCTCAGACTATCCGAGCAGAGCCTCGTAGAGAGAGTGTACCCGGGGGTCTTTGACCTTGGGTAACCAGCAAGTACTGGTCTGGGGGACCTGATCGCGACAGCTTGGAACCTCAAGCTTCTGCTATTCTTCCCCCCAGTCTCAGACCCCGAGACTCTGGCAAGATGCATTCCGGTGATGGTGGGACAACTTCGACGCCTGCATCTTCCCTCCTTTTTGTCTGTGGACAATGGTTCTCAACAAGACCAGGTTGTCTGTCAACCTTTCAATGGGAGAGCTCCACTGGGACTATGCGCAGAACGGTTTCTGGACCCTCTGCTTCCCCTGACGGAACTCCCGGGAGAGCTTCTCCCACGCCGCAGACTACTCAAGCAACCACACTGCGACATCTCTCCCGAACCGGGGCGTCGCTTCGGCTTCATGCCTGGAGACACTACGCTTCCTCCTCAAGAAGAGACAACCCGCTACAGTCGCGGTACGGAGGTCGCGTCATCTGCGATAGTCATCCACAGGGGTCTCCCAGGCAAAGTGAAGAGTCTAAGGTGGTTGGTGCCGTGGGAGATATACCTCCTCCCTTGAGGCCTCTTCTCCAGCAATAACGGTCTTTTTGCCTTTCGGCGGGAGGAAACTCCTTTCCGCTCTCGGCAATGAAGCCTGTCGCTCAGCCTTTCCCTGACCTTCAGGCTTAAAGGAATAACTTTTTCCTGCCCGCTGGATCTATCCTCGCTCATGCGAAGCTACGATCGTCCCTGCCCTAGTCGGAGGAAGACCTCCAACTTGGAGCATGGCTCGGACTTTTAGTCCTTTAAGAGATCTTCTCAAGACCCTTTACGACAGGCCTCGAATTGTATTCCGCCTTGGGTCTCCTGCTCACTCTGGCCACGGCCAGTGTGTAAGCAATCTTCTTGGTCTCTTACTACTCCTCCCTTTCTAAGGAAGAGGGGAAGGCAACATTCAGGCTCGCTCCTGAGTTGTTGGCTAGACTCAGAATCTGGGGGTCCCGGCCCTTCGGTCCGATTCATTCAAGATTTCGAGTCTCCATTCTGTATCTGATGTCCCAAGACCTTCTCTTTCTTGCCAGTAAAGGAATCGAGAGGTTGGCGCTGGGAACAGCTGCAGTTTGTCCTCAGTTGCAGCCGATTTGGGAGCACAAGGAGGACATGGGGGGAGAGTCACCAGTATACCTCTTCAGCCCGGACTCAAGGACATTCATCTCGACCTGTCTCCAGACCCTCCCCCGTCACGTCGCCCTACAGCACGATGTTGGATACATCGCAACGTCCCTCGCCTTCGAGTAATACTACTCTGTGACGCAGGTGCTACAAGCTGGAGTCTGGAAGCGTCTAATGACCTTCGCAGCCCGCTTCCTGCAGAGTGTGACCCACAGGAGTCTCGATACGTTTTCTATCGCTCTGTGGTGGCTACACAACAGCTGGTCTAACCTCAGGCTCCTTTTTGGACAGGTAGCAGAAGGTTGAGGGCATTGTTATCAGGTTTTAGTCTGCATGAACGAAAGAAGTATGTCTGGCCCTTTCTTCTTTCTTCATCATCCCCTCTACGGGGAAGCAGCATCCTGGTCTCTGCATAGCTGACCTCGAACCTCTGCAGGTAAACCATGCTTCCTTGTGTTCCGAGTATTGAGTTAATACTGTCGCGTCCCCCATACCCTGACAAGGTGGTATTGCGAACGTCCTAACCCAGAGTTCCTTCTGGAACTCCAGGTCAACTGCCTAGGACGGGTCACACTTCTTCCTTCACACACTAGCTTACGTAGGCCACATGGTTCCTTGCGGAGCAAGGAACTTGTGAGGTGCAGGGACTCCTTTTCTCGAGTGCGACTCACTCGGATTCTGAGTCCCCGGGTAAAGCCAAAGCCAGGATGGCTGGGGACTTTCCACGCTTCCTAAGGGGTAAGTCACCCTTTGTAAATAGCGTGGTTTGTATTTCGGTTACGGAACAAATGACAAATTCGAAGATAATTTGTATTTTTCCTAACCATACAAACCTTAGCTATTTACACATATTTGCCCGCCAGCCCTGTCCCCCAAGACAAGTCCTACCTCTAAGTGAAAGTGAGGATTCACCTGTGTGTGAGGGGGAGGAGGGGTAGCTAGCTACCACTCCCCTACCCCCCCGCTAACTAGCGCGGGGGTAATACACCCTCGTTAAATTCTAATGGCTCGCCATTTCAGCTACGCTAAAAGGTAACCCTTTGTAAATAGCTAAGGTTTGTATGGTTAGGAAAAATACAAATTATCTTCGAATTTGTCATATTGATACAAACACACTCGTGTGCGTATGTGGAAACACACACACACGCACGAGGAGACACGATCGGCGAGGAGGTAGAGATGGTGACTGCGATAACATACCGTAACTTACACTACGGAAATTTTAATCTAAATTAGCTTATTTATTTTTTTTTTATTTTTATATTTCATATTTTTTACATTTTTTTTTCTTTTGATTTTTTATTTTCATCACTTTCAGTGACGAGTTACGGTATGTTATCGCAGTCACCATCTCTACCTCCTCCCCGACCGTCTCTCTTACTGCGTAGCAATTCTTACACCTGTGTGTGTGTTTGTGCATACGCACACGAGTGTTTGTATCAATATTTGTTTTAGTTAATAAAGGAATTCAGATTAGCTGTTATTACTTTCTTAGTTACATTTAATTGTTTTTCAACTCGTTGACGCTGTTAAAAATCATATGTACTCTAAACACATTTTTGTTTAATCTCTCTCTCTCTCTCTCTCGGAAAAAAAAATAATAGACGTATCTAACACTATAACAGTGAAGAAGAAGATGAGAGAGAGAGAGAGAGAGAGAGAGAGAGAGAGAGAGAGAGAGAGAGAGAGAGAGAGAGAGAGAGAGAGAGAGAGAGAGAGAGAGAGAGAGAGAGAGAGAGAGAGAGAGAGAGAGAGAGAAAATTTCATTTGCTTTAGTTTTGTTAGATCGCTCGTGCGCGAGTGTGTGTTTGTGTGTGCGTGTGTGTTTGTGTGTCCGCGGTGCGCTCCGAAGAACAAGGATAGTTAGCGAATGATTGTTTGTAGTGGGAAAGACTGTCGGTATATTTGAGGTTGTTTGTTTACCTTTTTAGCTAGGTTAGGGCGGTAATGAATGTCTTGGGCGAAAGCATTGGATATTTGACTGTAGCAGGAGTCGGTTATGTTTTTTTGTTCTTTGAAAGCCGGCTGTGAAGTGATTTTTTTATATTCTGAGTAAGTACAGTTTTGTTTATCTTTGCTTGTCGTGATTGTGAATGATAGGAACAATTTATTATTTATCTTTGATTATAGTGCGATAGTTAAGTTAGTTAGGAGTGTTCGTAAGTGTTTCTCTTTTTTATTTTGGCAGGCCGTGATTCCTCCTTTGGAGAGACTTAAATTTTTGGAAAGTGGATATATTGTTGATGACCTGGCCTGTATTAGATTGTATTAAGACTGCTCTTGGATTACGCAACCGTTGATGACCTGGACTACGATTAGGATTAGGATTTGATTGCACTGAACGATTTTCTTGATTTTGATGCCATAATGACCCAGCCCGTTTGAAGGATTTTCCGTTTGGATCACTGATAATAAGGATTGTGATGATGATGATTAATGCAATTATGAAATAACATTGGTCAGTCTTACGGTAGCTAGAGAGCTGTGGTTGGGCTGTAAAAGGACAGATGGCCCTTGTGTGGACAAAGACGTCCACACATAAACAAATATTGGTTTTGGTGTATGGGATAATTTTAAGTCCGTTAGGGTTTTTGCGGGTTATATGAATGGTGCTTTTGGTTATTATATATTATGTTATTTTGTGTTGAGTTTTTGATTAGTTTTAAGTGTTGATAATTTGAATGTTTATGGTTATTGATTTAGTTTTAAGTTTTGAGAAATATAGTTTTAAGGTCATGTTTTGTTTTTGTTGCCCTTCAGTCTAAGAGTCCAGTTTATGATAACGTCAGGGGAAAGTTTGTGTTGCGGAGACAATTGTCAGAAGTAAGATTCAAGGGTGTGGGGGTTGTTTTTGTTTAGATCCCGCCACAAATCAGAGTGGGAAAAAATGACTTGTAGAACAATATCCCGGAACTTGTGCATAAATATTTGGAAGCTCTAAATTGGTTAAAAAATCCAGGTAATGATTACATCTTACATAACAAAAGCAAATGCAAACAATGCATGGGCAGTAACTCATAATCAGTCTCCCAAAAGTAAACAATCAGTCCATTTCATGTAGTGAATTCCAGTTTTGCTTGGAATTGTATTATGTATTAATCCTTTGATTTCTTGCCAAATACACGAACCTTATATTTTTTCTACTTGCTATCTTGTGTTTTATATATTTCTGACCATGATTATTATCCACTGGGTGAAGGGGGGCTTAGCCCCCATGTGGCAACTCCTTAGACTCTTGTATCCTTACCTATCCTCCCCTTACACTGCCTTATGGTTACCTACTTTCCTACTTCCCCTAGACTGCAGTATCCTTACTTGCCTACCGTGGGGAAGAATCTCCTTTTAGACTGCCGTATCCTTAACTTAATCCCAAGACCAGGTCTCAACCCTGCGTTTGCTTACCAAATGGTTTCACTCACGGCAAGGTAACACTAAATCATAATTTGTTCCTTCACTAACAAACCTTACCTTATTTATAGGGATTATCTTTTGGCAAAGCTGGAAGGTTAGCCATTAAGACTTCTAATGCGAGGTGGCAACCCTACTCGACCACTATAGGGGGCGGGTTACCCAGCCACTTACAGTATATCTACTCACTCGTCGGTGAACTACGTCACTTTGTTCTTATGGCTTGTAGAGACTGGATGTATCCACTCTTTCCTCCTCAAGGCTTGGCCATACTGACTATCGCTTTATGCAAATTCCCTTTTCTTTTTCAGGTGTGACTTTTCTCTCTTTGACGCTTTCATGTATGCCTGCCTTGATCGCGAAGGGCGCTTGTGTGGCATCTTCATGTTGTTGGCCGAGACCAACCCTCATTTGCTGTGCACAACCTGCAGGAGGCGTCGTTGCAATTTGCCCTGTAAAGAGCGTAAGGAGGGGCCTTCCTCCTAGTGGGAGAAATTTGAATATCGTAGGAGGAAGTCGATCGTAGGAAGAAGTCGAAGAGAGATCTCTCTCCCCAGGGTCGTCCTCAAGGGCAAAAAGACCTAGTGCTTCTTCCTGCACACCTGAATATCTTTCCGAAACTCCTCCTCGCTTGCCTTCCTCCGGAGGACAATCGCATAGGATCACAGACCAGTTAACTTTATGGCAACCTTGGGGTATGGGGGTGGTTGTTGCTTCCTCTAGAAGAGTACCTTCACCTCCAGCTACTGAGGAGCCTTTCTCCCATTTAGATTTGCTGCAGTTGTGGCCATCCCTGGGAGTGCCTGCACCCCCTTCTAAGGAAGCTCTCATTCAGCTCCTTCAGCGTGGGTTGCGGAGAGACCCTTCGCTGGTTGCTTTGGCAGCTGACACCCTTGAGGCTCCTACATGCGTGTCCGTGATCAGCGCTTTCGTTCGCCCATCCAACAGCGTCCTTACTGCCGACGAGTCTTCTCGCCATCTTCAGACTACGTCGTCACCTAACCAGCATCCTCTTATATCTCCCCACAGGCAATGTTCAAGATGAGACAGATGATCAACCTGTGGCCAGCGCTCCATCTGCTCGCTGATTGCCAAGACTAGATCAGTCATCCTCTCTTCTTTCTAGACGATCTCCTTCAGTATGTCGTTCGCGACGCTCCAATGATCATCATTCATGAGCTAGAAGCTCACGATGAGATAGACACTCAGGATCACGAGCAAAACGCTTACAATCACGAGAAAGACGCTCACGATCACGAGAAAGATCCTCACGATCACGAGCAAGGCACTGACGATCACAATCAAGATGCTCACAATTACGAGCGAGGTACTCATGATCATGATCTCATTGACATATGGCCCCTGAGAAATCTCTTATAGTTTCATTTCTAATCCTGTCCTACCATTTAACTCCCAATATTCTTCTGAGGGCCTTGTTCTCAGTTCTACAAATTTGTTGGATAGTTTCGTTGTCATACCACAACCCGTGGCCATACAGTAACACAGATCTCACAAAACTGATATATAGCCTGATATTTCCAAATTTTACCTAACCTAGCCATGTCTGATTTGCTTTTTCAATCTTTCATTAAACTCCAATTCTAAAAACCCTGTATTAGAGATCATAGTTGCTTAAGATTTAAATGATTCCACCTCATTAATCCTTTCTCCTTCCAAAGACATTTTATCTTCCATTGCATGAAAATTTCTTTGGAAGGAGAAAGGATTAATGAGGTAGAATAATTTAAATCTTTAGCAACTATGATCTCTATTACAGGGTCTTTAGAATTGGAGTTTAATGAAAGATTGAAAAAGCAAATCAGACATGACTAGGTTAAGTAAAATTTGGAAATCAAAATCAGGCTATATATCAGTTTTGCGAGATCTGTGTTACTGTATGGCCACGGGTCATGGTATGACAATAAACCTATCCAACAAATTTTGTAGAATTGAGAACAAGGCCCTCCGAAGAATATTGGGACTTGAATAGTAGGACAGGATTAGAAATGAAACTATAAAAGATTACTCAGGGGCCATATGTGGATGAGATCATGGTAAGGGGTAGATGGAGATGGGTTGGACATTATCCTTGCACTCCCCAAGAGAGATTAGTTCACCAAACTTCCAACTGGGCTTTACAAGGCACTAGAAGAGTTGAAAGACCCAGGCCTACATGGCTGAAGACTATGAAGCGTGAAGTAGATGATGATTGGAGAAGTATCAAAATAGAGACGACTGGCAAAATCTAACTGGGGCCCCTTTGTGTCAATAAGTGTTGGAAGAGATGATGATAATGACAAAGCAGTAAAGTTTTAAGGATACACAATGTAAGTCCTCTAAATACTATACTGATTGTAGTAAATCCTGCTGTCAGTTAGGGAGACAAATTCAACTAGCAATAGAAAATGTTTTAATTTAAAATGTACACATGTATACCAGCAACTATACAACTTGGTACAAAAAGAATAAGCTAAATCTATAAAATAAACTCTGTAACATAATTGGAGATATCCAAGATCTGTTAAGAAAAAAAAGAAAAGCTTTAATACATTTTCAAGAACTATTAATAACTGCATATGGCTAAACATTGAGTGAAACACATTATGCAATCAATAAAACTGTCTTTTCCACAAATCAAAATCACTTGAGGTTACCTTGAAAGAAATATGAAAATATTCACAGATATGAGACAAAAATACACACTTTTGCTTTGAATAGAAAGTATATACGACTTCTTTGGGAGTTGCAATATCAAATTACAAAGACATTTTTGCAAGGCTTATATACTCTCTCTGTACACTTGTTTAATAAAACCAGAACTTCTTAGGTCTGGTTACTTGCCAGCATCACTACATGTATGAAATATAGTAGAACTATTACAACAAAAATTTGCTCATTATCTTAGTATTCGATCTACAATATAACTACATGTAAAATCTACAGTAATAAATAAGCAAAATTTTTACTTGTGGTGTTATCTCCAGGAAGAAATATTAAATCAGAGAGGATTTCTCTCCTTTTATTTTGACTTACTACATTTAGACTGGTTTCTTGAGGGTAAAAAATTAAAATTCTTTTACCCTTCCCAATGGCTTCTACAAATAGTTTTCAGTAACAATTACATATATGCTATTTTTGTTTGTAGATAAAAAAAAATTAAATCCAGGTAGTTAAAATTTTGAGTCTAACTTCAATAGTACTACAGCATGTACTTGTATTTCTTTACATTGTATTAAATATCACATCCTCCGACATGATTTCTTATGTTCACTTCTGCAAATAATATTTTTCCTGTCAAATATGAACATTGAAGATGAAAAAATCTTGGAACCACGTTTTTACTACAAAAATTGAACACTTATAACAGTACAAGTCTGTTTTTTGTTTTGAGTATGGAAGAGAATGGAAAAGGATAAGGTATGCATCATTTCATCATAACACTACCACTTATTAGTGTAAACATGGTGATATAGAAAAAAAGTGCATGATATTGAAAATCGTCACCATCTAACACAAGAGCTTTCAATTATCTTGAAGCTTTCCAAGAGCAGGATGTGCTACAGATATATAAGTTCTCTGTCTGTTTTCACCTATAATAGAATTACTCTTACATTACTGTATTTACACACACAGAAGCAGCCATTTTTAAGTAAAAGAAAAAGTGAAAGTGGAAAAAACTGTCTCCCCTTGATTTTCTTGTGAGCTGGACATTTTTACTAATCTCAGAATCTGATTTCACATTCAATACACCTGGTATGAATGTGGGAAAATGTATAAATTTATACACAAAATACCAGAATAACTCATCACACAATGGAAAATTAGTATCAACTACTCACTTTTAGTAGAATCCTTTTACCTCATGGGCTACCATATATTAGTGTTCTTTCGATAACTGATGGCAATGTACTCATAATAAGAAAATACCAGTATGAACATAGACTGATATTACAAACTACTGAAGTAAAATTTGATATACAATTCTATTTGTTATGTTCACCTGACACAAAACCAATTGTAGGTGTGATATTGAACTCCATAGCACTTTAGTCTTATACATAGTACAGTACTCATGATTTTAGTTTCTATATTTTATTGCACAAGGTAATATGACAAACTAAAGTATATTGCTGATACAGTAATGTCCTGCATTTTGTTAAAAAAGTGGCCATAAAGCTAATTAACATTTTGTGATAAAAAGAACTGCCCCCTTTTTTTTAATCATATTAAATTATGGGCTGTATAATTGTGATAACTGAAGAACCAACTTTTACATTCCTCTCTATGTATGTCAAAATAAACTAAAACTAAATACTAGTCTAATCTGATTAGTGCTTATAAATGTAAGCACATAATCAGTACTGTATTATTCAAAGTATCTGTTGAAACCTACGATAGGTAAATACAAGAAATATTTACCAAAAAAGAATGTAAGCTCCAAATACTCAGATTGAAATAAAATACTTTTATTCACCTACACACATCCATGTGCCAAAGTAAGAAATTTACCAGCAAACAGCTCAATTTAGAGAATCATAAACAAGGGTAAGTGAAGAAATAGATTTTTTAATAAGTTCATCATCAAACATGGTGATTCCAAAAGAAAATCATGTTTTCTAGAGCTGAATCAAATGTGTGGGCATTTTTCAAAAACTAATAATATTACTGGAATGTTGAAATACTAACAGAAACATAATTCTTAGAATAAGGGATACTGTACAACTGTAGTCTTAAAACAAATTCTAATTTTTTTGAAAATAACCAAAATATAAGAATTATAGTACAATACTAAGCCATTCAATGTCATTATTGAATTTCTTTTATAAATTTACCTCGCCAGATGGTCTCCCTTGACTGCAGTCAACAATACTTATAACAGAAAGACATTAACATGCTAGCTTCCACAGTTAAAAAATTCATATGAACAAACTTGCTTCTGAAACCAAGGATATATAATTGGCCTTTTTATTCACTTGGATTATTTTGTTTGAAAACTTCATTTGTACACTTTTCAGAAGCACTTGCAATACAGCAAATTTCTGACTTCCATCAGAGAAGGAGACTATGATGTCATTCCTCTCAGAAGTACCTTCACTTCTTTCTCGCCTAGTGTTTCGGACAGAACAGTGTTCCCCATGTTTAAAACAGACACTCATTCGCCAGGGGAAGGCTGTAGGACTGCAAGTGGTCCCTACAGCCTTACAGAGCTAATTGGCTTCTTACTTAGTGAAGCGCACCGGGAATCAACCTATCGGCTAAACAGGAAACTCCCAGTGATCTGTTCTCCCTTTCTTAAGCCATGAGAAGTGTTTGAGATGTTTTCTGACATCCATGGGATTACAGGACGCCTGTGGCTTTCTTTATTTCAGCCTGATCAATATGGTTGATCATGCCATGTATCAGGATGATCCTAGTGGCTCCCAGAAGGACACAACCTGAGTGTTATCCCGATATGTTGGCACTGTAAGTCTAGGCCTCAAGAGAGATATACCCTGGATCATGTCTACCAGTCATACTTTCACCTGCAACTCCAACCATGAAGTTGCTTGGAATTCACAGTTGAAGACTATCCAGCATCTCCTCGGAGTGAACAGCTTTTTGCAAGGGACTGCGCTGACAATAATCTGGGTACTTACAACAGTTCTCTGCAGCTGTCTACCAGGGGTAGTGTGCAGTTTTCAGCAATTGGTATTATAGCCCTTGCAGTATATGATAGTGGTCCATTTTCAGCGATTGGTGTTATAGCCCTTGGATTATATTATTTGTATCCCATATGAGCCTTTGAGAGGATTGTCAGATAAAGGTCCAACTCTCAAGTGTCTTTTTGCTAGCCTTAGCATTGGCAAAGAGAGTTGCCGTTTCTCAGACTGTTTAATGTGATAACTTGCTCCGAGGATTGTAGGGAGGTTTCCTTTAGTTTATTACTGTAATTTGTAGGCATAGGATTATGTACTTTGAAGCAAATAAACTTTTCCTGGGCTTCAACTAAGATGTCCAAGTAGAAATACAGCAGTGGTGCATGTATGCCTATATACTTGAGGGGTTCATTGTAATTTTGTAAAGAGGTATAAATATGCAGTGCTGGAGTTCACAATATCTTTTCAAGTTTTTTCTTAAACTTAAATGCCAACCATTGCCCCTAGTTTTTTTTATCAGTGTGGCTTTGAAGCAGATCATTTTGATATTGAATTTACTTTAAGTTAATAGTGAATTTTTTACGCTAGTTTGTTTGAGCATCGTAAAAGAAATTAATTTACATTCATATTTGGCTAGCTCTATGACACATATGTTTTGTTACTGTAGATTTAAGCATTCAATGCTGATCTGGAAGAGAGCTTTGATGGTACTCAGGAGTGCTCAATATTTTGTGGAATATTTATAATCGTGATGTGAATGAAGTACTGTATGGAGATATTTATTTCTGCACTTTATCACTTTTATTCTTTTGCATTTTAATTTAATCAATTTGTATATACAAGATGTAATATATGCATTTTCATACCAACTGCGAGCACAGTTTCACCTTTTTATACTTCTAAATTTTAGTAAAGCATAAAATTCTTAAGTAAAGGAGAGTGGAAGGAAAAGTTACTTGTAAACTAGGATTCAGATCTTGACAAAAGATTTTTAAAAAATTATTTTAACATAAAAGATACCCAAGAATCTGTTTTTGCAAGGTAATACTGTATTTTTCTTTGGGTATACTGTACTGATATACATCCTTATGCACATTCTTGAAATGTATTTCAAGAATCACATAAAACAGGTAGCTTTTCAGCATATGAGGAGTTTAGTAGTACTGTACTAAAGCATTTGTCACATACAAAATAAAGGGGGAGATGCAACCCTAGTCATCAATTTGCAAGAAGAAAACTTTGTAATGAGTTTGGTTTCCTAGTTTCATGTACTGCATATACAGTATATATATTCTATTTTGTAGACCGTTTTAATCCTAAAAGAAATTTAATTATACAGTAAAATACAATACAAGTCAATAACCAGTGAAATATCTTGGCAATATTCAATACATTTCCACAAATATATGCTTTGTAAATCAGAATTTTTTTCAGCGGTATAGAAATGTTAGAGTTATTGTAGATGTGAGAACTCCAAATCTATAGTTGAAATTTTAGTTAGAGTGAAATGAGAAGCTGGTAATCGTAAATTATAAAGCAACATTCAAAATCTGTAACCCCCAAATAACTGCTAAATGCATGACATGAATGCAATGCTGTGTTATGAAACATAGAAGTTACCATAAAGCAAAGCAAAATATCAACAAACACTAAACCATAATGACTAGCTTTAGTCACCATTTAGTTCTAAAACAATCCTATAACTCAATTGTGAGATATGAAACCAGTTGATATTAGCTTGCCGACACAAACGATAACTTACGATAGTTGTTAAGCTATCAAAATTGGTTCAACATGCCTGCAACTATCACAAATCACAATAGCAGGAAGAATATGTTATTTACTAAAGAGAGTGACTGTTCCAACACCATGTCATGCCTTTGATGATGAAATTAAAATGAACATATTAAGTCAGTCTAGTAAAACTGTAATTATTAATGAGATTAAGTATAGATGGTAGAGTTAGGGCTCTCTCTCACAGCATGCCAACATGAAGCAACACATTTTCCAGTGATTGTAGCAACATACAGAAATGTAATTACAATACCTTCCACACTTGTGTTTTAAGAAACAGTAGTAGACTTTCTAATCAAACAACAGTTGTAAGTATTTGAGCAAAATACAATTGTTTGTATTGTGTGGAGTTAAAATAAAGCACCAGCAAAAGAAAATCATAAGTTGCATGATAAAGAATCACAAGGAGAGATAGCATATTAAACATTCTTGAAAGAATCTTTGACTGCAGACTATGGAGAGTTCCAGTTATGAAAAACATAAGTTACGTGTATGTCAAGGTATTTGGTCAGAAATTAAAGACAAAGGGTAAAAAAATAATGTCCTACACATATACTCAATGAACTTTGAAATTAATACAAGACTCATTTTAAAGATACTGAAACAAAGTCTGGCCTTTTCCATTTCTTATTGATATTCTGTATATCATTACCATCATATAATATAAATAATATCTATAATAAAGTATGTAAACAAAATTTTATTTGAATCCTCTTAATTTTGAACCAAATAAATTTTTAAAAATTAAATGCATTTTAAAGTACAGACGTGATAAAACAGATTACTGTATTAAAATGGGTGAATTCTCTTACCTGATCTAAAACTCAAGGTTTTAAACAATATACAATATATTAATTTACTCCCTTTTTTTTTTATTACTCCTAAGCACAATGGACATTAATCGTCATCTCCAGCTCATGCATGAATTCTGTAAAGTGGATTACAATTAAAGTAGCATACAGAATTTACTAACACTGTAAAGTACATATCCTTTCAACTCTGATCCTCTCTTGTTAAACTTATTATTCATTTAATTCAACAGATACTGGAATCATGGGTGGATCATCTTCTGAAAAAAAGGGGAGATTAAATATAAGCATTCAGGATATAAACACATCAAAGCAGTAATTAATACCTTGGGTTATGGGGGAGGAAAATACTGTACCATATTTGAATACTTGCAGGTATGTGAATTTCTTAGTTGTAATATTTTTGGGTATACAATACTATAGTAGGATTCACATTTATATAAAAGTACATAGAATAGGATTCACAATTATTTGAGTAAATGTGTCTTAACTGGAAAGAAATAAATTACACTATTAGAATACACAAGAGGTTGAACATTTAACTTGTTCTCCCTAGAGAGCTCATTAAGAAATTGTTATATAACACCAATTATAAAATGGTACTTTTACCCCCAGGCTATTTGGAACTTTCCAACCCTTAACCCCCAGGGGTTATTTTTTTTTTTTTCAAACACATTTTGCAGTATATATTTTTTTAAATTGCTCTAACAGCCTTAATTTTTGTCTTAGAGAGGTCAGGTTGGTCTCATTCTCTTGGAAAATGCCTGAAGTTTCTCAAAAAATTATCAAAAATATGTAAAAAAAAAAAAAAAAAATGTAAATAACAGTTTTTTGCAAGGACTTACCGGTATGTCCATGGGGGTAAAGGAATGAGTTTTGTGAAACGTACCAGTACATCCTTTGGGGGTAAAAGGGATAAAAGACCTAAAGGCAGTAGTAGTCACATTATATATGAGCAAATGCAGAGCAGTATTTACAATTATTAGAGGGGGAGTTGAGGAGATTTGACCATGCTGCCCCTGTGTAATTATGGGTTTTTATTATCTGTAAAGGTGATGCTCTTATTTGCAATTATAAAAAGTGAATGATTTCCAGCATTTGGTGTTATATAACTATATATACTAATGCTTTAGTCTTTTCTAGTATATCCTACGAAATGCTATAGGACATAGTTGTCTATCACACACAGTTCACACTTGAGAAATTTCATTAAAAAATCTCCTCCTCTTTCTACAGTTAACCAATGAGTCTTTGGGATTTTAACCTTTATTTCCTATTGTGTAAGAGCTATTTTAGTCTGTTTTTATGTTGTCATATCAAATCACACCTCTCTCTCTAGCCAATGATGACATTCCCTACCTGAGACAGTACTCAAACACTCCCTGACACCCCCAGCTTAGAGATGTAAGGATCCTCATATCTCAGCCCTACCTACAACTGAAATTCTTGCAATTCTAGTCCTTATTCCTGATTAAGTAAGGTCTATTTTAGTGTATTTCTATGTTGCATTTATGATCAAATCAGAAAAAAAAGGTACTACGAAGCATTCTTCAATTCTCCCCCTGTAACTCCCACCCACAATGTAAGTAAACGTAAGTAAAACTTTTCCCAGTACAGTATTGCAAGATGTTGACACGTGACTAAATTTGTTTTTCCTTGTTTTATTCCTTTTTTCTCAACTATCATTTCTACAAAATAATATCTTCATGTCTTATAAATTTCATATTAGCATTGTTCATTATTTTCACGAGTAAAATATAGCCTATTGTCATTATTTCCATTTACTGCCATTCTATGCAGCATTCGTCATTTTCTTACATACACAGTTGTTATTTCCAAGGCAGTGAAATACCCAAAACAGGAATGATCCATTTTAAAGTGATGACAGACGAACGAACAAACCTTATGTTTCATGAACTAAATTTATATTGTCTCTGTCTCTCAGAAATGTTTATTTTTGTTTATCATATTTATACCTCATAAATTGTACATTATAGAATACTTTGTGTGTCTAAGGAAACAAATGGATATTTTCATTATATTTCTGTAAAACAAAGTCCATTATTACTGTTGAGCAGTTTTATATCTTTCGACGGCTATTTATCGTGGATTCATTACAGAATAACAGAGTCACTTCAATATATATATAGTTTTTTATTCACACACAAAATTGCAGTGCTTTATCATACCACATAATAATAAAGTACATTATGAAATACTTCTTGTCAAAGGAAATAAATTTATATTTTCATTACGTTTCTGTACAATGTAAAGTCCATTATTACTAACGAGTAGTTTTATATCTTTCATCAGGTATTTATCATGGAATTATTACTGAATAACAGTCACTTCAATGAATATATGATTTACCATGATTTAGAAATCAATCTATTTACCAAGGCACTTCCCCCAATTTTTGGGGGTAGCCGACATCTAATAAGGAACTAAAGGGGACCTTTCCTCTCCTCCCAGCCTGACGAGGAATTGAGCCGAGTTTGGCTGGTACTGCTAGGGCGCCACAGCTCACCCTTCCCCGTTATCCACCACAAATGAAGTTTCATACGCTGAATCCCTTACTGCTGCTACCTCACAGGCACCAAGGCAACCGGAGGAAGCAGCAGGGCCTGCCGGAACTGCGTCACAATGGCTCACCATTCGTTCCTATTTCTAGCACGCTCTCTTGTCTCTCTCAAATCTATCCTTCTATCACTCAGAGCTTCCTTCCCTCCATCCATGCATCCACCAAAACCTTAGCCTTCCTCTTCTACTTCTCCCATCAACTCTTGCATTCATCACCTTTAGCAGACAGCCACTTTTCATTCAATCAACATGGCCAAACCACCTCAACACATATTCACTCTAGCTGCTAAATCATTTCTTTCATCCGTTCTCACCCTCACTACTTCGTTCCTAACCCTATCTAATCGGCCATACTCCTCAGACACTTCATCTCAAGCACATTCAATTTCTGTCTCTGTCACTTTCATTCCCCACAACTCCGATCCATACATCACAGTTGGTACAATCACTTTCTCACACAGAAGTCTCTTTACATTCATGCCCAACCCTCTATTCTTTACCACTCCCTTCACTGCCCCAACACTTTGCATCCTTCATTCACTCTCTGACATACATCTGCTTCCACTCCACCATTTGCTGCAACAGCAGATAGAGTACACGTTTGAATTTGACCTCTGACATTCGCTC
The DNA here is from genome assembly GCF_036898095.1 of Palaemon carinicauda. Lineage (NCBI taxonomy): Eukaryota > Metazoa > Arthropoda > Malacostraca > Decapoda > Palaemonidae > Palaemon > Palaemon carinicauda. The sequence continues at coordinate 56,134,200 of NC_090762.1, read as the reverse complement.
GCTTTTACGTCTTTTTCTTGGTTTCGGCGAGAATTTCATCATGCCAAAGAGGAAAAGACAATTTAAACATAAGGAAGAAGATAATTTGCTCTAATGAGTTCATAAGTGGGTAATATTGGTGATATTAGCAGAGTTAGTGACAGAGAGAGGGGTGTGGATGGAGGAGCGACCGCCTCGCCTGACACAGTGCCCCAGACTATGATCTTATTTGAAATTTGTAGTGCTCTCCTTACATAACTTGGAAGGCATCCTGAAAACTGTGATATGGAGGATCTTTGATTTCTGTCAATGTTTTGAGGTATGCCACAGTAAGTTTATTCAATGTAGGGGTTTGATGTAGAAGGAATTAATTGCCAAAGGTATTGCTTTCAAAGTTAACTTCTAAGAATCTTGTTGATAGGTTTAAAAAGTAAATGGCTCACAAAGCTATGAGATTAAGGGCACAACCTTTAATACTACTACTACTACTACTAAGGCATGGCCTTTCATGGATTAGTCGCCCTCCATAATTCTTTATTCATGGCTGCCTCTTTTAGCTCATGACACCTTCTCAATCCCTTCAAGTCATCTAGTATCAACTTCCTTTTTTGTCCTCTGGGTCTTTGTCCTTCAAAATTTACCTAGCCTTCTAGCTAGTACAGTGGTAACGTATTTGCCTAGCATTCGCATGGCAGCAGATCCCAGCCTGGGACCGTGAGTTTAAGCTGTTTACTGGGGAGGCCACTACTGTGGTTGGACGCCACAGTGAGGGGTTGGGCTGACATTCTGGTGAGCATCTATTCTGATGAAACTGGAACCAGACACCTGATATAATAATCTCTTCTTATAATGCATCTATCGAGTTTTTCTGCCTTCTCTTTATTGTTGTAATTAGGGTTCTCTCTTCTCCAACTATTTTTAGTACTTCGTTATTGGTCTAGTGGTCTCTCCAACTTATTTTCAGACGAGCATGCACGCACTCACTCTCTCTCTCAATGAATGACTGACTGACTGACTGACTGACTTCATCTCCAATCTGCATGTTTATTGTAGGTCCTTGTCTTCATGCAATTCTCATAACCTTGGTCTTGGATATGTTTATTTCATTCCATACTTCTCTGCTGCCTTGTTTATCATACCTATTATCCTCTGTAAACCCTCTCTTGTGCTACAGCCAAATGTCTTGTCATCAGCAAACCTTATAGTTTTCATTATTTCTCCTGCCACCTTGATGCCATCATCCAGATAAATATCTTTCATCATTGCTTCTGCATGGATGTTGAACAAAATTGGTGATAGGGAACACCCCTGTCTGACTCCTCTTCTAACAGTTCCTGGTTCTGAATCTTCACCTGTAATATGTACTGTTAAGCCCAGTATACAGTATGATTCATGTATCAACCTTGTAGTGCAATAATGGTGTTCAAAAAAATTACTAACTGCCAAATTGCACTGCAACACTGCTCACTTGCTTTGGTGCGATAGTTGACCAATTGCAGTTCAGCTTTCTTTGAGAGGAAGTATTCCGATGTTTTACTCTACCAGGAGACTTTACTGTTATGATTAAAACCAATAAAATTATTATTATTAAGTGTTACTATTATTATGATTAAAATAAAAACGAAGTATTGGTTCTTGTCCACTCAATGAGAGACAGCGAGTCAGCCATTGGCACTGGAGATGAGCGTATGTCCTCCCACTTTGAATGCTGATGCAACACAGCAAACACAGAAAATCTGGCCTGCCCATCAACACGTTGGGGCTGCAGCTTCATGTGGAAAAAGTAGTTTTTTCACATATCCATTTAACACTACGCGCATCATGAATCAAGTGTGTAAGGGGCCCTAATGTTTAATTCAGATACAAAATCTTTATTAACCTTCAATCTCTCCAATCAATGGATATGTTTTTAGAATTTTCAGTCGTAATGATCACTGAACCCTAGAAAGTGCTTTCTCAAAGTCAATGAAATAAACAAACATTTCATTAACATTTAGAACTTTTTCTTGCATCATCCTCATACAGCCAATTGCCTCTTGTGTTCCACAATCTGATATAAATTGAAATTGGTCTTTTCCAATATATTCTTCAGCTTTTGCTTTTAACCTTTCTGCTAATATTCTAAGCATTATTTTTTATGCATGACTAATGAAGAGGACCTTTGCATCAATCTTTATGCATTACTAATGAAGAGGATCTTTGCGTCAATTTTTATGCATTACAAATGAAGAGGACCTTTGCGTCAATAGGTGTAGGAGGATATGATTATGAATTAAGCCTTATTGTTCTATGTTCTGGGAACTTAGTTTCTTAGGGAAGGCAATCATGGAGATTTTTGTGTTATCTTCTGGCCAGTCTCCACTCTTATAAATCATGTGGCATAATAGTTTGCCCTTCTTTGGCATATCCTTTAATGACTAGTTGCATTTCTCTCATATTACCACAGGGGCCTTCTTGTATGAATCACAATGCCAATACCTTTGTTTTCTGCCAATCCATTCTAGGGGACCTTGGGTGAAGAGTACTTTGAATTTGCCACCTAATTTTATAGCGGTACTATATGTCTACATTTAAAACCCAATTGGTGGTGTTTGAAAAGTTGTAGAGAGATCGGACACACAAGTATTTGTCAGTTATGTCCTGCTGACCAGACCATTCCTCTAAGATCCAAGTAAAGTACAAACTAATATAAATAATGCAGGTTATCCAACCCAGGTAAAACATGGCCTACAGTGTAATGTAGGTTATCCACATCAACAAAATTAATTTCTTAGAATTAGTAAGTTCTCTCCACTATCTCATGATCTGTCTTTATCAATACCATTTTTTCCATGATGATTTGGAAACACTTGTCTTCTTCATGCTGCCTACTATTCTAACAAAACTTTCTTCCTTCCCTCTCATTCCATGTACATTCTAGGCATGGTTTGGGCCTTGAGAGTGAGTCTTTACTATCACTGACAGTCAAGTCATTATATTGCTCTAAATGAATACATGAGACTTGATATTGAGAGTAGCCGAGTGTAATGAACTCTTTTACAAACTAAATTTGTTCTCTATCTATGATTTTTTAGTTTTGCTCATTCCCAATCTTTTTAACCAAATTTCCTACTAGGTATTATCACTTTTCCATGGTAGGTCTATTTCTATGCTGGGGCCAAAATGGGGTTGAAGTCCCCAACCTTCTTCCCAGGTAGATTAATTTTAATATTTTGATTTTGTGTATCATCATTGTACTATTAAATTGTGATCTCAGTATCTGTTGTTCTTTCTTATAGTACATACTTACATATACCAAGGCACTTCCCCCAATTTTGGGGGGTAGCCGACATCAAACAAATGTAACAAAAAAGGGGACCTCTCCTCTCTACTCTTTCTTATAGTGCTTTGTATTAAATGTGTTTGGCATTTATACTGTAATTGTATTTCTGTGTAGACACTATAGATATTGCCCACAGTGAAGTGTAAATATGGAAAGTTCAAAAGAACCTTTTTCATTAATAAGTTTTTAATATTAGGAGAATATATGACGAGGTGAAATATTATTTGTATCTCTCAGTGCATAACAAATAAATGATAGAATATTCAAAATTTCCTGGCTGTATTTATATATAATGGATAGAGTTTGGGGCATCGACAGGTCGGGGTTTGTTTGTCACTCTCCAGTGTATTAAGATATCTGGTCATACATTATTGGCCAGATAGTCTTGGTACAGTATGTCCCACTGAAATCTTTGCAGTGACTATACATGAGCATTTAGAAATAACTTGTTCATCTCTGCAGAATTAAAAGTACCTATGTTTGATTTGGTACTTGGTGTTGTGTAATAATTTAGTTAAGGCATTCTATATTGCCTTTATTTCAAGGTGACATGTTATTCCTTCCATGCTTCAGGTGTCTGTCACTTTCTTGTACTGATTCTAAAACAAATTCTGTGGTTTAATCCAAAGTGTCTAGACGAGTAATTAAATTATTGGCTTCATAATAAAACTACAAATTTTTAAATATAAATTTGTAATTTTTTTTCTCTAGGTATACAAACCAGTCCTATTTATGAGTCTACTCCCAAGTCGTTTTGAGACGAATAGAAAAGAAAGTGCCTTACTGGCAACTGTATACGGTTACCAACCATTTCTCCACGCTGGGTAGTGCGGTCCTGGCCTCTTCTCATTATCGTTAAGATTTGAGGGGTGAATGAGGCAGTCATTTGGATAAAAGACATGTTTGTATAACTAGGAAAAATATAGTTTTAAAAATTGAGTTGTTCCTATGCAGTTACAAATGTCTGAATCATTTATGTAAGAAGTCTTCCTAAGGTGGGAGGAAGTCTCCATTATATATGGGTATGTATCTAGCTCTTGATTAATGATACATTACCATGAGATTCAAAACTGGCTCATAAAGAGGCAAGGTTGATAGGACAGCCTCAAAATGCAAGTTAGTGACCTGACAAGAGTAAATATTCTGGTATGAACAATATTGTATCTAGAAAATCTTAATAAAATTTGTCCCATTAACACCGAGTTACAAACAAAAGTTTGATTATTCTTCAGAGTAAAGTTACTCCAAAGTGAGGGAAAGATTTAGAAGGAAGTGAAGAAAAACACTTTCATTTTTCACACCCTTTAAAGGTAAAGGTGTCCACTTCCAGTTGAAGTATCATCAGAATAGATAATCAAAGAGAACGTCAGCTGGGCAAGCCCAACTCCACCACTGTGGTATCCAAACACAGCAGTGGCCTCCCAAGTAAACAGCTTCAACTTACAGTCCCAGGCTGGGATCGACGTGCTGCCATGCAAATGCTTGGACAATACGTTAACACTGTACTGTACTAACCAGAAAACATAACTGACAATGTGACAATAGGTCAATTGTCCTACCAGAGTTTGGCCTAGATTATTTGTTGTCGTGTAACAATAGGCCCCATAGAAAAAGTATCCAGTGATCTATAGTCTATTTTATTTAGCCGTGCATATTTGCACTTGACTCACAGGTGTGCCCTTTTAGCTCGGAAAGGTTCCTGATACCTGATTGGTCGGAAGTATTTTTGTCCGAACACCTTCATTGTTCTCAAATAATTACCAAGTAATGTGAATCGAAACTTATTTACTAACCTATATTTCTCCATCAGATATATGTTTTGTCAATAAACAATGTGAAAGAATAAATATATTATAAAGTATCGTCATGGTAAGTCTAAATTTAATAAAATAATGCGCCGAAGTCAACGACAGCAGCTTACTTTCGGATGCACGATTTGTAATTTTGTAATTTTTCACATATTTTAACACAAATTGGGATAAATTACACTCAGCATAAGTTAAACATGATATTATAAACTTTCTCTGAATACCAGAATTTACCAAAAACATGGAATTAATAAAACCCGATATTTGTGAAAACTTGCGGGGAGGTAAAAGAACAGCCTGCCAGCTTGGCGGGAAAACAATCCCCGCTGACTTTCATACAGTCATTGCATCATCTTCTTAATTTATGTAAGTGTTGAAATCAATGTTATGTTATTGAGATTACTTTGAGGGCTATATTTGCAAAAAGAAAATGTCCATGCTTCTTTTCGTAGGAGCACACTAATAAAAGAATTATATTTCGGAGAAATTAACTCTTTCATATAAGTTACAGCAGACAATGCGGAATAAACAAACTTTTCATTTTCCCATTCTGTGTTCTGTTCAGGACTAATATAATGTTAACACAAGTTTCTGCGGATATTTTGAAAAGTTAAAGAATAAACCTCTACGACAAAATTAGCAACCACTTTCTATACAGACATACATCATAGGCCTACATAGACCTAGCCTAACTTATATCAAGCATCCGCTACTGTTTACTGGTACTTCTTATCTTAAAGAGTTAAGCAAAATTTAGTGTAGTTGTAAAAAAGTTATGTTAAGGTAAGACTTTATTCACAGGGTTTGCTTTATGCAGTGCAAGCATGACAACATCCGCTGTCCATAGTACTGCAGACTCCTGCTCTCAACACTCCCGAGGCACCAAGCTCACCAGTCAAAGCCGGAATATGGTTATAAGTGTCTTCAAGTTCATCGCTCAGGGAGGATGGTATGAGACGATGACCGATGTTTTAACAAACACCGCAGTTGCAACAGGCGTCTCAATGCGAATGGTTCAACACCTCAAACAATTGAATATGACATTATGTGATGGTATATTTCGCTCACCTAAACCCAAAAAGAGAACATCTACAGTTGTGGATCAGGTTGACAATTTTGACAGGGAATGTATAAAGAGAGAGATCCTTTCTTTTTATGAGAGGAGAACTACCCACGATATCCTCCTTGTTAGAAAGAATAAAAGAGCCTCCTGTAAATTTCAGAGGTTCAAGGAGTTCTCTATATAAATTAGTTAGAATTATGGGATTTAGGTTTAGAAAAGTTATGAGTGGGAGAAAATTCTTAATGGAGAGAAGTGACATTGTTAATGCCAGGAATAAATATCTTAGAGAAATAAAAAGAAACAGAGAAAGTATAAACCCCAGACCAGAAGTATATCTAGACGAGACTTGGGTAAACCAAAATCTTAGCATAGAACGGTGTTGGACAAATAAAGACGGAACAGTAGGACCTAAGCTAAAATCTGGGAAAGGAGCAAGGTTTATAATGATACATGCTGGGGGTATTCATGGTTTTATAGATGGAGCCTTTCTTATGTTCAAGTCAAAAAATGGAGCAAAGGGGGATTATCATGACTCCGTGGATTGTAAAACATTTGAATTTTGGTTTGAAAATCAGCTTCTTCCTAACATAAATAATCAGTCCATAATCATTATGGATAATGCTCCATATCACTCTAAAATATTAAACAAAGTTCCCACAATTAGCAACAAAAAGTGCCAAATACTTTAGTGGTAAGAGTCAAATAAGATTGATCATGATCCTGCTATTACAAAACTAGAACTGCACAAGATATGCAAGCTTCATAAGGAAAGAGAAATATATGAAATAGATCAAATAGCTGCTAATCACGGCCACAGAGTACTAAGATTGCCACCCTATCACTGCATGTTCAATCCAATAGAACTAATTTGGGCCCCAAGTAAAAACAGAAATTAAAAAAGGGAATTCTCATATTAGCCAGTCTTTGAAAAATGTTGAAAAAATTACGCAAGAAGCAATTAATCATGTAACCCCACAGCACTGGCAAAATGCTATGAGGCATGCGAGGAAAATTGAAACTGACTATCGAGCCAAGGATGCGGCTCTTGACCATTTGCTTCATCAATTCATAATTAATATAGAGTCCGATGAAAGCATGAGTGAAGATGAAATGTGTGTATAGATAAAAATAGTTCCATTTGATTATGTGGGATTATATAAATAACATTCTTTAATTCATTATTGTTATTTTTATTTAACCACCATTAGATAAATATTAGAACAATTTAATGTTGTTTTATGTTTTGTATATATTAGTATTGTTGTGTGTATTTTGACTTTCAACATTGTAAACAAATTAATTTTGATTTAGATAAGGTGGACATAATTAGGTAGTATTTTTTCTTAATAATGGTATCTATATTTCTGTTTATGATTTTGACTTCATATGCAAATTGTAAAATATGTTTTGTACCTTACGTCAGTATGTAAATAATAATAACAACATAAATTATATGCTGTGTAGCAAGTAGGCCTATAGCCTATTTTGTAAACCTGTTCAGTAGCTCACATTAAATCAAATGAAATTAAGCAAAGTATTTTTTTTTTCTATTCCCGCCTCTACACTATTTTAATGAGACTAGCACGCGCTTCCCTTCAGCCAACATTTTCCACAGATGATAAGAAATAAGGAATCATAGTGCGGATATCCCTCATATGAAAGAAGGGATATCGGGGAAAATAGATAGATATTAGGTTAGGAACAGGAATGTGGGAAAATACTGAGCAAAATATAATGAAGAGAGAAATTGCAATACTATTTAAACTGAAAGGAATAGACTGAACCATAATACCAAAAAAAAAAAAAAAAAAAAAACTGCATCTATGAAAGTCAGCGGGGATTGTTTTCCCGCCAAGCTGGCAGGCTGTTCATTTACCTCCCCGCAAGTTTTCACAAATATCGGGTTTTATTAATTCCATGTTTTTGGTAAATTCTGGTATTCAGAGAAAGTTTATAATAACATGTTTAACTTATGCTGAGTGTAATTTATCCCAATTTGTGTTAAAATATGTGAAAAATTACAAAATTACAAATCGTGCATCCGAAAGTAAGCTGCTGTCGTTAACTTCGGCGCATTATTTTATTAAATTTAGACTTACCATGACGATACTTTATAATATATTTATTCTTTCACATTGTTTATTGACAAAACATATATCTGATGGAGAAATATAGGTTAGTAAATAAGTTTCGATTCACATTACTTGGTAATTATTTGAGAGCAATGAAGGTGTTCGGATAAAAATACTTCCGACCAAACAGGTATCAGGAACCTTTCCGAGCTAAAAGGGCACACCTGTGAGTCAAGTGCAAATATGCACGGCTAAATAAAATAGACTATAGGGGTACATTCCTTTTAATCAGAGGGATGTGAAGGTAATCTGTTTCTTCCAGACACCTGCACTAAGGACTTGAGCCACCAAGTGGTTTTTTTCAGAATGCTAAGGTTGCAGCAAGACCACAGATATAATGAGCTCTAGGGGGCCCCTGGCAATGCTTCTCCTGAGGATTTATAGGTTCAGAAGATAATTTCATGCACCAAAAGGAGATCGTGTTCTTTGATATCTTCTTATTGGTGGATCCTGGTCTCGAAAACAGTATCGAGATTTTCTGTCGATAACGGGCAGTTCTCTCAAGATATCTCGGGACCATTCTCACAAAACGGTATAAGGTTATCCAGATCATCAATTACCACAGTGATAGCCCAGATGGTAAGAGTCGAATCTGGTGATGTTAAGGGATGGGTTCAGAGTCTGCCATGAACTCTGGAATGTAGTAAGAAAATGGCGTTCTCAACAAATGGGAGTGTGATGTAAGACGAGCCCTGACGTTTTTGCTCCACTTTTTTCACTGAAGCCAGGGCTGAGATGATGACTGTCTTCAGAGTCAGATCTCGGTCCAAGTCATTATTTAAGGGCTCACAAGGTGCCATCTTAAGAGATTGTCGTTCTTCTGATTTCTCTGAAATTTAGAAAATTCCAGTCTGGCTTAGCTACTCTCTCAATAGTTTAAGGGTTAGGTATATGAGGACTAATTATAGTATGTGCAGACCTAGGAACAGTATGTTTTACCAATTTATTTTCCCTAGAAAAATGATTAAATTCTGAACAAGTTGAAGCTCCTGAGCTAGAGGGTACCTAATTTCCAGCTGAAGTTGAAAAAGGAGCATGGTCATGAGGTGCATCAGTGCGAGTATGTACTTGGGCCGTAGCACAATTAGGTCATACATCAGAGTGAAGGTGCATTGAGATGGCAGTGCGTTTGGTTTGCATTCACTGCAAAGTCAGCATGTAATCGTGGGAGGATATTTACACGTATGGGTGAAATACTTGGAGCTGAAAAGCTCGTAGAAACTGTGATAATTCTCACTGCCAAATATCAAAAATTTTAAGTAATTTTTATTTTTCCTAACATACTTACCGAGAACTACTTTCTTAGGAGTCACTGGTGATCTCCTCTCCATCGACCAGAGTTTTGAGTAAGTTACCCTCCCACTCCGCGCTCTAAGTAGCCTTACCCCCGGCATCAAGGAATGTGCCCCGAGGGTAGGATTAAGGTAGGTCGCTTGCTTGCTGGGTCACCTTCCTCATTAAGTTCTATTGAATTAGCATAATGCTAGCAAGGGAAGAGAGGCACTCGGGGAAGGAAGGGAGTGCCATTACCCGAAAGTAGTTCTCGGTAAGTATGTTAGGAAAAATAAAAATTACTTAAAATTTTTGATTTGTTCCAACACGAATACTTACCTCGAACTATTTTCTTAGGAGACTTACACTTTAGGAGGAGGGAGTGCTATTCTGACCCACTGACCCAGCCGTGGAGGCCAAGAGGCCTCTGGATAACGGGACCTACTAGAGAGCGGAAGCGAGGGTAACTACACAAAAATTCACGTTAGTGTCTAAGTACTCACCCTTTGAAAAACTTCTTTTGACGTTCCTCCTCGAAGCGTAGCCGTGAAGAATGTGTTATTTTCTGGGAACAGACGGTACTCCCGAAGAGGCAAGTAAGCAACTGGGTAGGAGGTAGGAAACCGCACTTGTGCCTACCGGTCGCTAGTCTTGAATGCGCCTGGGGTTTTACCGTTACACCGCTTGGAGGGCGGAGATGACTGTTCCCATGGAGAACCCGTCCAAGGATTTTCTTGAGTAGTCCTTGAGGTAGTGGGCAGTAAAGGTTGACTGGTTCGACCAAGTACCTGCTCGCAGGATTTGCCCTACTGCCATGTTTTTCTCAAAGGCTAAGGAGGTGCTCAGGCCCCTGATGTCATGAGGTCTGGGAGTGCCTGGCACTGCCATGCCATCCTCCTTGTAGGTTCTGGCGATAACCTGTCTCAACCAGAAGGAGATGGTGTTTTTGGAAACTTGTTTCTTATTAATACCTGTGGAAACGAAGAGGCTCTTGATGCCTGGTCGGAGATGCGCTGTCCTTTCCAGGTATTTCCTAATTGTTTGCACTGGGCACAATTTTAAGTCTTCTGCATTGCCTGTCTTAGGGATGGCAGGAATTGAGAAACCTTCAAACCTCGGGTCCCAGACTGCTGGGTTCTGAGTCTTGGCCACAAAAGAAGGCACGAACTTGAAGGATACTTCTTTCCACCCCTTTGAGTGAGAGACGTCGTATGACAGTCCATGGATCTCTCCCTCTCTCTTAGCGAACGCCAAGGCCAGCAAGAAGACGGCCTTGAGGGTGAGATCTTTGTCTACGATATCCTTCAAGGGTTCAAAGGGGGGACGACACAGCATCTTCAGGACCTTGGCTAAGTCCCACTGGGGCACCCTCCTCGCCTGAGGGGGGCAAGACTGCTCGAAGCTTTTGACAAGCATCGCTATGTGTCTCGAAGCCCCCAGGTCGATGCCCTTCAGGAGGAAGACTTGGCCTAAGGCAGCCCGAACCCCTTTTATGGCTGGAATTGACATTCCTACTTTGTCCCTAAGAAACACCAGAAAATCTGCTATGTCTGGGACAGAGGGCTTAAGAGGTCTAATGTGCCTCTCAGAGCACCACTTCGTGAAGGAGGCCCATTTTGCCTGGTATATCGCGGCTGACGACTTTCTCAGGTATAGAGACATTCTCTTAGCCGTGGAGGGAGAATAACCTTCCTTCTTCAGGAGCCGCTGGATAGTCTCCAGGTGTGAAGACGAAGGGAGAGTGGGTTGTCGTGGAGCTTGAGAAAGTGAGGCTGGTGCAGAAGGTCTGACCTGGCGGGTAGAGGCCACGGCGGTTGACTCGTTAGGTCTTTTAGGTCTGCGAATCACTCCCTCTCCGGCCACCAGGGCGCTACCAAAGTCATCCTTAGGTTTCGGGCGGCCCTTACTCTGTTGAGCACCTGTCTTATCAACGTGAAAGGGGGAAAAGCGTACACATCCAGATTGTCCCACTTGTGCTGAAAGGCGTCTTCTAAGGCTGCTTTCGGGTCTGGTACAGGGGAGCAATAGACTGGGAGTTGGGCGTTGAGTTTCGTTGCAAAGAGGTCCATCACCGGGGAACCCCAACGCTGAATGATGAGCCTGGCTACTTCTGGGAGAAGGGACCACTCTGTCCCTACTATCTGGCCCATTCTGCTGAGGCCGTCGGCCAGAACGTTTTTCTTCCCGGGAATGAACCTTGCTAACAACACCACGTGATTTTCCTCTGCCCAATTCAGAATCTCTATGGTGAGATCGCACAACTCCCTCGATTTCAAGCCTCCCTGCTTCTTTATGTATGCTACTACCGTGGCGTTGTCGCACATCAACGCCACGGTGTTTCCCTTTAGCAGACTTGCGAAGTGTAAGCACGCCTTCTGGACTGCTTTCAACTCCAGGATATTGATGTGGAGTTGCTTTTCCCCTTCCAACCAGGTACCTCGTGCCGTTCCGTCGAGGAGATGGGCTCCCCATCCTTGGTTGGAGGCGTCTGTGAACATTAGTAATTCTGGAGGGCTGGTCCCCAAGGGCATCCCCTTGAGGGAGTTCGACTGGCAGTGCCACCATTCCAGGGAGGGTCTCGTGTCTGGAAGGACTGGAATTAGCACTTGTTGTGAGTCCGTCTGGCACCAGAGGTTCTTGAGATTCCATTGGATGGATCTGAGCTTTATCCTCCCTTGGGGAACTAGTTTCTCCAATGAGACCAGGTGGCCTATCAGCCTCTGCCAGTCTTTCGCTCTCCTGGGTTGTTCTGACAGGAACGGCTGAATGATGTGCCTGAGGTTCCTTATCCTGTCCTCCGAAGGGAAAACTTTTCCTTGAATGGTGTCCAATGTCATCCCCAAGTAGTTCATTCTGGTGGACGGGGATAGATTTGACTTCTTTGGGTTGATGACAATCCCCAGATCTCTGCAAAACTGGAGGAGACTTCTCCCTTGTTCCTCCAAGAGGGCCTTTGAGGCGGAAAGGAGCAACCAGTCGTCCAGGTATCTGATAAGGCGGATGCCTCGTTCGTGAGCCCACACCGAGACAGTCGTGAAGACTCTCGTGAACACCTGGGGCGCTGTTGACAGACCGAAGCAAAGAGTCCTGAATTGCAGGATCTGGGAACCCCATTTCACCCGGAGGAACTTCCGACTCGAGGGGTGGATCGGAATTTGGAAGTATGCGTCCTTGAGGTCGACGGTCATCATAAAATCTTTCTCCCTCAAGGACAGCAGGACTAACTTTGGAGTGTCCATCTTGAAGTCCGTCTTCTTGACAAACTTGTTGAGAGCTGACAGATCTATAACCGGTCTCCACCCCCCCGTCGCTTTCTCTACCAGGAACAGGCGACTGTAGAAACCTGGCCCTGGGAGAGGAACTCTTCCATGGTGCCCTTTTCTAACATGGAGGATACCTCCTCTTGAAGGGCGGTCCTCTTTAACGTATCTTTGGGAGCTAGCCATTCCGTCCGGTTGGCCGGAATAAGAGGGGGTGGATTCGTCAGGAACGGGAGTCTGTAGCCCTCCTTTAGGACGGACACTGTACAAGGCTCTGCCCCTTGAGCCTTCCATGCTTGCCAATGTTGTCTGAGGCATCCCCCAACCCAAGGCTTGGGCGGGGATAGGGGGCCTCCCATTCTACCTTCTTCTAGAGGGGCGGCCTGATCTGCCTCTCCTAGAAGCGGAGTAACCCGACCTGAAGGAGCTTGAGGGCGCTGCAGCTCCCCTGCGGGAGGGTTGCGGCGTTGAGGACCAGGAGGAAGAGGGGGCCTCTCTCCTCGTAGCGCTGGAAGAAGCTTGGGGCGTCGCGGCGCTATCCGAGACGGACCTCTTGTATGGAGGTCTCCTAGAAGTTGCCGGTCTGGTGACGTTGGCCTCCTTCTTTTTCGAGACCTTTTCCATTATGGTCTCTAGCTCTTTCAGAGGAAACAGAGACTCTCCCCATAGGGGCAGGCTGCGAATTGCTCGCGCCTCCCTGTCCGGTACCTTCCGAGACACTTTCGTAAGAACAGTGTCTCGCTTACGGAGAACCCAGTTGGCTGTAAGGGCGAGAGACTGATAGGTTAGGAACTTGAGGGTTTTACCCCCGGAGGTAATGAGGTCCCTCATTAGGCCTTGCTGATCAGGGTCCTCGGGGTCGAAGGAGGCTTGAACACCCACCAACGTAGAAGCCCACCAGTCCAGCCAAGAGGAGATGTTAACTAAGTCTCGCGACATCTCTTCCATCATGGAGGCCTCTGCTGGTGAGAAACAGACTGGGGCCGAAGAGGCTCTGTCGTCTGAGACGCCTTGACTCAGAATGTCCACGGCCGTTTCCACTTTACAAGGACCTGGGCGACGTCCTTCGGGCACATAGACCTTCCCTTGGGCTTTGAGGCCCTGGAGCAATTTAGAGGTACTCTGGGTCTTGGGAGCCTCGGCATTGCTGACCACTACTTTGTCAATGTACTCTTGCCCTAGAACTAGATCTCGGGCCAGAGGGAGTGCTAGGGATGACTTAGGTTGGGAGGGAGTTTGCATGATTCTCAGCAGGCTTGACCTCCAGGAATCTCCATCTGTAGCTGCAGGTTCTGCTATTTCGTGGTGCCTTCTGATCAAGCTAACCACTCTCCTGTAGGCGGAGTCCTCTGTCGGGGAGCCCTCCCCTCCGTCAGCCGAGGTCTCGGCCTGGGGCGGGGGAGCCGGTTTACCGGGCACGCCGACTGGACGCCTAGCCCTTGGGGCCAGGGGCGCCGTCCTGCCGAGGTACTGGACCTCATCTGCGGGTAAGACCGCACTAGGGGCTTGGGATAGTGTAGGCACCGCTGGTTCAGCGGGGACTCCCGTATGCCCGAAGGCTCTGGGTGCTGAGAGCGCGGTTCCCGTGGGCTGACCCGACAGCGGGAACCGTTCCTTCCGACCTGAAGGCCGCACCATCTGGGCTGGTTCGGCCCGGCTGCCTGGTAAGAAGCGCGTTTCCCCCGGCTGGGCGGGGTGAACCGGAGACCTCGAGGACTTATGCTTAATCGAGAGGTCTTTCCTGCGAGCCAGGTCGCGAGGGTCAAGGCTGTGCTTGGAGGGCGGCCGCCTTGGGACTGGTGGTCCGGGGAACGAAGCACCTTCGATTCCCGCGACGATACGTAGATCCAGGCGCCACCGGGAGATACACTTCTCCTATACTTACGGCTCGGGGAGCGGGAGCGCTTTCTGCTATAACGAGATCTCGACCGGGAACGCTCGCTCCTGGACCGCTCCCTCCGACGGCGGTGTTTCACCCTGACCTCTTCCTCTGACGAGGAATAGACGTCCGATGAGCCAGACGACACTGTGTTCACCACGTGTCGGCTGGTAGCGGGGACTGCGGGGTACTACTTCGGGCGTTGAATGCCAGAGGTCGAGGGTTGGAGGAAGTCATCGGGGACTTCCGTGGGGAGGGTTGGGAACGACTCAAACCGTTCCATGCCCGGGAGCCAGGGATCCAGGGTCACATCCATCCTCAGGGGTGACCTACCCGGCGTCTTCGGGAGCCTCCAGCCGAAGGCATCGTTACCTGAAGGTCGAACTTTCCTCTGGTTGTCTCCCCCTAAAAAGGAACCAGAAGCACAGGCCCACGAGGGCGGCGGTGACACCGAGACCGCGTTACTACCCCACAAGGGGTCATCGGAGGAAGCGTGCCCCCCAAGCACAAGGGCCGACTCTCCGGACGCACTACTGGGTCCTTCACTAGCCCTAGAGGGGCCCGCTATTGGCACTGCACTAACACTGGGCTCCTGGGAAAGGACGCCTTGTTCATCCCCTACTCTGTGTAGGGGATGGTGAAACCGAGGCCCCGTCGGACCGCTCACTGGGTGACGGTATCGGCGAGGAAAAACTAATTTTCCTGGGGGAACGTTTCGCTGATTTCCTCTTTTTGGTACCGTAGCGTACACACTGTATATCGCTCCAGTCTACACACTCGGGGCACGTGTCTGCTGACGAGCAAACTTTTCCCCTACAGGAGGAACAAAGGGAGTGAGGATCCACTTCGGGCTTGGAGAGGAACGCTCCACACGATTTCCCGGCTCTAGGCCCAGGACAACGGCGAATTTGCTCCATAACGCACACAACGCACGACACAAGCACTAAGGAAATCAATTAAAACACTGGGTAAGCACACGGTTGAAAGGTAAACGCACAGGAACACTTGGGAAAGCACACTGGAAAACGCAAGTTGCCACGCTGGGAACACGTGGGACACAGAACGCACACAAAGGATCGACGGAGATACGAGAGCGAGGTTGTGAACGCCTCGCGACCAGAGAACTTAATGAGGAAGGTGACGCAGCAAGCAAGCGACCTACCTTAATCCTACCCTCTGGGCACATTCCTTGATGCCGGGGGTAAGGCTACTTAGAGCGCGGAGTGGGGGGGTAACTTACTCAAAACTCTGGTCGATGGAGAGGAGATCACCAGTGACTCCTAAGAAAGTAGTTCGAGGTAAGTACCTAAGAAAGTAGTTCGAGGTAAGTATTCGCGTTGGAACAACTGTAAATTAGAATCTGTCCTAGACATGACTGTAGATGTTCAGACACTACCCGAGTTTTCTTGGGCGAACCAAGTACACCTTTCTGGAGAAGAATAATGTCGAGGTCTTCTCAGTGTACCAGTCGGAGAATGTACCTTCCGAGAGGTCAGCCTCGTAGGGAGAGAGATAATGTTGTCATTCACCAAGACAAAAGGTGTTTTCAATTGTGAATGAGGAAATATTTTCAATACTTTGACAGAGGATCCTCCAAATAAGAGAAATTGTCTTGATTTTGAAAATCTGAAAGGTATGGTGTTTGCCACGGAGCACGAACTAAAGATATCTGTATAGGCTCTAAATTCATGTTCACTATGCCCAATGGGCAACAAAATGCCAACACTTTTCACTAATCTGAAAAAAGCTATTAAGGACATCATCCTCAGTTACTGGAATTACAGGGAACTCTATTAAAGGGAAATTGGAGCGAGAGATCATGCGTCACATGAAGTTTTGGTTTCTTGCCCTCGAGAGGAAGAAGTGGAAGGTGATCAATCTCGCTTAGCCTTCTTCTTGCTGCAGTCAAGATACTTACTTTTTTCCCTGACAGGGTGGCCATTCTCTACAAAAATTATGTGGTAAATCAAAAGAACACAGCTTAATATTTAAGTTCGGCCATGATGGGTGTGGATCTACCTCAACTAGGCTCATGAACTTAACATGGGCTTCCTTCAAGGCCGGGATAAGTCTCCATACTACCTGAAAAACAACTTGTATTCACAAAGCACACTGAAAAAGAGAGAGTATTGAAAAGGAAAAGGACCTCTTGTAAACCCTGCAAGAATTGTAGCTTGTTACGGAGAATCAACAATGACCAGGAGAATGTGTGAGGCTGGACCTCACTAGCCAGCGTGGAAATAATGACCGGTAACCATATGCAGTTGCCAATTCATAGCAAAATGACTAAGATTGGATTATAAAATTTAGGCCACAGGCCAAAGCACTGGGGCATAAAACGCCATTCAGCTCTTTAATATACAAATTAATCAACCGTATCTGTACATGAAGGAGTGAAGGTAAAAGTGGAAGAGAAAAAGAGGGCTTTTGAAGAATGGCTACAGAGTAATAATGTAGAGAAGTATGAAAAATATAAAGAGAAAAATGTGAAGTAAAGCGCAAGGTACGTGAGGCAAAGAGGGCAGCTGACCTGAGGTGTGGTCAGGGATTGGGTCATTCATATGAAGAGAATAAGAAGAAGTTTTGGAAAGAAGTAAAAAGAGAGTAAGGAAGGCTGGCTCAAGAATTGAAGAGACAGTGAAAGATGGAAATGGAAGGTTGTTAAAAGGAGAGGAGGCAAGGAAAAGATGGGCGGAATATTTTGAAAGTTTACTGAATGTTGAGGATAATAGGGAGGCAGATATAATTGCTATTGCAGGTGTTGAGGTGCCAGTGATGGGAGATGAGAATGAGAGAGAGATTACAATAGATGAAGTGAGGAGAGCACTAAATGAAACGAGAGTAGGAAAAGCGTCTGGTATGGATGGTGTGAGAGCTGAGATGTTGAAGGAAGGGGGTGTGACTGTACTTGAATGGTTGGTGAGATTGTTTAATATGGGTTTTGTATTGTCAAAGGTACCAGTAGATTGGGTTTGTGCATGTATTGTACCACTATATAAGGGTAAGGGAGATGTGCATGAGTGTTGTAATTCAAGAGGTATTAGGTTGTTAAGCGTAGTTGGAAAAGTGTATGGTAGAGTAATGATTAATAGGATCAAGGATAAAACAGAGAATGCAATCTTAGAAGTACAGGGTGGTTTTAGAAGAGGTAGGGGTTGTATGAATCAGATTTTTACAGTAAGGCAGATATGCGAGAAATATTTAGCAAAAGGTAAGGAGGTGTATGTTGCGTTTATGGATCTGGAGAAAGCGTATGATAGAGTTGATAGGGAAGCAATGTGTTATGTGATGAGGTTATATGGAGTTGGTGGAAGGTTGTTGCAAGCAGTGAAGTTTCTACAAAGGTAGTAAAGCATGTGTTAGGATAGGAAATGAAGTGAGTGATTGGTTTCCGGTGAGAGTGGGGCTGAGACAGGGAGGTGTGATGTCTCCGTGGTTGTTTAACTTGTATGTTGATGGAGTGGTGAGAGAGGTGAATGCTCGAGTGCTTGGACGAGGTTTAAAACTGGTAGACAAGAATGACCATGAATGGGAGGTAAATCAGTTGTTGTTTGCGGATGATACTGTACTGGTTGCAGACACAGAAGGGAAGCTTGGCCGATTAGTGACAGAATTTGGAAGTGTGTGTAGAGAAGGAAGTTGAGAGTTAATGTGGGTAAGAGTAAGGTTATGAGATGTACGAGAAGGGAAGGTGGTGCAAGGTTGAATGTCATGTTGAATGGAGAGTTACTTGAGGAGGTGGATCAGTTTAAGTACTTGGGGTCTGTTGTTGCAGCAAATGGTGGAGTGGAAGCAGATGTACGTCAGAGAGTGAATGAAGGTTGCAAAGTGTTGGGGGCAGTTAAGGGAGTAGTAAAAAATAGAGGGTTGGGCATGAATGTAAAGAGAGTTCTATATGAGAAAGTGATTGTACCAACTGTGATGTATGGATCGGAGTTGTGGGGAATGAAATTGATGGAGAGACAGAAATTGCATGTGTTTGAGATGAAGTGTCTAAGAAGTATAGCTGGTATATCTCGAGTAGATAGGGTTAGGAACGAAGTGGTGAGAGTGAGAACGGGTGTAAGAAATGAGTTAGCAACTAGAGTGGATATGAATGTGTTGAGGTGGTTTGGCCATGTTGAGAGAATGGAAAATGACTGTCTGCTAAAGGTGATGAATGCAAGAGTTGATGGGAGAAGTACAAGAGGAAGGCCAAGGTTTGGGTGGGTGGATGGATGGAGTGAAGGAAGCTCTGGGTGATAGGAGGATAGATGTGAGAGGGGCAAGAGAGCGTGCTAGAAATAGGAATGAATGGCGAGCGATTGTGACGCAGTTCCGGTAGGCCCTGCTGCTTCCTCCGATGCCTTAGATGACCGCGGAGGTAGCAGCAGTAGGGGATTCAGCATTATGAAGCTTCATCTGTAGTGGATAATGTGGGAGGGTGGGCTGTGGCACCCTAGCAGTACCAGCTGAACTCGGTTGAGTCCCTTGTTAGGCTGGGAGGAACGTAGAGGTCCCCTTTTTTTTGTTTTGTTTCATTTGTTGATGTCGGCTTTCCCCCAAAACTGGGGGAAGTGCCTTGGTATATGTATGTATGATCTGTACACTCGCACCATTTGGTATCATTTCAAACTATAAAATCAATCACAACACTTTGGTACAATAACATCTAAATGTGAAATAAGAAGGGATTAAAGAATTAATTAATAAAATTAAATAAAGCTTGGATAAAATGTTATTTTTATTAATAAAATAAATTTTTGAATATACTTACCCAGTGATTATATAAGCTGCAGCTCTGCTGCCCGACAGAAAAACTCTACGTTCAAAATACGCCAGCGATCGCTATGCAGGTAGGGGGTGTACATCAACAGCGCCATCTGTCGAGCAGGTACTCAGTACTCAATGTAAACACAGAACCAATTTTCTCCTCGGTCCACTGGGTCTCTATTGGGGAGGAAGGGAGGGTCCTTTAATATATAATCACCGGGTAAGTATATTCAAAAATTTATTTTATTAATAAAAATAACATTTTTCAATATTAAACTTAGCCGGTGATTATATAAGCTGATTCACACCCAGGGGGGTGGGTAGAGACCAGCATTACTTGTTTACATTATTATGAGCTAAGTATTTTGTATTTCATTTTAGCAGTTATTTAAAATAACAAACATAAAATAAATAAGTACCTGGTAAGGAAGTCGACTTGAACAATTACTCTGCCTTTTTAAGTACGTCTTCCTTACGGAGCCTCGCGATCCTCTTAGGATGCTGAGCGACCCCTAGGATCTGAAGTATCAAGGGTTGCAACCCATACAACAGGACCTCATCAAAACCTCTAATCTAGGCGCTTATCAAGAAATGACTTTCACCACCCGCCAAATCAAGTAGGATGCGAAAGGCTTCTTAGCCTTCCGGACAACCCAAAAACAATAATAAAACATTTCAAGAGAAAGATTAAAAAGGTTATGGAATTAGGGAATTGTAGTGGTTGAGCCCTCACCCACTACTGCACTCGTAGCTACGAATGGTCCCAGAGTGTAGCAGTTCTCGTAAAGAGACTGGACATTCTTAAGATAAAAAGACGCGAACACTGACTTGCTTTTCCAATAGGTTGCGTCGATTATACTTTGCAGAGATCTATTTTGTTTAAAGGCCACGGAAGTTGCGACAGCTCTAACTTCGTGTGTCCTTACCTTCAGCAAAGCTTGGTCTTCCTCATTCAGATGGGAATGAGCTTCTCGTATTAACAGTCTGATAAAATAGGATAAAGCATTCTTTGACATAGGCAAAGATGGTTTCTTAACTGAACACCATAAAGCTTCAGACGGGCCTCGTAAAGGTTTAGTTCGTTTTAAATAGAACTTAAGAGCTCTTACAGGACATAAGACTCTTTCTAGTTCATTTCCAACCATACGATAAGTTTGGAATATCGAACGATATTGGCCAAGGCCGAGAAGGCAGCTCGTTTTTGGCTAGAAAGCCAAGTTGTAGAACATGTAGCCGTTTCGGATGAGAATCCGATGTTCTTGCTGAAGGCATGAATCTCACTGACTCTTTTAGCTGTGGCTAAGCATACCAGGAAAAGAGTCTTTAAGGTGAGATCTTTCAGGGAGGCTGATTATAGCGGTTCGAACCTGTCTGACATAAGGAATCTTAGTACCACGTCTAAATTCCAACCAGGTGTAACCAAACGACGCTCCTTCGTGGTCTCAAAAGACTTAAGGAGGTCCTGTAGATCTTTATTGTTGGAAAGATCTAAGCCTCTGTGACTGAAGACTGATGCCAACATGTTTCTGTAACCCTTGATAGTGGGAGCTGAAAGAGATCGTTCTTTCCTCAGATATAAGTAAGTCAGCTATTTGAGTTACAGAGGTACTGGTCGAGGATACGGATACTGACTTGCACCAGTTTCGGAAGATTTCCCACTTCGATTGGTAGACTCTAAGGGTGGATGTTCTCCTTGCTCTAGCAATCGCTCTGGCTGCCTCCTTCGAAAAGCCTCTAGCTCTCGAGAGTCTTCCGATAGTCTGAAGGCAGTCAGACGAAGAGCGTGGAGGCCTTGGTGTACCTTCTTTACGCGTGGCTGACTTAGAAGGTCCACCCTTAGGGGAAGTGTTCTGGGAACGTCTACTAGCCATCGAAGTACCTCGGTGAACCATTCTCTCGCGGGCCAGAGGGAAGCAACTAGCGTCAACCTTGTCCCTTCGTGAGAGGCGAACTTCTGCAGTACCTTGTTGACAATCTTGAACGGAGGGAATGCATATAGATCTAGATGTGACCGATCTATTAGAAAGGCATCTATATGAACTGCTGCTGGGTCCGGGATTGGTGAGCAAAATATTGGGAGCCTCTTGGTCATCGAGGTTGCAAAGAGATCTATGGTTGGCTGGCCCCAGGTGGCCCAAAGTCTCTTGCATACATCCTTGTGGAGGGTCCATTCTGTTGGAATTATTAGTCCCTTCCGACTGAGACAATCTGCCATGACATTCAAGTTGCCTTGGATGAACCTCGTTACTAGTGATATGTTTAGACCTTTTGACCAGGTGAGGAGGTCCCTTGCGATCTCGTACAACGTCAGAGAGTAGGTCCCTCCTTGCTTGGAGATGTACGCCAAAGCCGTGGTGTTGTCCGAGTTCACCTCCACCACTTTGCCTTGAAGGAGAGACCTGAAGCTTTTCCAGGTCAGACGTACTGCCAGTAGCTCCTTGCAGTTGAAATGCATTGTCCTTTGACTCAGAGTTCCATAATCCCGAGCATTCCCGACCGTCTAATGTCGCACCCCAGCCTACGTCCGATGCGTCCGAGAAGAGAACGTGGTTGGGAGTCTGAACAGTCAGGGGAAGACCCTCTCTAAGGTTGATAGTCCTTTCACCAAGTCAGACAAGACTTTATCTTTCCGGAAACCGGGATCGAGACCGCTTCTAGCGTCTTGTCCTTTTTCCAGTGAAAAGCTAGATGGTATAGAAGAGGACGGAGGTGTAGTCTTCCTAGTGACACAAATTGATCCACGGATGACAGTGTCCCTACCAGACTCATCCACAGCCTGACTGAGCAGCGTTCCTTCTTCAGCATCTTCTGGATGGATAGCAGGGCTGGGGGCTGATCGTCTTGTTCAGCAACGTCCTCATCAGAGGGTTCCTCATCCGAAACTGATGAGGAAACGGCAACGGAGTGGGCAACGTCTGACTCGCTGAATCCGGTCGCACTGGTGGATGCGTGACGGAGCCGGACGCAATATCATGGAACTGCTGCACAGTCTGTGAACTGTCAACAACCATGGGTGCGCGAGGAAGTACAGCGTCAACCCGAAACTGTCTAGACCGTCTGGGTTGTGCAGTCAACACCCTACCGGGTTGCTGAGGTTGACGCACTGTGTCACAACATGTCACCTCTGCTGGTTGTTGAACGTCCTGAACGTCAACAACCACCTACCGAGCGTCGCTTAACGTCAACGTGCGACTGGCAACCCACACTGGGTCGCATCGGTGGAGGAACCACCTCAACTGGCAGACGCGAGTAGGTTACCTCAGCGTCAACAGGCGCACAACCGACTGGTTGGAAGGTTGTTGGCCAGAAGGAGGAACTACCTCAACTGGCAGACGCGAGTAGGTTACCTCAGCGTCAACAGGGCGCACAACCGACCGGTTGGAAGGTTGTTGGCCAGAAGGTTTCTTCTCCGCATTTAAGTCCTCTATCAAGGACGCAAGCTTGGACTGCATGGCTTGCAGCAAAGCCCATTTAGGGTCTACTGGAGCAGGTGTGGCAACAGACGGGGTTAGCGACTGAGGCGGAAACCGTTTACCATCCCTGAAAGCCTTGTTATGTGTGACATAATAGTACAGCAAAACTTCAAAGGCTTGACAAAAGCTGAAAAGTTGACCTGTAAACAACTTGGAGTGTCTCCTGGCTAGGCGCCAGGGCGAGTCTACCAGAAATTGAGAAGTCTATCTGGGCAGAGGCATGAACTCCCAAGCCGAGAAACTTCTCTCGTGTCATTATCAGACTCTCGCTCTATAAGCCAGTTTAAAAGAAGGGAAATCAAAGGCTGTATCCCTAAAATCTCCTCCTGGTGCAAAAACCAGTCGCCCTAGCCCAACGTAACGCTCTCTAGGAGAGCGAGAGAGCACTAGCTTAAAAACAACGGCTTCGAAGTAGCTAGGCCTAGTGTAAGTTCTGACGTTTAGGGCAAACGAGGAGCAGCAGTTACAAGATCCGGACGAAGATCCTTAAAAAAAATCATCATGATTTAATTAAAGTCCATAGGAGGCTAAGCAGCTTAAGGCTCCTCTCCATCTGACAGAGTCCTCAAGGGAATATCAGTAGGAGGGAGAACAGCAACTTCCTCATCTACAGGAACCTTGTCCGATAAAAGCTAGGTTACCTCAGTGAGTCTCTCACTGGAGCATTAGTAGCAGACCAGAAGGCAACGTCATGTAACTGCTTGACAGTCTGTGAACTGTCAACAACTGAACTGTCAACCACAACAGGTGCGTGAGGACGTACAGTGTCCACTCGAGACTGCTTTGACTGTCTAGACTGAGCAGTCAAAACAACACTAGAATGCGGAGGTTGACGCACCGCGTCAAAACAAAACAACTTAGACTGTTGTTGTACCTCGCGAACGTCAACGGAAGGTTCCGTGCGTCGCTGAACGTCAACATGCGGCTGCAGGGTACACTGGAACGCATGGGTGGCGGGACTCTCTCAGCTGGAGTGCGGCAGAAGGTCGCCTCAGCGTCCACAGGACGCACAACCGTGGTTGGTTGTAGGCTAGAGGTTGGTGTCAACCTTCTCCGCACGAAAGTCCTGCATCAATGACGTTAACTGAGACTGCATGGTCTGCAGCAAAGACCACTTAGGGTCTACAAGAGCAGGTGCGGCAACAGACGGTGTGACTGCCTGATGCGGTACCGCTTTGCCTCTCTTAGGAGGTGAGCAGTCGTCGGAAGACTGCAGCGAGTCCGAACTGACCCAGTGGCTACAACTGGGCCGTTGGACTTGCGCGTAAGGGACCGACTTGCGCTTAATAAGCCGCGAGACCTTGGTCCATGGTTTCTTACGAGAAACCTCTTCCGCAGACGAGAAATAAATGGGCTCTCTCGTCTTTGTGTGGGTGGGGCGATCTTGGGTAGATACGCCCGAAACCACGGAGGGAAAAACGTCTGTTCGTTGATCAAGGCCTCTCGAACCCATAAGTCGTTCGACATTACTTCTCCCCTGGGCTTGGGAGCTTGCAAGAGGTCCCGGACTAGGTGAACGACAGGCACGAACAGACGAACCCTCGAACGCAACACTGTAACACTTTGCGCATATCACTTTATCGATTTTCTGTTTTGCACTTATTTCACTGAAATCGAAACTTTTACTGATTTCTACCTGAAACACTCAATTCTACCCTTCATTAAAAGGTAGTAATTGCGAAATCAGTCGTATAATGCAGCTCATTAATACTAGCAAAAAACAGAAAACATATATAAAGATAAAAAATTCAGTGGCTGGGAAAGAGACTAAACACTAGTTCAAATAAACTACGTTTACAATCTCTCACCGCACATAGCCTGGGGACGAGAATAAAAAACTAAAAACGTTTTACCTTCCTCCCCGTACAGAGACTAGGGACGAGAGTAACACGAGAACAACGTTACCCGCTTGAACGGAACGTTTTCTCTCCTCTCTCTCCCTCCGTCTCTATCTCTCTCTCTCTTTCTCTCTTGATTTCGCACCTAAGAGAAGAGCCCAATTATATACCGTCAAAAAAACATGTTATTTGACTAAAGGAAAAAACTGAAAGGTTTTCCAAATAAAAAGTTCCTTTAATTTAGAATTTAAAACATTTAAGCTAAGAAAGAATGAACAAAACGTCAGAATCGATTTACTCTTACTGCAAAGTGAAACCGTGATACACTCTCTCTCTATCGTAACGATAGAGCGCATGTTGAACGTCCTGAACGTCAACAACTGCGTAGTCTAAAAAACTAAACGTTAGTTCATCTTTGAAAACAGTACGAAGACTATCAAAGAAATTCTTTCATAAAACATTAAATTTAAAAAGTTTTAAATTCTTTAAAGGCTAAATACGATATAACGGGCTCAACGTTGATTAACTTCGGTTCCAAGTTAGGACCGCCTACTATCAGGAAAGGTCGCATATAAACAAAACATAAAAATTTATTTTTATATGTTTATAATAAATGGAAAGTTAATCGAAGAGGCCTAATAAAGGCGGAGAGATATAAAATATATAGATCTATAACGTGTTAAGCAAAATTACTAAAAACCTAAACACACTTCCGTCTAAGGGAAGGGTCGGCCATTTAAAAGTGAAAGAGAGTCCATACTCTCCTTGTCACCATAATTAAATCTATCCAAAACGAGTTCTATCTCTCTCTTCAAGTTTTGAGATGAAGATAAAACACCTGCATAGCGAAAGCTCAAAACTAGAAATGTGTACTTCACCAAAATATGTGAAAACCAATCCAGTAAGCAATAGCGAATTTAGTAGGTCTTGCCGGTGGCACGACAGAGAGAAAATTGGTTCTGTGTTTACATTGAGTACTGAGTACCTGCTCGACAGATGGCGCTGTTGATGTACACCCCCTACCTGCATAGCGATCGCTGGCGTATTTTGAACGTAGAGTTTTTCTGTCGGGCAGCAGAGCTGCAGCTTATATAATCACCGGCTAAGTTTAATATTGAAAAATCCAATATTCTGTAGAAATTTTTCAAGCTCTAGGTATTAAATTTTCACCCAGTATTTCTCCCAAAGGTTTGTTCTGGAGTACATGTCCTACTCCGATGATTTAAAAAAAAAAAAAGGACAAAGAGGCTGTCTCCCCCACTCTTCATTAAATAACTGGTTGGTCAATAAGCAGCCTGGTTAAAATGTCACCCCTACTACTTGTAATTCTACAAGATGACAATTTATCCACAGAAGGAATGATTTGTTTAAATATTTTACTAGTCATAAAACCCGTATAAATGACTCAAAAATATGTATCTGCGCAGGAACAAACACGTTTATCGAGCCTAAGAAGGTGGTTAGTGAAAAATCTCTAATTTCTGTAAAATTATTTAAATGTTCATTGAAACCTTCGATCCCAGGGACAGTGGTGTTTGGATAATAAAAAATGAGCTACATTTAAAAAAAAATCGTGTATAATTTCAATGAACTCAGGCGTATACAATACAAAACTAGACAGCAATGTATGTAATTTTTTGACTACTCAACTCCTTCAAATTCTGTAATTTTCACGATTGTCTGTCAAAGCCTACAGAAAGTAATGAATGCTGGGAAATAAAATGCCCATTTACTATCGAATGCATTATATATGTGTACAGTACAAAGTACTTTAGAGATTATTTAAGTATTTAAAGTACTTTATTTTAAATTTATGTATTTGGCTATTTCGAGTCAATAATTGTTATTTTACAAGCCTTTATCCATGATTTTAGGATGTCATTTTACACAACTTCATTAAATGATATATTTTCAGTTTAGGTCAATATATTCTAAACATAAGAATTTTCCTTTAATTTTAAAATAAAAATAAAATTTCAACTAAATAGTATCTAAATTCAAATATTAATAAAATTTACTGGTCAACCACTAACTCACCATTATCATCTTCATCTACATCCATACTCATGGTCATAAAGTGAGTCATATCAAATGAGTGTTCCGCAGATTCTTGTGAAGCTGGTGCAGGTGTGACGCTTCCAGGCAGCATTCTACTCAACCCTAGGGTCGATAATGCCAGTGCACTAGGAGTCATTGGATCACCACGGTATACCATTGCATCCAGCATTGATGGGTAAGCTGACATACGACCACCCTCACACAGTGCAAGATGTCGAGCTGTTGACAGACAACATATTTATAAAATGCAGAATCTTCTTGTCATGAATATGAAAGGTACTAACTTTGGTAGGTCTTAGCTGATAATCAATGGCAGAAAAAAAATGAAAAAAATTCAAGACAATTTCATAGAACAACAATTAATAGCTAGAATACAGTAGAATATGAGAGTGTAGCTGACTGTCCAAAACAGCTGGAAAATTGTAATATTTATAGTTTATACGTGTTTTGAAAAGGGATGGAAGAAAAATTAAAAAAATTATATCTGGAAAAAGCAGGGTGAGAGCTATAGAAACCTCTAGTATTATTGTAGAAAAAGTGATGTTTACCTTAAATAAAACAAATATTAAACATACACATATAATAAACAGATATTCATTATCTGTTCAACTCATTAACCAAATGCATTTTAATCGATGAAAGGTTACACATTAACATTTTTCCTTTTTCTCACACTTATTCTGCATTTTAATTGATGAAAGGTTACACATTAACATTTTTCCTTTTTCTCACACTTATTCTGCATTTTAATCGATGAAAGGTTACACATTAACATTTTTCCTTTATCTCACTTATTGTAAGGGGCAGAAAAAATCTTATTACTATACTTTACAGTTTGTCTAATGCTAGACAGCCACACAACTCAAGACTCAAAAGGAATAACATTTAAATTTTAATCATTCAATTAGTTTTCAAAAATGACAAACTTGTGACGGAGTTTGTATTTTTCCTAACATACAAACCCGAATTCTTTACTATAGGAGATATTCTAGCGTGAGCTGGAAAATACGGCAGAAAAACCTTAACAAGGTCGTTAACGACCGGGCAGGTAGTTACCCACCTGTTAGTGGTCGGTAGCTGCTGTTTACCTTCAATCGGATTCTAGCTAGGACTATTCTAGGGGGCGGTGATGGAGGGAAGATTTGTGTAAAGAATTCAGGTTTGTATGTTAGGAAAAATACAAACTCTGTCACAAGTTTGTCATTTGTTCCTACACTTGATACAAACCCTCATTCTTTACTATAGGAGACTTAGTCTTGAGGCTAGGGTGGCCAAGGAGTTCCCTATTCCTAGGGAAGATAGTCCTCAGACTAGACTCTTTTGAAGCAACAATTTTCCGTTAATCTTCTTTCTTTGTAGATCCCCATAATCTAAGCACGACTGAAGGTTTGTAGCTTCGTGGAAACAAATGTTTCAGGATGAAGTGGGTCAGGAACATTCGACTCAGACCCTTTCAAACTTAGGATTCCCCCAACCTTGAAAAGGGGAAACCTTATGACCATGAGTATTTAATTTATACCCTATGAGAGGAATCAGATGAGTATCATACCTTACTTCCATTGGCGAGTCCAGCTGAAACTGGATACAGACTAGGATCCCCAGATGGGAGGGAGAAGGAGATGAAGAAGATAGATGGATGTCCTTCTTAAAACATAGTGTAACCCAGTATCCTCAGCCAAGGCCACTGTCCCCTGAAAGGGCGTAAGGTAGGTACAGCACCCGTTGACCTGTCGCAATAGGCCCTATAGAAAAGGTGTCTAGAGACCTATGTGTCACGTCGCTCAAATAGTGAGCAGTGAATGTAGATTGGCGTTTCCAGACCCCAGCACTTAAGACTTGGGAGACTGAGAAATTTCTCTTAAACGCCAGTGAGGCAGCCACTCCCCTAACTTGATGGGCTCTGGGTTGTGCTGCCTTTGGGTCTCCGTGAAAAGACCTTGCAATAACTTTCTTGAGCCAGAAAGATATGGTGTTGCGAGAGGTTCTCTTCTTTACCTTGTTGGTACTAAGGAAGAGATGATGAAGACGTGGTCTGAAAGGTCTGGTGCGCTTCAGGTATTTCTTTAGTACCCTGACTGGTTTGTGAGTGTATTGTACCACTATATAAGGGTAAGGGAGATGTGCATGAGTGTTGTAATTCAAAAGGTATTAGTTTGATGAGTGTAGTTGGAAAAGTGTATGGTAGAGTAATGATTAATAGGATTAAGGATAAAACAGAGAATGTAATTTTGGAAGTACAGGGTGGTTTTAGAAGAGGTAGGGGTTGTATGAATCAGATTTTTACAGTAAGGCAGATATGCGAGAAATATTTAGCAAAAGGTAAGGAGGTGTATGTTGCGTTTATGGATCTGGAGAAAGCATATGATAGAGTTGATAGGGAAGCAATGTGGAATGTGATGAGGTTATATGGAGTTGGTGGAAGGTTGTTGCAAGCAATGAAAAGTTTCTACAAAGGTAGTAAAGCATGTGTTAGAATAGGAAATGAAGTGAGCGATTGGTTTCCGGTGAGAGTGGGGCTGAGACAGGGATGTGTGATGTCGCCGTGGTTGTTTAACTTGTATGTTGATGAAGTGGTGAGAGAGGTGAATGCTCGAGTGCTTGGATGAGGATTAAAACTGGTAGACGAAAATGATCAGGAATGGGAGGTAAATCAGTTGTTGTTTGCGGATGATACTGTACTGGTAGCAGACACAGAAGAGAAGCTTGACCGACTAGTGACAGAATTTGGAAGGGTGTGTGAGAGAAGGAAGTTGAGAGTTAATGTGGGTAAGAGTAAGGTTATGAGATGTACGAGAAGGGAAGGTGGTGCAAGGTTGAATGTCATGTTGAATGGAGAGTTACTTGAGGAGGTGGATCAGTTTAAGTACTTGGGGTCTGTTGTTGCAGCAAATGGTGGAGTGGAAGCAGATGTACGTCAGAGAGTGAATGAAGGATGCAAAGTGTTGGGGGCAGTTAAGGGAGTAGTAAAAAATAGAGGGTTGGGCATGAATGTAGAGAGGGTTCTATATGAGAAAGTGATTGTACCAACTGTGATGTATGGATCGGAGTTGTGGAGAATGAAAGTGATGGAGAGACAGAAATTGAATGTGTTTGAGATGAAGTGTCTAAGGAGTATGGCTGGTGTATCTCGAGTAGATAGGGTTAGGAACGAAGTGGTGAGGGTGAGAACAGGTGTAAGAAATGAGTTAGCGGCTAGAGTGGATATGAATGTGTTGAGATGGTTTGGCTATGTTGAGAGAATGGAAAATGGCTGTCTGCTAAAGAAGGTGATGAATGCAAGAGTTGATGGGAGAAGTACAAGAGGAAGGCCAAGGTTTGGGTGGATGGATGGTGTGAAGAAAGCTCTGGGTGATAGGAGGATAGATGTGAGAGAGGCAAGAGAGCGTGCTAGAAATAGGAATGAATGGCGAGCGATTGTGACGCAGTTCCGGTAGGCCCTGCTGCTTCCTCCGGTGCCTTAGATGACCGCGGAGGTAGCAGCAGTAGGGGATTCAGCATTATGAAGCTTCATCTGTGGTGGAATTGTGGGAGGTTGGGCTGTGGCACCCTAGCAGTACCAGCTGAACTCGGCTGAGTCCCTGGTTAGGCTGGAGGAACGTAGAGAGTAGTCCCCTTTTTGTTTTGTTTCTTTGTTGATGTTGGCTACGCCCCAAAATTGGGGGAAGTGCCTTGGTATATGGATGGACCCTGACTGGGCATAGTAACAACTGGTCTGTATCCTGTATTACCTTATTGAGACTGGAAAACTTTAATTCTCGAAATCTCTCATCGGTAGATGAAGGATTATGAGTCTAGCCACCAAGCCCGGTACGAAGTTGCGAGACACTTCCCCCCCCCATCCCCTAGAATGGGTGACGACGTAAGACAGACCATGTAGCTCACTGACCCTTTTAGCCGAGGACAGAGGTACGAGGAAGACAGTCTTAAGGTTTAGAAAGTAGCCTGAGGCCTTTCAGGACTCATAGAGCAACCCCTTCAGGGAACGGAAGACACGTCTCACGGTGATGGTCTAATCTCAACTGGGGGGCAAGATCACTCAAAACCCCGAATCAACCCAGGTGATGTCTTCTGAGGCGGAAAGGTCAACCCCTTCTCAGTCTACAGATGAGGCTCAAAGCTGAGCGATAGCCCTTAATCGCCGAGACTGAAAGGAGCTTTTCCTCACTGAGGTACAAAAGGAAATCTGGGAACTACTGATTCCTTCCTTTTGAGAACCCAATTGCTCCACATGGTAGCTGTTGTAGCGGTTAAGAAGTCCATTGTCTTGGCCCCAGCAGTTAGGACTGCATGGAGTCTTGGTTTGACAAGTCCTCGTGGTTCGCGAGGTAGCCAACTGTACCAGACCACGTGTCAAGCTAAGAAGGAGCCTCCAAAAGGGACATTGAAGCCGCTTCCATTGCCGAGGCTTCTGTGACTGAGAAGAGCCTGGAAGAGTAGTGTCTCTTTGAGGATTAGCCTGGTGTGAGCCTCGCCGTGAGGGGATCCAAGATCAGAGGAGAAGGGTTGATGTCTCTGATCTCATAAAGGGCTTTTGTCTATTAAACGGAAATTTATTGGATTCCTGAGACTTCAGGGAACCCGTTTCTCCCGCGACCGCCAGCGATACCTCCTCAAACGACCTGCAGGGCGAACAGACCAGGTTTAAAGGTCGCTCATGAATGGCAGAGGCAAGAGACAGTGACATTGCACTAGCAGTTAGGACAATGCCCTAGAGACTGACCATATATTATATGGTCAACGACAAAGCCTCCTCTCCAGTGGCTGCTGATGACTCAGCAGGTAGACCTATAGGCTTCGCCAAACCCCCCCAACCCTTAGCTCACAAGGATGGTAAGGTTGCAGACACTAAAGGCACTAACAAGTCTGAGCGGGACTCGAACCCCAGACTGTCAAACACCAGTCAGAGATGTTACCAATCAGGCCACAGCCAGAAGATCAATTCTGGTCTTAGGGTTAGGGGTGGACGACACAGCCTGTCTAAGGCTGGAGCATCAAGAGGTCGAGGAGACAGATGCAAATCGCCAAGGCATGAGATATTACACATAGTTCTTAGAGTCTTTAAATAGTCCTTTGACGGCAGCTCTTCCGAGGAATCCTCAGGCTGCGTTAATTCCTCGCGTGTTATTACAGGTAAAGTGGAGACGCGAGTAGCAGACAAACCTTATGTCTTGCACCTCGCATCTTTCTTATCAAAAGGTGAAGAACGGTAGAAGTCGGAGTGTCTGGAGGTAATGGCAAAGACCGTTGACGAGAGTCGGAAGACTGTCATAAGAGTAAAACTCTTGATGACGATGGTCGCGCGCATAGCGATAATTGTGTGCGTGCACGGACACTGTGCTAATTATTACGAGAGCCCGACGACTCAGCGTAACTGAAACTCGAAGGTTCCAAGTCATGTGAACTCGAAAGTCCAGCTGGACAGAGGCCCGAAGGACTCCTAAGGCCATGAGAACCCGTAGGATCAATATGACGAGAGTTCAAAGGCTCCTGATCACGCCCGCTGAAAGGGTGATCGTCACGAGACCCCGAGGAGTCAACGTGAGGAGAACCAGTAGGTTTAAAAAGACGTCTCCTTACAGCACGAGGGGGAGAACGTCTGGGATGAAGATAACTCCTCCGCAGGGTAGGTTTGTTCTCTCGAAGGAGAACGTCGTTTAAGACAAGGCTCTCGCTCCGCAACTGGAGGAGAACCAAAAGCGTAAGGGGGAGGAGCGTGGATCAGTAAACTCCTACAAGTTTTCTCTTGTGAATGGGAAGAAGGTTCTCCCGAAGGAGATCGCCTAAAACAAGCTTTCTCCCTGCTCTATAGGGAAAAGCGTAGGCGTAATAAAATCTCTCTTGCGAACGAGGGAGAAGTCCTCCCGAAGGAGGATATCGCCTAAGGCAAGTTTTCTCCCTGCTCTATGGGAAAAGGCGTAGGCGTAATAATTTCTCTCGTGAACGAGGGAGAAGTCCTCCCGAAGGAAGACATTGCCTAAGATAAGCTTTCTTCCAGTTCTATGGGAAAAAAGCATAGGCGTAATAATCTCTCCCTCGCGAATGAGAGAGAAGTTCTCCCAAAGGAGGACATCGCCTAAGACGAAGTTTTCTCCCAGTTCTATGGAAAAAACGTATGGGTAATAATCTCCCTCTCGTGAACGAGAGAGAAGTCCTCCCAAAGGAGGACATCGCCTGAGCCAAGCTTTCTCCTAACTCTTATGGGAAAAAAAGTGTAGGCGTAATAATCTCTCTCGCGAACGAGGGAGAAGTTCCCCTCGAAGGAGGAACAAGCCTTAGACTTGCTTTTCCCCAGCTCAAGGGGAGAAAGCACAGTCTTCGGGGACGAGATAGCAGAAGCAAAACTCATCGAGCTATCCGCAACTCTTCACAAAGGAGGGAAGGTTGCTGAATGGCTGAAGTGGGGAAGCTCTCCCTAAGAAGGGAGGTGGTTCTCTCACGCAGCCCAATTTCGAGGAAGGTTATCACTCCCTCATAAGGGGAGGTTCTCCATCCCCTGGAGGCGAACCTCCTGGCAACAATCTATACTTCCCAACAACAAGTTGATCAAGTTGCAGGTTGACAACAAGCGCTACCTCTTAACATGGGCAGCTCATGAGCTGCCACATGAAGTGCAGGATAACAAACAGAGCGGCCGAAGCCATCGGTATTGTGTTCTACGTCACTGCTATCTGGGTGTTTTCTTTTAGCCTCTCTAACACGTTTCCCCTTTTCCATCTGCTCTCAACCGAAGAGAAGAAGGGCCAAACCCCAGTATCTTCTTCCGAGGTTTTTGAGACTCATAATCCTTAACTCATTAGGGAGCAAAGGAACTGGGGAGGTTGTCCTGTCTGAAACACAAGAGCGAGGGATTGACCCCGCGAGTGTATGACCTGATTTTTGCGTGTGTAGCGCTAATTGCGTGTGTAGCGCTAATTGCGTGCGAACACCTTGCGTGATGGGAGTCTGAAGACTCTGCCATCAGAGTAAAATTCTTAATGGTCATGGGCGCTGTGTTGGTTGAGTGCACGCAAACACTCCACGTGACAAGAGTCCGAAGACTCTGTCAAAAGAGTAAAACTCTTGGTGACTTGTTTCACGAGAACGTGCCCCTAGAGGTTGTGTTACGAGAACCCGAAGAGCCAGAGCAACGGGAAACGTTAGTTTCCCTTGTCACGAGACCCCGAAGTGTCAGCGTAACTAAATGCACAAGAGCCCGAGGTTTCAGCAACTTGAGTTGCGTGAAAACGAAGGGATAGCGCACCGGGAAACCGAAGTTTCCTTGTCAGGAGACCCCAATGGGTCAGAGATCGAGAAGTCGAAGGTGAGAGCGATCTTTTCTGAAGATAAGGAGTGAAAGCGAGGAAAAGCGCTCTTTCGGACTTTTCTAGAGGGAACGGAGACCCTCAAACTATTATGCGAAGAAGAGGGTTCGAGGTCAGGACGTGCTTTGCCCTTGGCCACGCTCCTGGCTTCTTAGATGATCCCTCGCAAGAGAAAGACAACAGCGAGGCAGAACGAGGACGAGAGGGAGCGCTCCTTAGGTTTGTGCCAAGAGCGCTTATAGTCTCGAGGCGAGACAGAAGGCGAGGAAGAGCGAGAATGATAATGATGTCTCTTCCTATATTGCCTGTCTCTTCGGCGAGAACATCTAGGTGAAGGCGCACTAGCTCTCCTTTTCCTCTTCTCTCTCTCTCCTGACCTCCGAAGAGGGCGATGACGAGGAGGAAGCGCTCTTATGTTTGTGACGAGTGTGCTTATAGTCTTGCGGCGAGACATCTCGTGAAGAGATAGAAGGCGAGGAAGAGCGAGAACGATGATGTCTCTTCCTATGTTGCCTGTGAGAATGTCTGGGCGAAGGAAAGCGAGCTCTCCTTTTCCTCTTCTCTCTCTCCCTCCTAGTCTCCAAAGAGGAGGAGGAGGTACTGCGATGTTTGTGCTTGCGACGTTGTAATTTGTAGATGCGCAACGGAGTGCAAAGTAGGCGCTGCAGGAGCTGAAGTTACTATATCCATTAAAACTTCCGTCGGCACCGACTGAGTTGATGGGAGGTAGGCGAAGTCCGAAACTCCCGAGGGTTCCAAAACAAAAGGGACCTGAGGCACTACCTTGCCCGCGAGAAACTGGTTCTAAACTTCCTCCGAAGGAGAACCAGGAAGTCCAAGACAGGCCACACCGCTTGTACATGATCTGGAATGGAAGCAGTAACAGTCATTCCCGGTGGCGGAAAGTATTGCCCCACTGGGGGAAGCAACGTGATCCGCCTGACCAAGAGGAATGGGGGTTAAATCAATGGTGCCACTCTTCCTCGACTTCCCCCAGGAGGGAAGCAGGCAAGGAAGAGAGTAAGAGTCTGAAGGGAGAGATCAAGAGACCGAAGAAGAGGTCCGTGACTGCTTAACTTCGACGGCGATCCTGGAGGTAAAGTCCTTCTAGGACTTCCTATTCAACCTCTCT
The DNA here is from genome assembly GCF_036898095.1 of Palaemon carinicauda. NCBI lineage: Eukaryota > Metazoa > Arthropoda > Malacostraca > Decapoda > Palaemonidae > Palaemon > Palaemon carinicauda. Next base: position 56,098,931 of record NC_090762.1, on the reverse strand, counting down.
CGAACTTCTCCCACTGAGAGGGCGACCACTTCTACATACTTGGCAGGGGGAGCCTTCAGAGCACCTATGACCTCTGTACCCATAGCATAGGGAAAGAGGATCCACCTCCAGCGGCGACATAAAGGTGCCCAGAACACTTCCTCATAATAGAGGACATCACATCTAACAAAGAAAAAGAAAACAGGATTAATCAAAAATACAAAAAAGTAAGGCTAGTCTGCCAGTCAAATAAAATCAGGAGCAGCGGTGTTACCACTGCGACGGCTAGAATTCGATTGAAGGTAAACAGCAGCTAACGACCGGCAGTCCCCCCACCACTAACAGGTGGGTAACTACCTGCCCGGTCGTTAACAACCTTGTTAAGGTTTTTCTGCCGTATTTTCCAGCTCCTATAGTAAAGAATGAGGGTTTGTATCAAGTGTAGGAACAAATATTTTTTTTGGCAAATGGAAATTCTCCTACTACTAAAATATCTTTGTAAAACCCATTTCAAATTGATAAACTGTGTATATCCGCAACAAGAGTTTCAAATATATCCAAACAAGTTGTAAAGTTGTAAATTACACTAAATCAACCAAGGCTGTTCCAATATTAGTGCTGTAACGACAGCAGGTGAAAATACATAATAAAATAAATCTAATTTTAAATAATTTATATACTAGCCTGATGTTCATATTGCTTTCATCTATAACAGTTTGGTATGTTGAGCTAACGTTTGGAGTGTCCCCAAATATACTAATGCCTTGTAAAGTGATTAGACTTACTACTGTCCAACAACATCATCTTGCACATGTTTTATTGCTCTTCAACTTAAAAGTAGAAATCATTCCCTATCCTCTCGCCACCAATCGTCAGTTGGGACAATAGTAGGTGCGTATATGAACACCGAGCGAGTACTGTATATTAATAAATTCTATTAGTAAAATTCTTTTATCTCTACGAGTCTACCCTAACTTAGCATTAGTCTAGGCTTTTGGGTACTATAAACTCCTAATTGACATTTATGAAAAAACTTTACTCCCATGTAATTACACAAAGTAAAGTTACAATCTAATTGTCTAAATAAAAAGTGACTAAAAATGCAGGAGGGCAAGGGTTTTGCAATAGAAGTTTCCAAGAAACAAAATATTGGAGTCTCGTAAATCTGGTGAGGGCCATGTAACATCAGAACCCTTATTGAATGTTGGACTAGAACCACTAGCAACCACTTGAAGAGTTGGGGTATGGTTTGAAACAGACCCTTAATAAAAGAATAATTGGTCTTCTGAGAAGCTCATGTCAAATTTTTTTTATAAGTTCTTAAGTATCAAAACTAAACTCTGTAGCAAAGTCAAATGCTAGAGTGAAATTATTGTCTTTCTTCCCTATATTATTAACTTGCCTAGTCTTCTCAGAATTCCCCTGAACAGTACTGTACTGTAAATACGCTAAAAGTAGTCCTTTTCTAAAATGTATATCTATCTAAGATAATTACTGTAACAGTAAAATAAGATAAACAAAAAGACTATACAGTAGTTCACATACAAAACCACTACTGTTTACAAAGTTCTACACGGCAAAACCTTGTGCCACATGATGCAATCCTTAAGGTGTAGTCTATCAATTTACCACGGCACTTCTCCCAATTTTTGGGGGTAGCCAACATAAAAACTAAAGGGGAACCTCTTTTCCTAGCTCCTCCCAGCCTGATGAGGGATTCAGCCGAGTTGGGCTGGTACTGCTAGGGAGCTGTAGCGCAACCTCCCACGTTATCTACCACAAATGCTGAATCCCTACTGCTGCTACCTCAGCGGTCACCAAGGCGACCGAGAAAGCAGCAGGGCCTATCAGAACTGCATCACAATTGCTCGCCATTCCTTCCTTTCAGTAGTAGTGTTCAGTATTGTACATTAGGTGTACAGTTCATGTATCGTCGTCGTCGTCGGCGCCTACTCGTGTCCGAGTATTGGGTTCTGTCGTTAGCCATCAGCCTCCTATCTGCGTGGTGGGTGCTTATGCCTGATGTGGCTGTTAAGTCCTAGTCTGTGGTGGAAGAGTCGCGGACAGTGTTCACAAGGGAGGGTAGGTGGTGGGTGGGGCTGTTCTAATCGCTCTCTCCTTCTTCTCCTCCTAGCCTCCTCATTTTGTCTCCTCCTCTCCTCGAAGTCCACGGTGCCATGGTGTACTGTACTCCTCCAGGTTTTCCTGTCCCTGGCTGTTTCTTCCCATGAGGAAGGATCGATGTCAGTTAGAGCCAGGGTGCGCTTTAGTTGATCTTTATAGCGCATTTTCGGGGCTCCTCGTGGTCTGGTGCCCTGGGTCAGTTCTCCGTAGAATATTTTCTTTGGGAGCCTAGATGGATCCATCCTATGCACGTGTCCTATCCAGCGAGGCACGTTCTAAGACTTCAATGTTGGTGGTGTGGCTCTCCCAGGGGATTTTCAAGATCTGCCTCAGTTTCATTTGTTGGAAGCGTTCTAGGATTTTAATATCGTTTCTATATAGCGTCCATGTTTCACATGCATACAGGAGCGTGGAGAGGTCTACTGCCCTGAACACCATTATTTTGGTGGTCATTGTCAGTGCGTGGTTGTTAAATACGCGGCAGTTGAGTCAGCCAAAGGCGGAGTGGGCTGCCCTGATCCTGTTCTCCACGTCCTTTTTGCTTGTGGGATCTGATGTTAGGATGCTCCCTAGGTAGGAGAACTGGTCCACCTGTTCTAACGGTTGGTCATTCACTGTGGTATTGAAGTTGGGGAGCATCAGTCCTGGTGGATGTTGGACGAGGGTCTTGGTTTTGTCTGAGTTGACTTGCATCCCAAAACGTTCGTAGGCAGAGTTGTATGCATCAGCTAACGACTGCAGGTCCTCTGCCGTCTGACCTGGGGTGGCATTGTCGTCAGCATACTGCAGTTCTCGCACTGCACACAAGGTGGTCTTGGTTCTGGCGCGGAGTCTAGCAAGGTTGAAAGCGCCTCCATCCATGCGGAAACGTAGGTCGACTGAGGGTGTGTCTGGGGGAATCTCGTTGAGCATTGCTGCGGTGTATAGCGAGAAACACGTCGGGGCCAGAACACAGCCCTGCTTCAGGCCGCCGTTGATGGGGAATGGGTCTGAAAGAGAGTTCTGGTGGCAGACTCTCCCAACCATTCCGTCATGGAGGGCACGCACCAGCTTGACAAAATCGGGTGGGCAGCCATATCTTTTGAGGACAGCCCACATGGCAGGTCGAGGTACTTTGTCGAAGGCCTTTTTCTAGTTCATGTATATGTGTGCCCCTATATACACAGTATGTAACAAATCCTTATATAACTTGTCACAACAATAGTTGCTTGACAAACACTTAAGGGGAAATGCTAATAAGACTAGTCAGCTACGGAAGGCCCAACAGTTCCAAAAGTTCTACCTTGGAGGTACAGAGGAATAGTCTAGAGAAGGGATGACAGAATAGTAAAGAAAAAGCAAGCTTTCGTGAAACTGACATCAAAGCATCCTTTTGCATTCTATTAAAGAGCAATATTAATTCTACATTGATCTCAAAGGGGATTTAAAAAGTTGAGACGTAATAAGAGTGCTTCTACGCATCTTAAATTCCAATCATATGATAACAAAGCTGTTACCTAAGCTTAAAAAAACATGAACAAATTTAGTAATAACCTCTAGAGTAACCATCCTATTCATACAGGTTATTTAATCAAATAAAATTTCAGTCCTATTGGGGGCAAAACTATTTTTCAATAAGACAATGAAACCCCTACCACTGCATCTGCAATAAAGAATTTCCCATGCAAGTACCATACGCCTTGGTGACTGCTATGGTGTCAGGAGTAGGGGATTCAGCATATGATTCTTCATTGTGGTGAATAACAGAAGAGGGTGGGCTGTGGCACCTTAGCAGTACCAACCAAACTTGGCTGAATCCCTCTTCACGATGGGAGGAGCTAAAAGAAGGAAAATCCTCCCCCAATTTTTTGTTTGGCACAAAAAAATTTGGAGAAGTGCCTTGGTAGATAGATACATACATACATATACCAAAGGCACTTCCCCCAATTTTGGGGGGTAGCCGACATCAAACAAATGAAATAGAAAAGGGGACCTCTCCATTCTCTACATTCCTCCCAGCCTGACAAGGGACTCAACCGAGTTCAGCTGGTACAGCTAGGGGTACCACAGCCCATCCTCTCACATTATCCACCACAGATGAAGCCTCATAATGCTGAATCCCCTGCTGGTCCTACCTCCGCAGTCTTCCAAGGCACCGGAGGAAGCAGCAGAGCCTACCGGATCTGCGTCACAATCGCTCGCCATTCATTCCTATTTCTAGCACGCTCTCTTGCCTCTCTCACATCTATCCTCCTATCACCCAGAGCTTCCTTCACTCCATCTATCTAACCAAACCTTGGCCTTCCTCTTGTACTTCTCCCATCAACTCTTGCATTAATCACCTTCTTTAGCAGACAGCTATTTTCCATTCTCTCAACATGGCTAAACCACCTCAACACATTCATATCCACTCTAGCTGCTAACTCATTTCTTACACCCTTTCTCACCCTCACTACTTCGTTTTTCCATTCTCTCAACATGGCTAAACCACCTCAACACATTCATATCCACTCTAGCTGCTAACTCATTTCTTACACCCTTTCTCACCCTCACTACTTCGTTCTTAACCCTATCTACTTGAGATATACCAGCCATACTCCTTAGACATTTCATCTCAAACACATTCAATTTCTGTCTCTCCGTCACTTTCATTCCCCACAACTCCAATCCATACATCACAGTTGGTACAATCACTTTCTCATACAAAACTCTCTTTACTACTCGCTTAATTGCCCCCAACACTTTGCATCCTTCATTCACTCTCTCATGGACATCTGCTTCCACTCCACCATTTTCTGCAACAATAAACCCCAAGTACTTAAACTGATCCACCTCCTCAAGTAACTCTCCATTCATCATGACATTCAACCTCGCACCAGATGGAAGATTAGTTTCATACTTTTCCTAATTCATTCCTAATTAGATGCAGTTTATACCCTAACTAGCTTAGTCATTTTGTATATTTCCATAACTGTAGTTTAATAGTCAAAAGTTGGGGTTGCTTTAATTGCAGGCTCATTTTTTGTAACTAATTTCCTTAATCAAACAAGTTCCAATTACTAGTTAGTTATGAAATACAAATAAAGGTCAACTTGTGGCATCTATAACTATAGCTAGGCTAGTATAACCTCATTGAAGGTTGTCTAGCAGGTTACATGGTGAATATTATTACATTTAATGTAACTGCATTAGTTTACTGGCTTAAAGCCAGTTAAATCCTGAACTGGGTGTTCTTTATTGTGGCCTGTTAGTTCTAACCTTAGCAAGGTTAGGCTAAGGACGGGATTTGTATAGTTATTCAGATGTAATACAGTGGTTTTATAACTTAAGTTATCCATGTAGTTGATTATGAAAATAATAACCTATTTAATAGACAATATTCTCACCTACATGAATGTGTTGGAATGTTAAATATTATAAAGAGGGGTTGTTCCTCTCTCCTCCAATTAGGTATATGACCATGAAATAAAAGGGCCGGCTGGTTAGCCTTCCCTTCTTACAAGTAGTTCTTCTTGGAGGGATAGAAGACAGGTATGATAGAATCATATATAGTAAATTGGATCTTCCTATTTTAAGATTTGGTAGGCTCACCTAAGTATTTTGTTTCATAACCTTTACCATGGGTATTGGAGGGAAAGATGAGAGGTAAAATCATGATTGAATTTGTCCTCGACAAGTCTATAAACACATGAGTCCACTACAAGGGGATCACTTTTAGAGAAAAGGAAATAAGACATTTTAGGTTTTAGGATAAACGTTGAAATTTTGCTGGATTCGAGAAGAAAGCAATGTAAACATCAGGCGAGATTCATAAACATAATCAAGGGTATGCAATATATGAGTAATTGGTAAATTTCTCTATTAAAGAACATCTACTGTAATTACAAAATTTGGTTGAAATAACTTTGCCAAATCAAATAAAATTTTTAAATATCAAAAATTATAAATCACAAAAATAAAATTTTCAAATGTTAAACCTTCACTGGCTAATCCCAGAAAAAGAAAATTTTGATGTTAAAAAAATGACTAATCTCCAAGAAAATAAATGAAGGCACATTAACATTTACTTACCAAGATGGTTGCCACTACGAGTACTGAAGCCACATATGCAGTACATTGGTTCAGGCAGAACAATGGGAGGACCAATTCTGTAACACCCATTCTTAGATTTTCCATTAGGGTGAAATACCTGTGCATGCTTGCTAACCATGTTACGGCAGCAAGTTGAATATGTACATTTTGTGCACTTCTGATAGGCTCTGAAAGACATACAACAATGTATAACTCTGGTGACAGTATTATCATTTATTTTTACATTGCTTTTTAATGACCACATTTCTATGCTCTCTTAGGGACTACACAAGAGATTTGATCTTACAATACTAGTTGTAAATCGGCATGGGTAGGTTATCCAACCAAGAAATTACTTCAATATGTGAGACATGAAAGCCCATATTACCACCCTTCTCACTTAAAAAGCTGTAAATATCCTATGAAAATTTTTATTTATAATTTACAAAATAAACTTATTACAATTATTATAAGCAAAAATCCACCAAGGCAATAACATTGAGTTCCAGTGCCTAGAAAGAAATACTACAAATCTTTAATTTTTCCTAGCTATACAGAACTTATCTCTGGGGATCATGCGCAAAGTGATCTAGAGAAGTTTTCAGGTGTGTTTAGGGTGCACTTGGTAAAGTTGAACTTTCAAGTTTCTGACCTTGATAGAATGCGAACACATTCTCAGAAGGTGACCGCAGCAATGACAGTAAGAGTGAATAACAACACATACAGGCGGAGATCACACCTTAAAAGGACTTCACACGAGAAGACTGATGAGGTTGATGAGACAAACTTGCGTGTATGGCTATCCATTGAAGACTTGGCTTGTAAAGAAGATTTTTCTTGCAGAGAACACATGCAAACAGGTGGCGGCAGGCTGCTGTAGGAGTCCTCTACATGTGTTCTCATATTCAGTGAAGGGAGTCAAGGGTACTCAAAGAGCATTATTCTCTCTCTCTCTCACAGGAAGAGAAATTGTAGAAGTAACACATACATAACTCATATCGATTGGTATTTTTGGCTTACTATGTCCATAAAGGGGAAGAAATAGGGTGGAGCCCTACCATCCCACTAACCATATATGATGAGATAAAGGTGAGGAAGAAGTGGAGGAGGAACTTGAAGGTGAGGCAGAAGTGGAGGAACTTGAAGTTCTCTTTCTAAGGGTCGGTGATGCTGATGACGACTCTCAAATGGGCAAAAGATTGCAGGAACTCCTTCAAGAGATCACAACCAGGCGATACGTCATTAGCCCCATTCCGGAATCGGGGAAAACACTGAAGGAAAGGTGAAGGGTGAAATCCTTTAGCTTCGCACTCAGCGACAGTAAAACCTTCTTCCTACAACGGAGCACATCGATGTCTAAGGATTGTCAACCTCCTTAGATTTTGTCATTGTGGTCACCAAGCCACACAAGCTAGGGAATAATCAGCAATCAGGAATACTGTCCAACATAAACAAGAATGTGGATATTGGCAGGTCTGCACAGCTACAGTTATTGGGAAATGACTGAAAATCCATCCTTCCTTCAAAATATCTTTTGCTGATAACAATCTGCAAACACAATTGTCTAATAAAAAAAATTAAAACAGGAAGTCAAGGGAACCAGAAGTAAGTCTGTGCTATGTGGCTGCAGCTGGAAACAAAGTAGGGGATTAATGGCCTTCCGGGTGAGCGGAGCTTACTTGCCCCAACAATAACTATGGCCACCTCAAAATATTAATAGCCATAACCAGCTTCATATTTCTATTAAAGAGCAAGTGCTTGTATTCATGTAGGAACAAACTTTTTCAAGTGGGATATTTACACAAATATCCCTTACCTGTGACAAAATTACCTTCACACCAAAGGGAATTATATTTATTAATCAATGCAACCAGGCATCTAAATGCAATGGAGGCATATTTCCAACTAAAGTATTCTAAGATACAATGGAAAATGACTAGCATTGTACCTTTAGTATTAGCAATTAATAAACTTTTAGTACTACCCAATATTTATTGTTGTAATTATAATTCAAGCAGATATAACAGGAAATTCTAAAAAATAAACCGTATTTTGCTTAGCTATCCAAAGCCTAGTCCTCTATTTAAGAAGTATTCTTCACTATAATCTGGGAATATTTGTTGTAGTGCGGTATCGAGGTACAGTAGTTAAATGTCGGCAGCTAGGAGAGTGGTGAACCATTACCTTTATACCATTTGACCATAGGGCTACAAACTTACAAAAGGGCAGCTTAGGGGGAAGTCTATCTGAGAAAAACACAAAATATTTTGACTATCAATCATATTACTACTTTTTAGTGGGAGGCACTATGTGAAATGACTGGCTATGGTCCATTCCCTCTGGTAATAAATATTCCTGGTACATGAGAGGAGTGAGGAATAGTATTCAAGTATACCTGCCAACATTTTATACCTACTTGCTACTTCAACTCCAACAATTGATTTAAGCTTGAAGAATGAAGGTTTGCATTTGAGCAAGAACATAATAAAAGTGGCAATTTATAGAAAGATTACATTAAAATCATCAATGCAATTGAAAACTGATTATCAAATTTTAAAGCCTAAAAATTCCACATTTCATTTGCTCTCTAATTATCCTGTTCTATGTTGATTTAAAGAATACAGTAGTAAGAAATAAACTTAATGTAAGTGTATTTAAGTGAGAAATAAAAAAAAGCAACTATACCTGAAATGATGTTCTAATGTGAGATTCCCATCACACTCTATACAATAATATTTTGCATCATCTGCAACATCGATAACCAAGCTTTCTAGTCTCTTCAATGTCGTGGATATAGCAACGGTATTTGATATTTGCATGTGGACTGTTGGAGCATTACTAGTTGCACCTCTCTTGACCCACGGGCGGAACATGATGTGAGTATGTCCGTCTGGGATTTTATACCGCTGCAAGCCTGACAAAAATAAAAGAAAAGGGCAATTAAAGATATACTCTCTCCATTGCTGTGTGGGGTGGTATAACTTATCAGCTACTTTTTATTTCCCAATTATGGATTCAGGAAGCAACAGCAGGTACACCGAGCTGTTGGGATTTTAACGGTAATATAATTCATTATAAATTTAATTTCATTACGGTCTTCCTTATCGCTATCTTCTATATGGAAATTTTCCCTTATCAGAACTAATGTACAGATTACATATTCAATTATAATTTATGTCAAACTATTTTAGTTTTCCTTGAGAGATTCTTAGCACTCAGATATACTATACAGTATATATTTCTGCAAACAATACCCTTGAGCTTTAGCCTATTTTTTGGAGAAGAGGTGCATGCCTTGTAGGAGCACTCTACTGATGATAACTGCTCAGCTTCATCTTATATTCTAATGAATTCCTTTCAATAGCCTATGTATGGGGTGAATTATGGGAATATCACTGCTTGAAGGGAAAATGATGAAATTAGAAGAATGGCAGATGTTGTAAAACTTAAAAAGAGATGATATGAGTGTCATGACTGAGATGGTGTGGGCACTTGTTGAGGATGGATGCTGAGGAAGGAGTAAGGAAGACTTGGGAGGAATCTGTTATGGGGAGAATATCAAGAGGAAGGCAGAAAATTAGATGATGAGATGAGGTGAAGGGTGATATGAATAAAAGGGGTTTAGTGGAAGAGGATGCCTTTGATGAAAAGATTGGAGATGGGGCATCAGGCAACCGACCTTTTAATGTAAGGATAAAGGTGGAGAAGATATAATAGCCTATGAATGCCTCAGAAAATGTGTACTCAAATAGGTGTATGCTACATCACCAATTGTTTGTGAGCCATTTCAAACAAAGCAATAAGGATTTTTTTTTAACCTTTGGGTATGCGTACAATGCTTTGTGATGTACTTATAATGAAAAACCAGTTTATATCAGTTTTTAATGTACACATGGAAACAGGAAGGAATTTTGAAAGATTAATCTAACCTATAATTGTTTCAAAGTGCATACATTAGCCTGCAAGTGTACTTCATTGAGTCTTTGCATTGAGTAGTTTTTGTTTTTAATGTCAGGTAAGAGTAGTAATTACTGTGTAATACCTGATCTATTGTACTTCATACAAACTTTACTGACTGGTTGTGTGAGAAGAAACTATTGGCTTTTTAAGTACAGTAATAATGGGTATATTTTAATGAAAGAAATTATTTAATGGATTGTATTTATACATAGGCGGTATAATGCTCTTTCTTCAATAAATTTTGATAGTTTTCCCAATATTCATTTACACTGGGTATAACACATTAATGGCAATTAGGCTTTATACTGGGGGTAAGTTAGAATAGGCTGCAAGTTGGCCCTATTAGTCATACTTCAGTATAATTGTAATGGATTGGATTCATGTTGAAAATGAAAATTTCTTAAAAATTGAGAAGAAAACTCACAGGTGAAAACAGCAGCCAAGATTAACCATTGAAGGTTCTAAGAGCATATAATTTAAAATTAATTTTCTTAATTCTTCCTGACGTAAATTTAAGAGCATAAGTAAAGAAAGTAAGAAATAAATGTTCAGAATAGGCCTTTAAAAACTCATTACAGTATTAACAGATGTGATAGGTAATGAGTTACCCAGTAGTCTAATGAATAATAATTCAATTACCTCATCCTAGAAATTATCAGATTAATACTACCGCTAGAGAGTTATGGGGTCCTTTGACTGGCCAGACAGTACTACAGTGGATCCTTCTCTCTGGTTACAGTTCTTTCCCTTTGCCTAAACATACACCGAATAGTCTGGCATATTCTTTACAGATTCTCCTCTGTCCTCCTACACTTGACAACACTGAGATTACCAAACAATTCTTCCTCACTCAAGGGGTTACCTACTGCACTGTAATTGTTCAGTGACTACTATCCTCTTGGTAAGGGTAGAAGAGACTCTTGAGCTATGGTAAGCAGCTCTTCTAGGAGGACACTCCAAAATCAAACCATTGTTTTCTAGTCTTGGGTAGTGCCATAGCCTCTGTACCATGGTCTTCCACTGTCTAGGGTTAGAGTTCTCTTGCTTGAGGGTACACTCAGGCACACTATTCTAATTTCTCTTCCTCTTGTTTTGTTCAAGTTTTTATAATTTATATATTAAATATTTATTTTAATGTTTACTGTTTTTAAAATATTTTAATTTTCCTTGTTTCCTTTCCTTACTGGGCTGTTTTCCCTGTTGGGGCCCCTGGGCTTATAGCATCCTGCTTTTCCAACTAGGGTTGTAGCTTAGCAATTAATAATAATAATACGGCTCTAATAAAAATCAATCAATTGAGGTGATTCCACTGGGAATTCCCACAAAACTCTTACATGCAGTTAGCTAGGGTTAATATGTTCAGGGTATGCCTGAAGATAGACAATGAGGAATAAAAATAGCACATAATAGCAAACACCAATAACCTCTATAATGTACTTGCACAATACCTCAATCTCTCTCTTTTTTCCCTCTCATGGTTGACCATGGACAAGTGGATCAGAGGGAAACTGGGCACAATTGTACTATGATATTCAACTTTCATTAGTCCAAATACAAATAGAAGGTTTGAAAAGGTACGATGATACACAAAGTAATGTTTTCTATAAACAAATTCTTACCTACAACGTTAATTCGACTGACATGGTCCTTTTTCTTGTGCTCATCAAGTAAATATTTGCTGTAGAATGTCAAGACACACGATTTACATTTTCCTTGTTGAGAATTATGTTTCTGCAAGAAGATAGTAATAAATAAATATAAAGCTATTGAGGATGCATGTCTATCAGATTCTAAAATTTACAATTAATTACTGTAACATATTAAAGCAAATGTAAATTGAGAAGAGGAAAAGATGAGCTATTACCTTTACTTTGCTTTACTTTTTAAATTATTTCATAATAACAAATAACCAGGACAATACCGTTAGATGCTGCAACATTCGTAGTGAAAAGGAATACGCGGATAATGAATTGATGGTCTTTACAGATAGACAGTAATGGCACTGCACATATGGTGAACCTTTGTGTTCCTGAAAAGAAGAAAAAAATAGATATTAACATAACTAAATTTCCAATCTTTTTCTAATGAGCTAACTTCTACATTTAACCTTTCTAAAAAGAAAATCCCATGGTGCAGCCAACAACAATATTCAAAATATTCCATTTGCCTTTGAAGTAAATTTCAGTATAAAAAGACTAACCAAAATCTATCTCATCACCACAAACAAAAATCTAATTAACATTTTATCACAATCCTAATACTGTATAACCATAATAGGCACCAGAAACTATCAAGCGTGTAAAACCTGCAACACTCCACAAAGAGAAGTTATTTCTTTGCCAATACAGTATGTATCTTTTGCTATGACAAGTAAATTCTAATTTCTTTCATATCTCTCTAGTTGTGATCAGTCTTTGGTAAGCAGTTCACAAAATCAATACATGAAATTTATCAATTAAGTGTTCCTCTGGCGATATCTGAAACTAACTAAAGTATGAGACATCCTTGCTCCTAAGAAACCTCACCAGATGCCTGTACAATCCTCTGTACAAAGCCTCCTTCTCAGTCCCTATTATTATTATTATCATCATTATCAATTGCTAAACTACAGCCCTAGTTGGAAAGCAGGATGCTATAAGCCAAGGGGCTCCAACAGGGAAAATAGCCCAGTGAGGAAAGGAAACAAGGAAAATTATAATAATTCACGAACAGTAACAACATTAAAATAAAAACCTCCTATATAATCTATAAAAAAAAAAAAAAATTAACAAAACAAGAGGAAGAGAAATAAGATAGGATTGTGTGCCGGAGTGTACCCTCAAGCAAGAGAACTCCAACCCAAGACAGTGGAAGGCCATGGTACAGAGGCTAAGGCACTACCCAAGACTAGAGAACAATGGTTTCATATTAGAGTGTCCTTCTCCAAGAAGAGCTGCTTACCATGGCTAAAGTCTCTTCTGCCATTACCAAAAGGAAAGTGACCACTGAACAATTACAGTGCAGTAACCCTTTGGGTGAAGAAGAATTGTTTGGTATTTTAATTTTGTCAGGTGTATGAGGACAGAGGAGAAGATGTAAAGAATAGGCCAGACTATTCGATGTGTGTGTAGGCAAATGGAAAATGAACCGTAACCACAAAGAAGGATCCAATGTAGTACTGTCTGGCCAGTCAAAGACCCCATAACTCTCTAGCAGTAGTATCTCCACGGGTAGCTGGTGCCCTTGCCAACCTACTACCTATAAAATGAGATAGATTTCATTGGCATAAGTACAAGGGAACTGGTCCTTCAGATATTAGGAATCAACTTTGCTATCCTGGCCTTACTAGCTGTGGAAGGTAATTCACTGGTTTATATGTAGTTTAAAAGAATATCTCCAAAGGAATAAAGATTCTCAGGGTTCCTCCCCCTTACTGTTCATAAACACAGGTTGAATGAAGGACAGAGACTCTAACAAAACTTATCATGTGGAATGAGACAATGACACAAGACCCTACACAGGCCCTTCAAAACAGTAACTACCATTGCTCAAAGTTAGAGCCTACATGATCTGTGAAGACTTCACATCTGTGACTATCAAAAGCCAGGAACATTGAGAAAACAACAGAGCATGCAATTTGCTTACTCTATTAAGAGGAGACTAATGCTAATGAAATCCATATCATACTGGTAAGGACTACGGAGGCATTAATGAGAAGACAATACAGATTTCTACCAAGGTTCCTCTGGACTAAGACCAAGTTCCAGCTAGGATGTTTTGAAGTTAATTCTAGATATCCTCAGCCACAAAAGAAAAAAAGCCTTATTGATATATCTATTAATGATTTTGTGAATTACTCACCTAATGACCAGACACATGTGTACTAAATTAGAAGTTACTGGTTTCCCACCAAAAGATATGTAATGTCTTAAGAAATTTTTTTTTGCTTGGTGCAGAGGACTTGTTTAAGTTTAGCATATCTAAAGGAGAAAACAAATCTACTTTTCCCCAAATTCTACCCAAGAAATCTCACTAGAAAACACTAAATTCACAAAGCCTCTGAAAATATCTACCACCTAGGAATTTTAACACAAATTGTTCACTACTCTCAGTAAAGAAGCATGGAAATAAATGATCCTACTAGAAAGATGGGCATTCCTATAGCCCTGGTACATCAATTACATGGGTGAGGCTACCACTTTTCTAACCTGTACCATTACTGAGCGTTATCGCTTTTGTCCTCCAACCCTCAAGAGTGATTCAGGGAAGTTATAGCCATCCACTCCATTAATGCCTTTTCTGCTCTAGGTGTTATCATTATTACTACCCTGTCCCTTCCAATTCAATATGTTCCTCCTGAATAGATATACAGGTTATGTGTATATTGTCTTGATCTAAGATTTCCTCACCAATCCAATTACAACATGTTTCCCTCAGGGCTAAGATATCCAAACTATATTTCACAAATTCATTCTCCACTTGGTGTAACTTCCCAATCTGATACATGGTTCTAACATCCCAATTACCAAATTTAATTTTTTTATTTAATACAGTATTTATAAACCAGGAGATTCTTAGCATTCTGCTACCCCTGGGACTGGGGACATTCTGTATCCGTAGAGGATTTACTAACTATATCCATAGAGGATTACTGACTAAATCCTTTGAGGATCCACAACCCCACAAAATAGATTAGGCACACTATGGGGACTTACTAGTGATGTATACAGCTGTAGTACCCAGCAGTGAGTAAAATAACTGCGGGTTACTATAAAAAAAAAAGAGAGAGAGAGAGAGAGAGAGAGAGAGAGAGAGAGAGAGAGAGAGAGAGAGAGAAGAGAGAAAGAGAGAAAGAGAGAGAAAGAGAGAAAGAGAGAAAGAGAGAGAGAGAGAGAGAGAGAGAGAGAGAGAGAGAGAGAGAGAGAGAGAGAGAGAGAGAGAGAGAGAGAGAGAAAGAGAGAGAGAGAGAGAGAGAGAGAGAGAGAGAGAGAGAAAGAGAGAGAGAGAAAGAGAGAGAAAGAGAGAGAGAGAGAGAGAGAGAGAGAGAGAGAGAGAGAGAGAGAGAGAGAGAGAGAGAGAGATCCAAATTAATAAAGAATTTGTGGCGTGAGATTATAATTACTATTGAGTGGCTTTCTTTGATTTAGAAGTTAAGGAAATTTTGAGCTTTTGGAACTCATCACTATCATATTTCTCCTTGTAATGAACAGAGGCCTTCACAGTCCTCACAACGATTATTCAAATCACAATACTGTCCCTAACATGAGAAGCAAAGAAAAATGCGCATCATGAACACCCTTGAATAATCTAAGCAGTAGTTGCTAAGTTCCAGAGGAAGACATTCATAGCACTAAATTTCAAACAATCTGGAGGAAGGTAATTAATCACAACGATGAGACACAAACGGAGTAGATAAGACTACATCTCACAAATTTTTCTTGTCATTAACCACTGGATAGTCTCATTACTTTACTAGGAACATGCATCATTTGGAGAAAAATATGGGATTTCTTTTTTCAATTTAGGGGTAAATGTTGAATGATTCTAAGCTTTCAGAAAGAAACAATATGAACATTATGGGAGGTTCATAGGAACAATTAAAAGATAATCTTACTCAACTACCCAAAAATTGTAAATATGATTGACATTTAGGAGGCACATTTGCCTGAGAGGATATTAATGTAAGGCTAATCTATTATTGAGGAATTGAGGGTTAGGAAATAATCTTATTGCTACCTTACAGCCTAATACTTACAACTTTGAAGTGATTGATGACACTGTAGTACATGGAACTGGTAAAATTACAAACTTCACATCGGTATGGAAGTTCACACTCATAGTGCTTTTTAGCCATGTGATTTACAAGCTGGAATTCACCCGGAAAACTCTCTGTACAAATTCGACACCAAGTATATCTGGTGTCCATTTGCAAATGTCTCTGTAATAAAAAAAAAACATGTATTTAAGTATGATACATTTAATTGTTGTCCATGTTAATCAGCAGGCAATAAAAACTATTCAAAATTAAAAAAAGCTTTAAAGTATATCCCTAAATTGTTAAAACGTTCAACACAAAAATTTCAAATAATATCTAAACTTAATGGACAGATGGAGAGTCCAACCTTCTGGTAATAAGCACACAAATGGTATAAACCACATTGCCCCATAGTCAAGTAATTAATATCCTATCATATCCATGTTACTGAATTGCTTTTAAAATTGAATCCTTATAAAATCAGCTTATGAATTTGGGCCAGAAAGCCCAACACTGAGGCTGAGAGGCCATTCAGCACCAGTGTGCAACATGGAGAAAACCTACAGATGCACCATGAAGATAAAGTTAAGTGGTTGGATGGCAAGATGGAAGAGGGTAAGGAGATGTAACAAAATTATAAATACTGTAGAGCCAAATGAACCTGATGGACTGCATTCACAACACTGGGTGCCGGTGGATTGCTTTCCTAAAACATAGTGTAGTGTTTGAGATTAAGGAAGCATTGACAGTCTGTAATGACTTGCTGGAGTGAAATGCTTGGATCTTGCTCAGGTTTGGCTAGTATTCGTGTACGGATGATATTGTAGATTGATAAACGAAAGCCGCACCCCCCCCCCAAAAAAATTAAACATTTGAATTGATTATTTGTTAACGAGGCTAGCTTGAACCGTTCACATCTGCAATTCACAATGCCTGCATACGTGACAAACTCATCTCCTTCCGACTTGGTGAGGTTCAAGCATTGGAATATAATGTTGAATAAGGATGACTGCTCATGAAAAATTTCTTTGAGAATGCAAACCACTTCATCGGAACTGTAGTCGTGTAGCATCTTTGGAAGGATAGTTATAAAATTTGTTATGTTCAATGGACCCCAGTTAGCGCAGCGATGTTCAAACTTCCCAAAAATTATCCTGCGATGCAAATTCCACACGGAAAATGTTTTCAAAGTGCCTGAACCATATCTAAAATGTAAGACAAACTGCAAGGTCAAAATTGAACTCGGGTGACTGTGCTGGCAATTGACTCATTTGTTGGGGCACTGGTCTGCGAACTGGGAAGCTCAGCAGGTGATGTAGAAAGTTTCTGGGAAAACAACTCCAAGAGTTTGAGATCTAATTACTTTAAAATGCAAATATCTTCAGAGGACATGGTTCAAAATGATCCTCGTTACCAGATGTTATGTCTCTGTTCACACACAATCAATAACAATTGCAAAACAAATGCACACACTTCTATAAATCTGACACCCACCGCTATTGGTAAAAGACCGGAGCAACTGGCGTGCATACACTCAGATGTATCCAACTGTATGCATAAAGGCCCAGAAACCAGACAGACCAAATAGATTCTAACTATTAGAAAACAAACCGGCCAACGAGGAACGAGTAGTAGTTTTCACACAATGACATTATCAACAACAAACAAGTAGTTAAGTGTGCAAATGAGCGAACCGTGCACTATATTTCATTTTCTAAATAGTTTTTCAACAAAAACAATTTGTTTCATTGCTAAAACATAATTTTTAAATATTTATTCAAGTGCATCCAGTCCCTTATGCAACTCTTTTCTGACCAGGATACCTTATTTATTTTTTTCTTCTTCAGGAATTTGAAGAATGATATTCATGTTAGTATCCCATATAATTTAACACCACAATTTTCTCAGATTTCCTCAGAAAGAGAATTTCACTTTTCTTCTTTTTCCGATGGTATCATAAACGTTGCTGTCCATTTTTCTAAGTTATATTCATTGCTATATCTTTGTTCATTTATATATTTGCAACTTTCATATTACGGTTATGTTGAAAGATGCATGAAGGATTAGTAAAATTTGTCCAGAAGGTACACAGGCGAGAATATATTATGCAGTCAATGTCTTACTCATGTGGGCATTTGATGAATGTAGCATATAAATTCCTGGATTTGAGGTAAGGGGCTCACCACCGCTCATTAAATACCCTTGAAATACACTATGATGATTACACTACGATCCCAAATTATGCGATTCCCATTTATGTAGTCGCTAGTTCTCAAAATTAAATTTTTTTGTATCTGCGAAGCCGTTCAAAGTCTGCGAGTCAAGTACCACTTAACGTACCAAATCTATTGTCTTTTCAAGTATATTGAAAGGCCTAGGTATAGTGACTGATAATAACTATAACCAAACCATATTTACCTTACATTTTATTGGCATAATTTCATAATATATAGCCTATTTGAAGAAAAATTCCATATCAACAATGAAATCAACTGTTATCTATGAGAGCCCAGCTAACAAAATGTAAACATGAAGTTGTGGTTACATTCTCAGCAACCTTTATCTTTCTCTAACCATTAAATAAGTTTAATGGTAGTGTTAATGATGGTAGGAATAGCATTTAGATTACCATATTAATTTTTCTTTACAAATCCATCACAATTCAAATTATCCTCACTTTCTCCAGTCTTGCGCCATCTCTGTCACAATCGAATGTTATACCGGTAACCCAATAATTCGATATCTAGTCTAGTACTTTCTTCTTTTTTTTTTTTTTGGCTGGTGGTTCCATAATTGACGTGTGTATGAAATCCAACTGACTTATAACTAAAGTTAGGAAAAGTATTTTGGAAACGTAATGTACAATTATCCTTTGTAACAGTTTAGAACTAGCGTAAATTATCATGGTCATTAGTGGTAGTTTGTTATTATTGAATAAATGCAAACAAAATGGCTTTCCCGTTTTGCGACGTGCGCAGGAGTTTGTATGGATACGGTAAGTAAAATATTTGTAATAACATATTTACTAAAAGCTCTAAGTATCATTGGATTTATAAATGCGTTTTGCTTATGATCTGTGATATAAAAAAAACATATATTCCGTTTTAGGCAGCATTTAGGGAAAAAAATTGAATAAAATGTTATTTTCATTAGTAAAATAAATTTTTGAATATACTTACCCGATGATCATATAGCTGTCAGCTCTGCTGCCCGACAGAAAAACCTACGGGCGGAATACGCCAGCGATCGCTATACAGGTGGGGGTGTACATCAACAGCGCCATCTGTCAAGTAGGTACTCAAGTACTCGATGTCAACATAGAACCAATTTTCTCCTCTGTCCACTGGGTCTCTATTGGGGAGGAAGGGTGGGTCCTTTAATTTATGATCATCGGGTAAGTATATTCAAAAATTTATTTTACTAATGAAAATAACATTTTTCAATATTAAACTTACCCGATGATCATATAGCTGATTCACACCCAGGGGGGTGGGTAGAGACCAGCATTACATGTTGACATTATTATGAGCTAAGTATTCCGTATTTCATTTTAGCAGTTATTCAAAATAACAAGCATAAAATAAATAAGTACCTGGTAAGGAAGTCGACTTGAACAATTACTCTGCCTTTTTAAGTACGTCTTCCTTACTGAGCCTCGCGATCCTCATAGGATGCTGAGCGACTCCTAGGAGCTGAAGTATGAAGGGTTGCAACCCATACTAAAGGTCCTCATCAAAACCTCTAATCTAGGCGCTTCTCAAGAAATGACTTTGACCACCCGCCAAATCAAGTAGGATGCGAAAGGCTTCTTAGCCTTCCGGACAACCCAAAAATATTAATAAAACATTTCAAGAGAAAGATTAAAAAGGTTATGGAATTAGGGAATTGTAGTGGTGGAGCCCTCACCACTACTGCACTCGTTGCTACGAATGGTCCCATAGTGTAGCAGTTCTCGTAAAGAGACTGGACATTCTTAAGATAAAAGACGCGAACACTGATTTGCTTTTCCAATAGGTTGCGTCGAATATACTTTGCAGAGATCTATTTTGTTTAAAGGCCACGGAAGTTGCGACAGCTCTAACTTCGTGTGTCCTTACCTTCAGCCAAGCTTGGTCTTCCTCATTCAGATGGGAATGAGCTTCTCGTATTAACAGTCTGATAAAATAGGATAAAGAATTCTCTGACATAGGCAAAGATGGATTCTTAACTGAACACCATAAAGCTTCAGACGGGCCTCGTAAAGGTTTTTAAAATAGAACTTAAGAGCTCTTACAGGACATAATACTCTTTCTAGTTCATTTCCAACCATACGATAAGTTTGGAATATCGAACGGTATTGGTCAAAGCCGAGAAGGCAGCTCGTGTTTGGCTAGAAAACCAAGTTGTAGAACATGTAGCCGTTTCGGATGAGAATCCGATGTTCTTGCTGAAGGCATGAATCTCACTGACTCTTTTAGCTGTGGTTAAGCATATCAGGAAAAGAGTCCTAAAGGTGAGATCTTTCAGGGAGGCTGATTGAAGCGGTTCGAACCTGTCTGACATAAGGAATCTTAGAACCACGTCTAAATTCCAACCAGGTGTAACCAAACGACGCTCCTTCGTGGTCTCAAAAGACTTAAGGAGGTCTTGTAGATCTTTATTGTTGGAAAGATCTAAGCCTCTGTGACGGAAGACTGATGCCAACATGCTTCTGTAACCCTTGATAGTGGGAGCTGAAAGAGATCGTTCTTTCCTCAGATATAAGAGAAAGTCAGCTATTGAGTTACAGAGGTACTGGTCGAGGATACGGATACTGACTTGCACCAGTTTCGGAAGATTTCCCACTTCGATTGGTAGACTCTAAGGGTGGATGTTCTCCTTGCTCTAGCAAACGCTCTGGTTGCCTCCTTCGAAAAACCTCTAGCTCTCGAGAGTCTTTCGATAGTCTGAAGGCAGTCAGACGAAGAGCGTGGAGGCCTTGGAGTACCTTCTTTACGCGTGGCTGACGTAGCAGGTCCACCCTTAGGGGAAGTGTTCTGGGAACGTCTACTAGCCATCGAAGTACCTCGGTGAGTTATTCTCTCGCGGGCCAGAGGGAAGCAACTAACGTCAACTTTGTCCCTTCGTGAGAGGCGAACATCTGCAGTACCTTGTTGACAATCTAGAACGGAGGGAATGCATATAGATCTAGATGTGACCAATCTAGTAGAAAGGCATCTATATGAACTACTGATGGGTCCGGGATAGGTGAGCAAACTATTGGGAGCCTCTTGGTCATCGAGGTTGCGAAGAGATCTATGGTTGGCTGGCCCCAGGTGGCCCAAAGTCTCTTGCATACATCCTTGTGGAGGGTCCAATCTGTTGGAATTATTTGTCCCTTCCTACTGAGACAATCTGGTATGACATTCAAGTTGCCTTGGATGAACCTCGTTACTAGTGAAAAGTCTAGACCTGTTGACCAGGTGAGGAGGTCTCTTGCGAACTCGTACCATGTCAGAGAGAAGGTCCCTCCTTGCTTGGAGATGTATGTCAAAGCAGGGTGTTGTCCGTGTTCACCTCCACCACTTTGCCTTGAAGGAGAGACCTGAAGCTTTTCCAGGACAGACGTACTGCCAGTAGCTTCTTGCAGTTGAAATGCATTGTCCTTTGACTCGAGTTCCATAATCCCGAGCATTCCCTACCGCCTAATGTCGCACCCCAGCCTACGTCCGATGCGTCCGAGAAGAGAACGTGGTTGGGAGTCTGAACAGTCAGGGGAAGACCCTTTCAAAGGTTGATAAAGTCCTTTCACCAAGTCAGACCAGACTTTATCTTCCGGAAACCGGGATCGAGACCGCTTCTAGCGTCTTGTCCTTTTCCAGTGAAAAGCTAGATGATACAGAAGAGGACGGAGGTGTAGTCTTCCAAGTGACACAAATTGAACCACGGATGACAGTGTCCTAACCAGACTCATCCACAGCCTGACAGGGCAGCGTTCCTTCTTCAGCATCTTCTGGATGGATAGCAGGGCTGGGGGTTGATCGTCTTGTTCAGCAATGTCCTCATCAGAGGGTTCCTCATCCGAAACTGATGAGGAAACGGCAACGGAGTGGGCAACGTCTGACTCGCTGAATCCGGTCGCACTGGTGGATGCGTGATGGAGCCGGACACAATATCATGGTACTGCTGCACAGTCTGTGAACTGTCAACCATGGGGACGCGAGGAAGTACAGCGTCAACCCGAAACTGTCTAGACTGTCTGGGTTGTGCAGTCAACCCCCTACCGGGTTGCTGAGGTTGCCGCACTGCGTCACAACAAGTCACCTCTGCTGGTTGTTGAACGTCTTCCTAGTGACACACTGAACGTCCACAACCACCTCCGAGAGTCGCTTAACGTCAACGTGCGACTGGCAACCCACACTGGGTCGCATCGGTGGAGGAACCACCTCAACTGGCGGACGCGAGTAGGATACCTCAGCGTCAACAGGGCGCACAACCAACCGGTAGGAAGGTTGTTGGCCAGAAGGTTCTTCTCCGTAAAAAATCCTCTATCAAGGACACAAGCTTGGACTGCATGTCTTGCAGCAAAGCCCATTAGGGTCTACGGGAGCAGGTGTGGCAACAGACGGGGTTAGTGACTGAAGCGGAACCATTTACCATCCCTGGAAGCCTTGTTATGCTTTAATTAAAGTCCATAGGAGGCTAAGCAGCTTAAGGCTCCTCTCCAAATGACAGAGTCCTCAAAGGAATATCAGTAGGAGGGAGAACAGCACTTTCTCATCTACAGGAACCATGTCCGAGGAAAGCTAGGTTATCTCAGTGAGGGTCTCACTGGTGCATAAGCAGCAGACCAGATGGCAACGTTATGTAACTGCTTGACAGTCTGTGAACTGTCAAAAACTGAACTGTCAACCACAACAGGTGCGTGAGGACATACAGCACTGGTGCATTAGCAGCAGACCAGAAGGCAACGTTATGTAACTGCCTGACAGTCTGTGAACTGTCAAAAACTGAACTGTCAACCACAACAGGTGCGTGAGGACATACAGCACTGGTGCATTAGTAGCAGACCAGAAGGCAACGTCATGTAACTGCTTGACAGTCTGTGAGCTGGCAACAACCAAAGCTGTGTGGGGAAGCCTCAACTCCTGACTGACTAGTCTGCTGCGGGCGAGTGGCGGTAACCACAGTGGGTTGCGGAGGCTGACACACCGTGTCAAAACACGGCAGCTTGTGGTAGCTCACGCACGGCAACGGAGTGCTCCGTGTGTCTGTGGGAGTCAGCATGCGTCTGGCAGGGTCGACTGCGCATGGGTGGAGGAGCTCTCACAACAAGAGTGTGGGAGCAGGCAGCCGCAGCGTCTGCTGGGCGCACAACCGTGGCAGGTTGTAGGCAAACGGGTGCATCGTCAACCTTCTCCGCAGTCGGAGAGTGGGAGCAGGCAACAACCAAAGCGGAGTGGTGGTGCGTGGTGGGGACTGCCGTGGGTTGCGGAAACTAACGCATCGCGTCAAAACACGGCAGCTTGACTCCACCTTCCCACTGCTGATGCGGTAGCTCACGCATGTCAACGGAGGGTGCCGCACGTCGGCTAACGTCAACATGCGTCTGGCAGGGTCGACTGCGCATCGGTGGTGGAGCTCTCCGCAGCCGGAGTGTGGGAGCAGGCAGCCTCAGCGTGAGCTGGGCGCACAACCGTAGGCTAACGGGAGCAGTGTCAACCTTCTCCGCACGAAACTCCTGCATAACCGCAGCTAACTGAGTCTGCATAGACTGCAGTAAAGACCACTTAGGGTCTACAAAAGCGGCAACAGACGGAGCTACTGTCCGTTGTGACTGAGGGTCTAAAACAGCTGGTGCGGCAACAGACGGAGTTACTGCCTGTTGCGGTACCACCTTGCCTCTCTTGGGAGGTGTGCAGTCGTCGGATGACTGCAGCGAGTCCGAACTGACCCAGTGGCTACACCTGGGCCGTTGGACTTGGGCGGAAGGGACCGACTTGCACTTAAAAAGCTGCGAGATGTGGTCCATGGTTTCTTACGAGAAACCTCTTCCGCAGACGAGGAATAAATGGGCTCTCTCGTCTTTGTGTGGGTGGGGCGATCTTGGGTAGATACGCCCGAAACCACGGAGGGAAAAACGTCTGTTCGTTGATCAAGGCCTGTGGAACCCATAAGTCGTTCGACATTACTTCTCCCCTGGGCTTGGGAGCTTGTAAGAGGTCCCGGACTAGGTGAACGACTGGCACGAACAGACGAACCCTCGGACGCAACACTGTAACACTTTGCGCATATCACTTTATCACTTTGATTTTCTGTTTTGCACTTATTTCACTGAAATCGAAACTATAACTGATTTCTACCTGAAACACGCAATCCTATCCTTCATTAAAAGGTAGTAATTGCGAAAACAGTCGTACAATGCAACAGAAAACATAAATAAAGATAAAGAATTCAGTGGCTGGGAAAGAGACTAAACACTAGATCAAATAAACTACGTTTACAATCTCTCACCGCACATAGCCTGGGAACAAGAATAAAACCCTAGAAAACGTTTTACCTTCTTCCCCTACAGCGACTAGGGAGGAGAGTAAAAAACGAGAACAACGTTACCAGCTTGAACGAAACGTTTATTCTCCTCTCTCTCCCTCCGTCTCTATCTCTCTCTCTCTTTCTCTCTTGATTTCGCACCTGAGAGAAGAGCCCAATTATATATCGTTAAAACATGTTATTTGCTAAAGGAAAAAAAACTGAAAGGTTTTCCAAAAAAGTTCCTTTAATTTAGAATTTAAACCATTTAAGCTAAGAAAGAATGAACGAAACGCCAGAATCGGTTTACTCTTACTGCAAAGTGAAACCGTGATACACTCTCTCTCTATCGTAACGATAGAGCGCATGTTGAACGTCCTGAACGTCAACAACTGCGTAGACTAAAAACTAAACGTTAGTTCATCTTTGAAAACAGTACGAGACTATCAAAGAAATTCTTTCATAAAACATTAAAATTTAAAAAGTATTAAATTCTTTAAAGGTCAAATACGATATAACGGGCTCAATGTTAATTAACTTCGGTTCCAAGTTAGGACCGCCTACTATCAGGAAAGGTCGCATATAAACAAACAAAAATTTATTGTTATATGTTTATAATAAATGGAAAGTTAATCGAAGAGGCCTATAAAGGCGGAGAGATATAAAATATATAGATCTATAACGTGTTAAGCAAAATTACCAAAAACCTAAACACACTTCTCGTCTAAGGGAAGGGTCGGCCATTTAAAAGTGAAAGAGAGTCCATACTCTCTTCGTCACCATAAATAAATCTATCCAAAACGAGTTCAAGTTATGAAATGAAGATAAAACCCCTGCATAGCGAAAGCTCAAAACTGGAAGTGTACTTCACCAAATCGTTGTGAAAACAAATCCAGTTAGTAACAGCGTATTTAGTAGGTCTTGCCAGTGGCACGACAGAGAGAAAATTGGTTCTATGTTGACATCGAGTACTTGAGTACCTACTTGACAGATGGCGCTGTTGATGTACACCCCCACCTGTATAGCGATCGCTGGCGTATTCCGCCCGTAGGTTTTTCTGTCGGGCAGCAGAGCTGACAGCTATATGATCATCGGGTAAGTTTAATATTGAAAAATGGCATTCATTTCATTATTTTGAAGTTCTAAGAAAAAAGGAAGTAAAACAACATTTTGCAAGAACAAAATTATTGTATCATCAATACTTGGTAAGATATATTCGTTACTGCAAAAACTAACCTAAACACAAATGTGTAAATGAATTTATTAATTATGATTCGGAGATGAACGTAAACAAAACAATGATTTCCGTTTTAGGTCCCATGCTTTTTGGCTTGATTAGGTAAAGCATGATACAAAATTGCATTGAGTTAATTTTGGATTTTAAATGATAAAACAAAAGCTAGTCTGTACACATGATTTTGCAATTCACCAGTCTTCTTATAAAACAGATATGACCTAAATTCATTAAAATTTGTCCTAATTCTAGGTAGTCTTATACGTGGAAATATATAGTATTTACACTTATCCTAGGTGTAATCTTAACCTTTTTTCAAATTATATAACTTAAAAACATTTTAAATGTTTTATTTATTTATATGAATAATTCTTAGAAAAACTACAGTATAGTACATGGAAAGTATTGAAAATGGGTAGTAAAAATGTTTGAATGGGTAAGTTGCCATTGGCCTTGGCCCCTAAAGGAATTATTCCAGTTATGCATTTCAAAATGTGCGATTTTCCATTTATGCGAGGCTGTGGATTGACCAAATTCTTGCATAATTGGGGAAAGGCCATAGGAAAAATAATCAACTTTGAAAGCGAATTCTTAACATTAATAAAAAATAGATATGCTAAAAAAAATCCTATGTACAACTTTTACAGCACAGAATTCTCTTTCAAATGGTTTTTAAATGAAAAAAAAAAATTATCAAGAACCAAACAGTTGCAAGAGTTTGAAGTAACCCCAAAATAATGGGGGGCTTATTCGCACCCCTAAAATAACGTGCAAATCAACAAAATGCTTACAAATTTTTGATGATAATCTTTAGAATCGAGTGTCTCCAGATGGTCAGTGCAATAGTCACAACAGTATTTGTGATTCTCACTTCTTTGCCCAATGTGGCCCTTCAGATGTGTATAGAAGTCTATGTTAGTGGTGAACGTGTCCTGGAATAGAGATAAAAATCTATAGCTTCTTTCCAAAAGGAAGTTCATAAAATTTCTATTGCTTCTTTCCAAAATGAGGTACATAAAATCACAGCACATATATATTATACTGAAAACAAAAACTATAAAATTGTCCCTGAAAAGGATCTCTGTACCTAAACATGGTTATCCTTTACAAGAAACCATAACTTTTTAATTTGCTTTTATAACTACTTTCTAATGATTGTATTTCATTCTACTGACTAAACTGCATAAAACTTTGCAACTTACATTACATATATGACAGGAGAATGAGTAGTTATTAATTTCTCTTCCAAGGGATGGATCACCCTCTATCTGACCATAGTAGAAGGGTTCCAACTCCACAGCATCAGTTTTGGGCGATATATTTTGGTTGGTAGGGGCATTGATTGGCTTTGCTGGTAGTGCCGGGGTAATATCTCTGGGTCTGAAAAACAAAGAAAATACCTGAATCCAAGATAAGTAGAAAAATAAAAAATCATAAGAGCAATTTGTATTTTTCCTAGCTAAATAAACCTGAATCTTTTGAAATAGGGAAACGTCTTAAGCAGAGCTAGAGCGGCTGTTGAAATCATTAATGAGGCAATTAACGACAGGCGATGAGCACCAGCACATAGCCCCAGCCACTCGCCTGTCTAGGGACTGTTCCCTTTTGAACTTTGGCTCAGGACTGAGATGGATAGTTGAAGTGGGAGGGTTAACTTTAAAGGACTCAGGTTTGTATAGCAAGTAAAAATCACAAATTTTTAAGTAATTTGTATTTTTCCTAACATACTTACCTAGAACTACTTTCTTAGGAGTTACTGGTAACTCTACCTAACCGACCAGGTTTTTGTATAGTTTACCCTCTTCCCGTTTTCTACGGGGTCAAGCTCAGTCAGTGTGATACGTGCCCTGAGGCGACCCGGGGTCGGGCAGCGTACTAGCTCGGGTCGAATCGTCAGGAAGTTTCTGGTCGCGACGTGATCAACATCTCGCCGCGCTCTCTCTTACCTTGTGCGACCCTTTGTGTCCCCCGATCCTTTGTGCTTACCGCGTGTTACCCACGTGTTTCCCTTTCACTTTCCCTTTACATCCTTGTGTCTCTTGGTGTGTTAGCTTTGCTTTCTTTTTCAGTTTTCATGTGGTCTTACGTGTATACAAACCCTTCATTCTTTAAAAATATAAAGCCTCCTTTATTAGGGGGTAGGAAGTCTACCTATAACCAAAGATGTGTTCTTTTTCTTCTAGCAATCTCCTATCAGCCTAACATAAGGATAAGCAGGGTGATAGGGCCTGGCCAATACATGCTTACATACCGGAGACTTGGTCTTGAATGAATTACATGGTACAAGAGGGTTTGGTATTCATTTCACCATTCTCCCCATCATTAATAAAAGATTGGGGAGAGCTACTACTTATAGATTAAGTTTAATAAGAATGGCTCTCAGAAATGTAGCATACCAGCATCAGTGTCAGAGCCACGATGTAACGGCACAGATGTTTCATTCCCAAGTGAGAGGAAGGAAGGAATTAGAAGACATTCATTCTACCTTTTCAATAGACTTGCATCGAAGGTACTACCAAATGACATGCTTCCTGTCCTGTATGGAAGTTGGGGTGGCCAGCACAGGACAGGACCAAGTGGGATCAATTTCCATGAATTTCTAAGCTCTACTTCTAAGTGGTACCTCAACTAGGCTTATGAAAAAAAAACTTTCATTTTATTTAGGAAAAGCATTTTTTTCTTTCAATTTTTCCTTACATCCTGCTTTTAGTTAATATGGACATTTGAATCCCATCTCCCTTTTAGACTTGAGGAATTTTTAAAATAATTATATTAATGCTCACCACAATTCTTTGAAAGATATTTGGAACCTGGGATATATGAAATATTACTTAGAAGTACACTTGCTGTATAATCTAAAAATATAAAATTAGTTTTGCCATCTCTCTGACTATGATTTTTTCTTTCCTTTATTGCTGAATAATGATGAAGAAAAAAAATTTATAAAAAGAAGTGAAACTAAAATAACTATATGATAACATTAATTTTCATCAATAATTATTGCTCTTCATACCTCTCTGACCTAATGCTTCAAAATTACAGGAAATAACTGATACCAGAACTTCATGATTCAACTACATACAGTATTTATAAATGATGCACATTAACTTTAGTTCTGAAACACATTTTATTGATACGAAATATTCATGCACCATTCACATTTCCAAGGAATTATTAACCATCATAAGGTTTTCATACCTCTCTCCCTGTGACACCTAAGTCCTAATGAAGTGGAAAAATTTACTAACACCTCACATCAGTACCTCATGGGTTCAAGAGTGGATTGAAAGTTAACATTAAAACATGTTCGATGATTAAAAATATCAAAATTCTTATAACACTAATGTATGGTACCCAATCTTATATGGTTGATGGTTAAGCTAGGTTTTCCTATGGTCCCTAACTTCTATTTTTCCCCACAATTAAGATTTTTTTCTAGTGTTAAATTCCCTTGTTACACAAACTCCAAGCATATTTATTTGAATAGCATTAGCATAAATGAATGTACTAATATCTAAGTGTCTTATTTCCATAACCAAACAAGAACTACATACATACATATACCAAGGCACTTCCCCCAATTTGGGGGGTAGCCGACATCAAACAAATGAAACAGAAAAGGGGACCTCTCCTCTCTACGTTCCTCCCAGCCTGACAAGAGACTCAACTGAGTTCAGCTGGTACTGCTAGGGGTGCCACAGCCCACCCTCCCCCATTATCCACCACAGATGAAGCTTCATAACGCTGAATCCCTACTGCTCCTACCTCCGCGGTCTTCCAAGGCACCGGAGGAAGCAGCAGAGCCTACCGGAACTGCGTCACAATTGCTCGCCATTCATTCCTATTTCTAGCACGCTCTCTTGCCTCTCTCACATCTATCCTCCTATCACCCAGAGCTTCCTTCACTCCATCCATCCACCCAAACCTTGGCCTTCCTCTTGTACTTCTCCCATCAACTCTTGCATTCATCACCTACTTTAGAAAATGCAAGATACACTGCAGGGAAACATCATGTGCATCATATAGATAACTTAAGCACAGTTAGTCATTGTTTAGGGCTGAGAAGTTTTTTTTTTCTTTTTATAAAAAAAGAAAGTTCAACTTTTTACTATCCTAACCTTGACCACCTCAAAGTTTGAAATGTAAGCTCTTTGGTTGTGTCACAAAGTCAGAAAGACACTATTCTTGACACCTCTTTTTTAGTTCTACCAGCCCTTAGGAAGTAATTGACTAGGCCCTAGATGTCAAATCCTCTTTAGATAGCCCCACAGAGGCCTCATCATCATCATCTCCTACGCTTATTTACGTAAAAGGCCTTGATTAGATTTTCACGTAATCATTATCATTATTATTACTAGCTAAGCTACAACCTTAGCTGGAAAAGTAAGATGCTATAAGATAAAGGGCTCCAACACAGAAAAATAGCCAAGTAAGGAAAGGAAACAAGGAAATAAGTAAACCAAAAGAGAAGTAATGAAGAATTAAAATAAAATAATTTAAGAACAGTAACAACATAAACTTTCATATATAAACTTGGGGTGATGTTAACGGATTGTGTGTTTGGTCACGAATTCAGGCTCCAATCCAAGACACATTACTCCACCCTTTGGAGATAAATAAGATAAGTCTTTGCAACTTACCAACTCTCTTAGCAAAGCTACTTCTAATATAAAGACAGTCTTGAGAGTTAGAAGTCTGTCTGATGACCTTCCCAAAGGCTCATACAGGGCATGCATGAGACACTTGAGAACATAAGTCATGTCTACTTCTTGGCCTCAGGTCCTAGGGTGGTCAAGATTGATTGAAGCTCTTTACAAATATCAATAACTCCCGCGAGGAGGGGAGGTTATAATCTCCAGTCAGAAGATAAGGATCAAGGCTGTGCATTAGACTTCCACAGTCGTTACACATGAACTTCCTAGTGAAGCTCTGTAAGTAAGTCTGTGATCTGCACTAAAGATGCTAACATCTGGATATCACTTGGGTTGAAGTCATTTATGTTGAACTTGATTGCTCTATTGCCTGAATCACCACCTGATGTGCATCTGCTTTGTTGACTTCAAAAGAGGTAGTGTTCCTCCTTTCTAATTAACATAAGCTACATCAGTGGTGTTGGTGGTGGTCATCATTACTACCAAGAGCCTCCTTAAACCTTCTTGGAATGCTTGTCACTCCTTTACATTGATCCAGATGCACTTCTGCTGACCAAACACCAGACGGAACCAGGTGGCCCAGGTGAAAGCCCCACCCCTTCTTCTACAATATTTGAGATGTTGCAAATCTTGGGGCATGGATATCTTTGGCAAGGTTTCCTTCATCCAGCCATCTGGAAAGATTGGCCCGTACCTCTTGTACCATCTGGAGGCCAACTAGCTATCCTCCAACATCACTGAAAGGATTTGGGGTGGTTGGTTGGTTGATTTAGAATTCTCTGGCATCCTGACATCGGAGGTCATCAACGCCAATATTGATTGTTGTAAATAAAGAATAAAAGTGTATTCAATTTAAAACAATAAAAACAAGGATGTTCTTATAAAATTGAAACAGCTTTCAGAAGACCTACTTCTGTAATAAATCTAAAAATACTGCTAGCATAGTACAACACATCCTGTCCTAGAATCTTGGCAAGGATGAACCTGCCATTCTCACCTTAAGCCTCAAACATATATCTATTTCTTTCGGTACTATAAGTGGGGCATTCGATCAA
Organism: Palaemon carinicauda; assembly: GCF_036898095.1. Lineage (NCBI taxonomy): Eukaryota > Metazoa > Arthropoda > Malacostraca > Decapoda > Palaemonidae > Palaemon > Palaemon carinicauda. The sequence continues at coordinate 56,067,656 of NC_090762.1, read as the reverse complement.
CAAATGTCTCATTATCAAGGGTACCAAATAGTCATAGCAATAGGGCTGGTGTTGGCCAGTTAGTAGATGCTCGTCTGTCAACCTTGTGTGACCAATGCGTAGACGACTATTAGTCTCCCACTTTTGGGGCATTATGTTATACCTCCAAGGATATATAAAATAATTATTTCTGTCAACTTATTATTAACTACCCCATCCCAATTATTGTATAAAATCATCACAGGATGGGATATCATCTTGGTAGCAACTAAAATTCAGCATTTTTTGCCAGACATCTGCTTTTTCATTTCATTCTGGGGGGTAGCCGACATCAAACAAACAAACCAAAAAAGAGGGGGACCTCTCCTCTCTACGTTCCTCCCAGCCTGACAAGGGACTCAACCGAGTTCGACTGGTACTGCTAGGGTGCCACAGCCCACCCTCCCCCGTTATCCACCACAGATGAAGCTTCATAACGCTGAATCCCCTACTGCTGCTGCCTCCGAGGTCATCCAAGGCACCGGAGGAAGCAGCAGGGCCTACTGGAACTGCGTCACAATCACTCGCCATTCATTCCTATTTCTAGCACGCTCTCTTGCTTCTCTCACATCTATCCTCCTATCACCCAGAGCTTTCTTCACTCCATCCATCCACCCAAACCTTGGCCTTCCTCTTTTACTTCTCCCATCAACTCTTGCATTCATCACCTTCTTTAGCAGACACCAATTTTCCATTCTCTCCACATGGCCAAACCACCTCAACACATTCATATCCACTCTAGCTGCTAACTCATTTCTTACACACGTTCTCACCTTCACTACTTCGTTCCTAACCGTATCTACTCGAGTTACACCAGCCATACTCCTTAGACACTTCATCTCAAACACATTCAATTTCTGTCTCGCTGTCACTTTCATTCCCCACAACTCCAATCTATACATCACAGTTGGTACAATCACTTTCTCATACAGAACTCTCTTTACATTTATGCTCAACCCTCTATTTTTTACTACTCCCTTAACTGCGCCCAACACTTTGCAACCTTCATTCACTCTCTAACGTCCATCTGCTTCCACTCCACCATTTGTTGCAACAACAGACCCCAAGTACTTAAACTGATCCGTCTCCTCAAGTAACTCTCCATTCAACATGACATTCAACCTCGCACCACCTTCCCTTCTCGTACATCTCATAACCTTACCCTTACCCACATTAGCTCTCAACTTCCTTCTCTCACAAACCCTTCCAAATTCTGTCACTAATCGGCCAAGCTTCTCTTCTGTTTCTGCAACCAGTACAGTATCATCCGCAAACAACAACTGATTTACCTCCCATTCATGGTCATTCTCGTCTAAGTTTCAATCCTCGTCCAAGCACTCGAGCATTCACCTCTCTCACCACTCCATCAACATACAAGTTAAACAACCATGGCAACATCACACATCCCTGTCTCAGCCCCACTCTCACCGGAAACCAATCACTCACTTCATTTCCTATCCTAACGCATGCTTTACTACCTTTGTAGAAACTTTTCACTGCTTGCAACAACCTTCCACCAACTCCATATAACCTCCTAACATTCCACATTACTTCCCTATCAACTCTATCATATGCTTTCTCCAGATCCATAAACGCAACATACACCTCCTTACCTTTTGCTAAATATTTCTCGCATATCTGCCTAAACTATAAAAATCTCATTCATACAACCGCTACCTCTTTTAAAACCACCCTGTACTTTTAAGGGTTACTGGAATTAAAAACTTTTACAGCCTGTAGGACACTTCTTGCATAACTAAAAATGGTAAAATTTCCCTTCTTTTTTAATGCTATTTTCTCAATAGCAGTTAGTATGCCACATAGTTTGACAGTAAATATAGATGATACTAGAGAAAGTGAACCTCTACAATTAAACGCACTATCATATACACAAAATCCAACCCCAGCATCAGATTTAGAGCCATCAGTATATACAGAAGTTGATTTCTTATCTTCGGTAACATGTTCCATAAAAAGGGACCTGGCTTGCAAGTCAGTCATGTTCTTTTTTACACCAATAAAATGTTTACAAAAAGATATCTTTGGTAATTTCCAAGGAGGAGTTGATGATATCTTAAATGAAAGCACCTTCCTTATAACTATATCAAGATTGCCTAATAATTGTTTTAACCGAAAACCATAACTCAAAATACGTTGAGTGCCTTACAATGTTTGCAGTCTGATAGGCTAAAGAATTAGGAAGTTTATGCAACCTAAATAAATACCGAACAATAAAAGACTTTCAATAAATGTCTAAAGGTAATTATCCAGCATCAACAAGAAGGCTTGGGATAGGCGAAGTTCTAAAGGCTCCTGTAGCCAATCTAATACCAGTATGGTGTATAGAATCTAAGATCCTTAAGGGGCTTGGGGTGGCTGAAGAGTATATTTCACTACCACAGTTAGTTTAAAAAGAAATTAAAGCATTGTGTAACTTTAAAAGAGATTTGCTGTCTGCCCACATGATGTATGGTGCCTAGTACTCCACTGAAGAACGAGCTTCTCCAACTAAGAAAGGTGGCTAAGACGACTTGCCAACTTTGAACAATAAGTATTATTTGTGGACAGAAGGGTTGCACTACCCCTTTAAACCTGCTGATAAGATTGTCTGATAGAAAGACTAACTGCAGTCATATCTATCAGGATGACCACACTCATACCTCTGCTTGGGTGTGAGGTATGACTTCTCCCAATTTATAATTACCCTATATTTCTGTGCATAAGACGACCTTTAAATCCCAAAATTCACCCCTGAAAATTGCGGGTCATCTTATACAACCATTATGAAAATCGCTCCTTGAATTCTAAGTGATATTTATTGGTAGTATATCTTAGGCCTTGGTACAACAATAGAAAATAAAGATAACCAAACAACACTTACCTTATACAGCATATTACTGACATGAAATTTGCGCTAAATAGCCTATTTGAGGGAATATTCCATATCAATGAAATCAGTTTTTATCTATGCGTGTCCAGCTGACAAAATGTAAACAGAATTATGGTTGCGTTCTTAGCAACCTTTATCTTTCTTTTTCTCAAACCTTTCGATAATTATAATGGTAGCTTTAATGGTGATGGTACTAACATTTAGATTACCATATTCATTTTCCTTAAAAATCCACCATGATTCAAATTATCCTCCGCCTTTTTTCCAATTTCGCACCATCTCTCTGTCACATCAAAAGTTCTAGTGGCAGCACAACTATTCAATTCCTTGGTTGCTTATATAAATTCTAATCTAAAACTAGCCCCATACTTTCATTTTTTTGCCAGCGGTTACATAATTGATGTGGGTACGAGTTAAGAATTTAAACTAAAACTGAAAAGTGTCAGTGCTAGACACCTGTGGAAGAAAACTAAGGTGTTGTATGCCAGACTATTGATAAGTAAGCTGAAGCAAGTAGGCGTGTTGTAGCAGCGAGTGCTGTAGGTGCACACACACAGGTAGCACGCTGATGTAGCATGCGCTTTGTATCGCATCCCCTTCCCTCAGGGTCAGGAGACTGAGATAAGAGCAGAGCTACCCGGCACACTCACACAGGTAGATGTGTGCTCAGGAACATTAGTGCTTCTACAATCCAGAGTGAATTGATGACTCTCAAAGAGCACATACTCACCTAGAGTGTCAGGGGAGAGAGCGCAATAGTAGATGCATTTTAGGTGGCTATCCTGAGATAGCTCTGAAGAGCTAGGGAGCTCATGCACAGGCGCACGCTGGCACTTCAGAGTTGTCTATGGGAAAGCTATGATTCCCAACACCTGCAGGCAGGTCTGTGCATTTGCATTTCTATCCTCCGTTAGGCTCCAGAGGGCCGACGAGCTCAATGTGCGAGCAGAAGTGTCTGCTTGTTTGTTGAGAGATGCATTGCTCCTTAACACTTGTGTACCTTAGAGGGAAAGCGTGGAGGTGGAGCACTCCAAAGAAGGACTCCAGCAAGAGGCTCTGTTAGAAGAGCACCTGCAGGGGCATGAAATAAGGAGGGAGAGAGACTTCTCTTATCAGCTCTGTATGGAGACGAGCTGATAACATCTCCGGTAGAAGCAAAAAATATCTCCTGTCTAGGGCCCCAATCCAGAGCCTCAATGGCTCCACCAGCCTATCCTCAGAGGCCGAACCCTTCAGGCCCATGGAAAGGGTAGGGTCTGCTGCCTAGAGGGTTTCCCTGAAGTAAAAAAAGCCATCTTTTTTACCTCGAGTATCCTCCGAAGGAAGGCGACACTCAGGAGGTGACCCCCGTGGAAGAGACCGAAGTAAGCGTACCAGGGAAAAGGGAAAGAAGTCGTATTTCTTCAACCATGAGGAAGGCTGCGAAAGTGAAGAATCATGTTTTGATTTCCTCCTCCTACCGTACGCTTCCCACTGGGAGGATGGCTAAGACTGACAATAGTCACAGGGTGAGGCCTGGCTGCAGGAGTGTTCTCTACAAACTGGACACAAAAGGTGATCATCAGTCTCCCTTCTAGACATAAAGGTACCGCAATTACAGCCCAACACAATGAGCATACACGCATTTCCAGGATTCTCACCTCACCAAACACAACCAAACATACTGGAAAAGAAAAAGTAAAAAAAAAATATTAGTGCAAGCCAGTTACTCCAGTGGTTGGAACGTTTGTTCACACCACCGGATGAAATCAAAGTGGATGTCAGTGAGCTGGCGGGGGGAAGGGGATACTGTACTTTCCCGCTACCGACTGGTAACTACCAGTCGGTTGTTCTCACCTTGTAATAAATTTCAACGGGCGCGTATTCCAGCTTCGCTGCATATCATTCCATACTTCCCCGCTACCGACAGACAACTACCAGTCGGTTATTTACACTTTGTTATAAATTTTAACGGCCATGTATTCCAGCTTTGCTATAAATCTATCCTATGTAAAGGAAGAGGGTTTGTAGATGTATTGGAACAAATAAGGTTTGTGTTCCAGAGTTAATGATGAATAAAATTTCTTCAAATAACCTACTGGCATTGTATGTATTATCCAAGAAAGAGAAAATAAAATCAAGCCTCTTTCAAATACAAAACTGTATTTGTATTCAATATCAAATAGTTATAATAGAAGACATTTCATAATGGCATTACTACCATTGTAGAATACCCTCTATTCTGCAATAGATATGAATGAATTCTATAATTATTCCTTATTTTGTTGAATTTATAATCTATAATGTAATAAAAATTACTTACGCAGTTCCTCTACTTCTTGGAGTCAAAACCACCTTATTAGTGTGATCAAGAGGTGACCGTGCCTGCAAGTGAAAAATATGACGTCTAAGTGTAAATTATTCATGTCCACATAGTATGCTAATGACAATTTTAGTAGTTTCAATTTTTTTTTTTTAAATACTTTTTAACTACCCTAACTCCCATATATTACTTCTTATTCTCTGCATAAAATTTTGCATTAGTTAAAAAAATCCAATTCCCCCAAAATAGCCAATTAAGAACACTGCTGTATTTAGTCATTCGCTCAAGAGCACTACTTACTCACTAATGATCACTAGTCACTTTGGTACATTTACCAATCTTGGCAAATAATGCGTTTCCCCCAAAATTTAAATGAAACTTACAGTGGTAGGCATATCCATTATAACCTGAGGACTGATAGTGCCTGAACTTGGGGTACTCATGATGATAGAGGGCTGTAGGGCTGGCCATGATTTTGGTACATGCTGGCTCTTATATCTCCAGTTATGCTGTGGTTTTTGAGCTACAAAGTCTAGAAGATGCAAAACACCTGGATCTGGAAAGAAACAAATTTATTCATAACAATTTCCAACCTTAAATAATGAAAGAAATCTGATTCTATAAAGAAATTATTAAATTTTTCATACAACTGTTATTGATCACTTTAGTTAGCTTGCTTTCATGGTCTATATAACACAAGAAGATAGAGCAACTCGGCTATTAATCCAATGAGCAAATGGATCCCTCAGTCCCAGCAATCAATTAAAACAATCTTTCGGTTTTCTAATCAATTATACCAAGAAATTAATGGGACTGGGAGACAAAGAATCAACAAAATACACAATGTGTTTGAAGGTTACATTCACTTCACAACAAACCCACTACTCCCATTATCATTATCATTATTACTATCTAAGCAATAAAGCTAGTTGGAAAATCAGGCTGCTATAAGTCCAAGGGCTACAACAAGGAAAAAATACCCCCGTGAGCAAAAGAAATAAGGAAATAAATAAACTACAAGAAAAGTAAAGAACAGTTAAAATAGAATATTTCAAGAGCAGCAACAACATTAAAACAGATCTTTCATATATAAACTATAAAATGGCTTAGGTCAGCAGGCTCAACACAAAAACATTTGCTGCAAGTTTGAACTTTTGAAGTTCCACTGATTCAACTACCCGATAGGAAGATCATTCCACAACTTTGTCACAGCTGGAATAAAACTTATAGAATACTCTGTAGTATTGAGCCTCATGATGAAGAAGGCATGACTATTAAAATCAACTTCCTAACTAGTATTACAAACAGGATGGTACTGTCCAGGAAGATCAGAGTGCCGAGAATGGTTAGATTAATGAAAAATCTTATGCAACATGCAGTGAAGTAATTAAATGAAAGGGCCAGAGATTACTATCTAGATTAGGAATAAAAACTTTAATAGACTGCACGTTCCTATCCCAGAGATTACTATCTAGATTAGGAATAAAAACTTTAATAGACTGCACGTTCCTATCCAACAAATTTAGATGAGATTCCACAGCTGAAGATCAAACATGCAAACAATACTCGAGACAAGGTAGAATGAAAGAATTAAAACCCTTCTTCAGATTAGAATGATCACAAAAAAACTTGATAGACTTTCTCAATAAGCTAATTTTTTTGTGCAATTGAATTAAAGATAAGACCTAATTTATTTCTCAAAAGCAAATTTGCAGTTGAGAATCACACCTAAAATTAAGACAGGTTGGTTTGTTGCCTATTTACCTTACCCAATGAAAGGCATTAGACCTAACTGTTTCATCAGTCCATAAATAAGAAGACTAAAAGGCACTTTATGTTGAAAATACAGAGTAGCTAAAAATGCCAGAACGGACTGAAAATTCTAATTTTTGCTTCACTGTTCATGCAAAAGAGATTGGCAACCCTACCCTGGCTTTAGAAAAAGATAAAAAAAAACTGTTTTAAGCATATACCTGAATATTTTAAGAAAGTGCAAGAGGTTTGTTATTTGTATACTACATACACTATGTCTCAACTGCTCTATCAAATCCCATTAGTAGTGAAGACTGTGCAGCCTGTCCTGGATATGTCATATTCATGCAAGATTTATTTAAAATCTCAAGCAGACTGGAATGGCATTTTGAGGGATCTTTTGGGCATGAATTGGTCACGATTGCATAATAATGTTAAGCCTGTTAGTCCTTTCAATGAGAATCTAGTCAACATAATTAATAAGCATATCCTTTCTGGTGTGCTAAGGTACCGAGTGAAAGAAAAACCCTAGTTCAATGATTGCAAACATGCTTATTTGGAGAAGCAGGAAGCCTATCATCTTTGCAAGGGTAAAAGATCAAATTTGACTTGGAACAACTATACTCAACTTAGGGCTTTTGCTCAGAGAGTTTATGCTTAATCAGAAAAAAGAATACAATGTAACCATAAAAAATCCATTTCTGGTACAACCCAGGAACATAAGTGGTGGGATACCTTTAAATCCGCACTCTTGGGGGTACACACAACAATTCCTCCTTTACTAAAACCATATGACTGTCACTCACTGTCCAAAAGAACAGGCAACCCTTTTGCTGTGTTTGACAGTAAGCAGAGCAATGAGAAACTCAATCTTCCTCATTCCCGTTTTCCTGACGCTAAACCAACAAGTTTAGCTTTTTGATCTTGTGAAATTAAAGCTCTCTTGAAGAGTTGATGGAAGAAGTACAAGAGGAAGGCCAAGGTTTGGGTGGATGGATGGAGTGAAGGAAGCTCTGGGTGATAGGAGGATAGATGTGAGAGAGGCAAGAGAGCGTGCTAGAAATAGGAATGAATGGCGAGCGATTGTGACGCAGTTCCGGTAAGCCCTGCTGCTTCCTCCGGTGCCTTAGATGACCGCGGAGGTAGCAGCAGTAGGGGATTCAGCATTATGAAGCTTCATCTGTGGTGGATAACGGGGGAGGGTGGGCTGTGGCACCCTAGCAGTACCAGCTGAACTCGGTTGAGTCCATTGTCAGGCTGGGAGGAACGTAGAGAGTAGAGGTCCCCTTTTTGTTTTGTTTCATTTGTTGATGTCGGCTACCCCCCAAAATTTGGGGAAGTGCCTTGGTATATGTATGTATGTTGATGAACTTTGATACTTATGGGTGTAGACCCAAATGATATTTTTCCTTTGTTTTTTATAAAGACTGCAGATTTCTCAACTCCAAAGTTATCTACTATTTTCTGAAAGTTAGCAAAAAAAGGTTCTTTTAGCACTCATTGCAGAATTGGTAATGATACTCGATTATGTAAATGCATTTGTGGTAGCTTAAGTACAGCTGATTACCGCACAATTTCCATAACTCCAATATGTAAATTTTTGGAACATCTAAATAGGTTAGATGAAGACAATCCTCTGTTCCCTAGTTTGCAATTTGGCTTTGGCTTTCATAAAGGCTTTGAAGCATGTGATGCCTTTCTTACAATCTCCAAATCTGTACAGAAATCCCTTGAATGTGGTTAGGAAGATCGTATAATTAGATTGATTTCAGTGCTTCTCCTGATCGTGTTAATCATGAGGCCCTTATTTTCAAACTCAAAACAGTTGGGAGTGGAGGGGTCTTTTCTTAGCACCATCATTGAATTTTTAATAATAGAATGGAAAAAGTTGTTGATGGGCACCATAGTGAGTATAAGAATGTGATATCTGGTGTTCCTCGGAGTAGTGTTTTAGGCCCATTACTTTTCATAATTTATAGTTATACATCACTTAGTTTGGTTTAGAACACAAACTTGTTGCATATGCAGATGATGCTACTCTCTCTACATAAATTCCATCAACTGAATGCATATCTCAGATTGCTATATCCCTTAAAAGAGATCTACCTAAAATTGGTGCAAATTATAGTGCATGAAGTTGAATTCTATCAAAAATCAAAGTATGACTGTAAGTAGGTTGAGGAGAGTAGCTCCTCAACATCCGGATCTCAGTATTGATAATGTTTCTTTAACTCTGTATGACTTATTTACAATTTTTGGTGGGATTCTCAACAGCAAATTTACTTTTCAGAAACACATTAGGTCTGTCTTTTCTTCAATTGCACAAAAAATTGGGTTATTGAGTGTCTTGTAAAATTTTCGGTTATACATCTATTCTGAAGATGTGTTTCAATTCTTTCATTCTACCTTGTTTTGAGTAGTGTTCTACTGTATGGTCTCCAGCTGCGTTATCTCATCTTAACTTGTTGAACAGTAACTTACAATCTATAAAATTTCTTATTCCTGATCTAATTAATCTCTGGCAACGCTATTCAATTAGTTCATTATGAACGTTGCAAATGATTTTTCATAATTTTAACCATTTTTTACAAGTAGATCTTCCTGGACAGTATCATACTGTTCATAATACTAGGTATGGGTATGCAGTTAATTCTAATAGTTATGCCTTCTCCATCATGAGTCTCAATACTATATAGTATTCTAAAAGTTTCATTCCAGCTGTGACCAAGTTATGGAACGATTTTCCTAATCAGGTAGAACTTCAAAAGTTAAAACTTGCCGCAAATGTTTTTATGTTGAACAGGCTGACATAAGTCTCTTTCCATAGTTTATATATGAAAGACTTTTAAAGTAGGTACAGTTCTCAAAATATTTTAATTGGTCCATTACCTCTGATATATTTTATTTATTTCCTTATTTCCTTTCCCAACTGTGCTATTTTTTTTCTGTTGGAGCCCTTGGGCTTATGGCACCCTGCTTTCCTAAAGCTTAGCTAGTAATAATAATAATAATAATAATAATAATAATAATAATAATAATAATAACAATAATAATAAGTGGAAAGTAGCCACTGAACAATTATAGTGCAGTAGTTGACCCCTTGAGTAGAGAAAAATTTTTCTCTATGTTAATGTTGTCAGAGGTATGAGGAAAGAGAAGAATGTGTACAGAGTAGACCAAACTCGCCGTATCCAGAGAGGGATTCAATGTAATGCTATCTGGCCAGTCAAACAACCCAATAACTCTCAAGCATTAGTATCGCCACGTGTGACTGGTGCCTTGGCCGACCTACTACCATTATAAAATACTGTATTCAAAATCTGTCATCAAAATGCAGATAATCAATTAATGTATTCCCAAGACAAAGTGAGCAGTGAAATTGTAGGCAATAATAAAAGAGGTTGAGCCAAATCTTGACAAGAAAATTACAACTGACAGAGCACCTACAATTTGATAAAAGGCTCAACCATGTGAAAACAAAAGAAAACTTGTTTACTAAAATGATTCACACTTAACATAAACACAAACATTGAAAGCAGGTGCCAAATCACATGATAAAAAATTTTTGTCTTTAGCAAAATTACAAAGGTTGTACGTAAAAATCAATTAAAACTTACTTTCAGACTCTCTAGCTGTGAGGTACGTAATGTGTTCTGTCATTGATGTGTAAGCCTGGGCAGCACAATGGCCAAATCTCTCACGCCAACCAAGTTCATCTAGTACAATTTGAACTTGTTGTAATGTTAGCTGCGACAGCGTGCTCTAAAATACATTGAAAACGATAACATGAGCTACAAAGACATATTAAAATAGATACAAAAATAGAGTACCCAACCATAATATATACTATATACTGTACAGTTATTCAGTCCCAACTGATCCACCATTAGGATTCATAATAGTTGCATTAGCAGATACAAGACTCAGAGGCTACTTTGTAAACAAAACAAGGCTACTATGATGCCAACCATATAACTTAAAGTCAGCCCTAAACTTCCAGATTCAACTTTGCTAAATTTGATTATTGGGAGGAAGTCTTAAAATATTATTCTGGTAAATAAAGTGAATATGCCTTCAATAAAGAGACATAAAAGCTATCATTACATAAGGGTATGAAAATTCACTTATGAATAGTAGTTAACAGTTACTACTACTTGTGACTCAATACTATCAATTACTTTCATTTACCCTCATCAGATGATATTCTTCTCATTTGCATAACAAATGCCAGAAAATCCTTCTTTTCAACTGCAAAACACCAATACAATCTGTAGTATTTAACCTCTACTTATGATATGAATACCATCTATTTTGGTTAAAAAATAAGTTTTGACATTTTTACAGCTTTAAAGATGAAACTTCTGGCTAATTCTATTTTGGTGCAACATACCCACTTTATGCTTGAGGACCCAAATTATCCGAGATACTTGAAGAACCTTACCTGGAATATTTTTGGAACGTATCTACGAAGATACGACATTATTTTGGCATTGGACTGCAGGTTTTCCTCATTATCACTGGTCTCACAAACACTGACCTAGAAGGAATTATGAAGGGAATAATTAACAATAAAATAATCATGCTAAAATTTCAGTGACAAATTATACAAAAGACTTGTTAAATCAATAAATTTCACAAAATCTTGAATAACTACAGCAATTACCTTTCCATAATTCATATTATATAAACAGTTACGGTCAACACTCTGATCACAGAGTAAAATTGCATTTGTATGGACTACGCGTTCAAGGGGCTTGAGTATACGAATAAAACGCTGCCGTGAGGATGTGCCGGGCTCTGGTTCTGATGCAAAGAGTCGATATGATTTCATTTTTCGATCATAAAGCCCTAAAATCTCGACCTGGAAAAGAACAATAACCAGAAGTGTAAAATTGTAAACATTGTCATATCTAACCTGAAATAGTAAAAATACTACAGAATACACAAATAACTGAAAGCTGCATCATCTCTTTCGTTTGAATTCGCAGTTCAGGTGCACCATCACTTTTCAAGAATCTGAGTCTGGGATCCTTGTTAATTTGAGCATAATTACTGTAATTTTAATTTTTCTTAACATCATGCATCTTTGAGTTAAGACAGCCAAATACTTAAAGATTGTTGTTGAATCAAGCTATTTCCTTGAATAAACTAGAACAAAAATATTCTCTATCACACAAAATATCATTTATCAATTTCAAACAAAAACTAAATGCCTAACTTTTTTAAGTTGGTGCACTAATCAGCTTTAAGAATGTTTTTGGTTTATGTGAATGTGTAGTCTAGATGCAATACTGGCTGATACAACAGTACCAAAATGAAAGAGCAATCAGTCAAACCACAGAATGAAAAGCAACAAGAAATTATTCAGACATACAATAAGCATAATAAAGATATTTACAACAATGATAAAATAAACTTAATAATTAGTAGAACCAGATTTGAAAAACTAGAGATAGAGGACAAACTGGTAACATTGCATTTATGAATCATAAACCAAGTTGACACTTTTTTTCAAGTTTAAATATATCAAATTCAAATTCTCTTGCAAGTTAAGTAAATATCTTTGAAAGACTTAGCGTGAAAAAGGGACAGGCGATGCTGGAGTAGTTTTCTACCAGCAGATGCACAACAGAGCGAGTGTCAAAGCTGGTACCATTGAGACTGGGAGTCTTCATTTTGAATTTATGTGGATACGTCAGAAGATCGTCTCAAGACTGTTAAGACAACTTATGATTAATTATTTGTTATGAACAAATACTGGACAATTATAATTTGGAATGCCATATGATGTCTATTTCTTTTAGAATTGCTAAAATTTTAAACATTTTCTTTTTGGCCCGTCTCTCATTAATACTGCTTTTCCAACTAGGGTTGTACCTTAGCAAGTAGTAGTAGTAATAATAATAATAATATTATAAAGGAGTGCTGATATTTCTTACTAAACATTGTGTTAGTTTTTAACCCAAGACTAAAAACCTTCATGCTTACCTTAACTGCTTTCTTTGTGCCATCTGCTGTGCTTGTTCCAAGACTGACTATGCCAAGTTCAACTGTGGTTCCATCAAAGCCAAAGTCATATACTTTATCTTGTAGCATGACTGAACATACACACCGTAAATAATTGTAAATTTTGTTGATGAATGTTTTTTCCACCTGTAAAAGGAATGTGTCAAATATCTTTTCATATTATCAATGTTTTGGTTATATTTCATATTGCAATGAATAATAACAAATAGTAGTTTCCATATTTAGAATAATATTAAACATGTAACAAAGTAAAAAGTATGACACTTAACATTTCACCACATATGAAATATTTACACAACTATACATTCAAGTGTATTATATCATACCTTCACCCAGGATTCTACGTTCATTATGGCTGTCTGACATGCCCAATGGTATATCAGCTTTAATACTGCAGTTGGCGCAACTTTATCAATCGGTGTTGATCCAAAGATAGAGCCACTGTAAACGGACACATATTTTTTTCCACAACATTCACTAATCCACACATATCCACCACTTGTTGAAAGCACTTTTGGATCAGAGAACATACCCAGCTGAAAAAGACAAGCACATTATTCAGTATGTTATAATATAAATATAGTATGTAATATACATACATACATATACCAAGGCACTTCCCCCAATTTTGGGGGGTAGCCGACATCAACGAAAGAAACAAATAAAAAAAGGGGACCTCTACTCTCTACGTTCCTCCAGCCTAACAAGGGACACAACCGAGTTCAGCTGGTACTGCTAGGGTGCCACAGCCCACCCTCCCACATTATCCACCACAGATGAAGCTTCATAATGCTGAATTCCCTACTGCTGCTACCTCCACGGTCATCTAAGGCATCGGAGGCAGCAACAGGGCCTACCGGAACTGCGTCACAATCGCTCACCATTCATTCCTATTTCTAGCATGCTCTCTTGCCTCTCTCACATCTATCCTCCTATCACCCAGAGCTTTCTTCACACAATCCATCCACCCAAACCTTGGCCTCCTCTTGTACTTCTCGCATCAACTCTTGCATTCATCACCTTCTTTAGCAGACACCAATTTTCCATTCTCTCAACATGGCCAAACCACCTCATCACATTCATATCCACTCTAGCTGCTAACTCATTTCTTACACCCGTTCTCACTCTCACCACTTCGTTCCTAACCCTATCTACTCGAGATACACCAGCCATACTCCTTAGACACTTCATCTCATACACATTCAATTTCTGTCTCTCTGTCACTTTCATTCCCCACAACTCCGATCCATACATCACAGTTGGTACAATCACTTTCTCATATAGAACTCTTTTTACATTCATACCCAACCCTCTATTTTTTACTACTCCCTTAACTACCCCCAACACTTTGCAACCTTCATTCACTCTCTGATGTATATCTGCTTCCACTCCACCATTTGCTGCAACAACAGACCCCAAGTACTTAAACTGATCCACTTCCTCAAGTAACTCTCCACTCAACATGACATTCAACCTTGCACCACCTTCCCTTCTCGTACATCTCATAACCTTACTCTTACCCACATTAACTCTCAACTTCCTTCTCTCACACACTCTTCCAAATTCTGTCACTAATCGACCAAGCTTCTCTTCTGTGTCTGCAACCAGTACAGTATCATCCGCAAACAACAACTGATTTACCTCCCATTCATGGTCATTCTCGTCTACCAGTTTTAATCCTCGTCCAAGCACTCGAGCATTCACCTCTCTCACCACTCCATCAACATACAAGTTAAACAACCACGGTGACATCACACATCCCTGTCTCAGCCCTACTCTCACCGGAAACCAATCACTCACTTCATTTCCTATCCTAACACATGCTTTACTACCTTTGTAGAAACTTTTCACTGCTTGCAACAACTTTTCACCAACTCCATATAACCTCATCACATTCCACATTGCTTCCCTATCAACTCTATCATACGCTTTCTCCAGATCAATAAACGCAACATACACCTCCTTACCTTTTGCTAAATATTTCTCGCATATCTGCCTTACTGTAAAAATCTGATTCATACAACCCCTACCTCTTCTAAAACCACCCTGTATTTCTAAGATTACATTCTCTAATCATTACTCTACTATACACTTTTCCAACTACAATTAACAAACTAATACCTCTTGAATTACAACACTCATGCACATCTCCCTTACCCTTATATAGTGGTACAATACATGCACAAACCCAATCTACTGGTACCATTGACAACACAAAATCACAAATTTTTAAGTAATTTGTATTTTTCCTAACATACTTACCTAGAACTACCTTCTTAGGAGTTACTGGTAACTCTACCTAACCGACCAGATTTTTGTATAGTTTACCCTCTTTCCGTTTTCTACGGGGTCAACCTCAGGCAGTGTGATATGTGCCCTGAGGCGACCCGGGGTCAGGAAGCGTGCTAGCTCAGGTCGTCGAATCGTCACAAAACACATATTAAACAATCTCACCAACCATTCAAGTACAGTCACACCCCTTTCCTTCAACATCTCATCTCTCACACCATCCATACCAGACGCTTTTCCTACTCTCGTTTCATCTAGTGCTCTCCTCACTTCATCTATTGTAATCTCCCTCTCCTTCTCATCTCCCATCACTGGCACCTCAACACCTGCAACAGCAATTATATCTGCCTCCCTATTATCCTCAACATTCAGTAAACTTTCAAAATATTCCACCCATCTTTTCCTTGCCTCCTCTCCTTTTAACAACCTCCCATTTCCATCATTCACTTTCTTCAATTCTTGAGCCAGCCTTCCTTACTCTCTTCACTTCTTTCCAAAACAACTTCTTATTCTCTTCATATGAATGACCCAATCCCTGACCCCACCTCAGGTCAGCAGCCCTCTTTGCCTCACGTACCTTGCGCTTTACTTCCACATTTTTCTCTTCATATTTTTCATACTTCTCTATACTATTACTCTGCAGCTATTCTTCAAAAGCCCTCTTTTTCTCTTCCACTTTTACCTTCACTCCTTCATTCCACCATTCACTGCCCTTCCTCATGCTGCCTTCAACAACCTTCTTGCCCCACACATCACTTGCAATCCCAACAAAATTTTCTTTTACTAACTTCCACTCCTCCTCTAAATTGCCAGTTTCTCTTACTTTCACTTCGTCATATGTCATTTTCAACCTTTCCTGATATTTACTTTTTACCCCCGGGTTTTATTAGCTCTTCAACCCTCAATAGCTCCCTTTTACATTCACCTACTCTATTCCCCCACTCTTTTGCTACAACTAATTTTCCTTCCACCAAAAAATGATCAGACATACCGTTGGCCATACCCCTAAACACGTGCACGTCTTTCAATCTTCCAAACATTCTTTTAGTTATCAACACACAATCCATTAATGCCCTTTCTACTACTCTTCCATTTGCCACTCTTACCCATGTATACTTATTTTTATCTTTCTTTTTGAAAAAGCTATTACTTATCACCATCTCTCGCTCAACACACATCCACCAGTCTCTCACTACTCTCATTTCCACCTGGTACGCCATACTTCCCAATGACACCTTCTACCTCTCCAGCGCCCACTCTAGCATTTAAATCACCCATGACAACTACATAATTCATTCTACCCAGTCCTTCTACACACCTACTTAATTAATTTCAGAACTCATTCCGCTCTT
The DNA here is from genome assembly GCF_036898095.1 of Palaemon carinicauda. Classification (NCBI taxonomy): domain Eukaryota; kingdom Metazoa; phylum Arthropoda; class Malacostraca; order Decapoda; family Palaemonidae; genus Palaemon; species Palaemon carinicauda. The sequence continues at coordinate 56,051,026 of NC_090762.1, read as the reverse complement.
CTTCACTTTTCTCACTACCTGGCCCATACGCACTGACAAACGCCCAACATTCCCTACCCAACCTAACCCTTACCCACATTAACCTAGATGATATCTCCTTCCATTCCATTACTTTACCTGTCATCCATTCACTCAGCAATAAAGCCACACCCTCTCTCGCTTTTCCCCTTTAAATCCCGGACACTCTACCATACATTTCACCAAACATCACTTCACCCTTTCCTTTTATCTTCGTCTCTCACAAGGCCAATACATCCATCCTTCTATTCCTAAACATACTTCCAATTTCACATCTTTTACTCTCTATCGTACTACATCCACGCACATTCAAACACCCCAAAACTAGAATGCGGGGAGCAGTCAATCTCCCCCCAGCTCCATCTCTTTGTTGCTGTCTCACAGGATGTAGATACAGGAGAGGGGGTTCCCAGCCCCCTCGTCCCGTCCCTTTTAGTCGCCTCTTGCGACACGCAGGGATAACGTTGGCGCTATTTTAATTTTTATATGTTCCCGCGGACATATGTATTATTTCATTACATGTTTCTGTTAACTCATAATTCGTATATTTGTAAGTGTAAGAAAACACATATATTTTGGCGGGCAATTCAATCTGATTTGGAGCCAGCGCCATCCTACCTTTCCGTCCGCACCTTGTAATATACTCCCACGCACATTTGAATAAAGTATCAGTTGAATTTGGTGACGCTTGTCTCACTGTCCTTATATCTGCCTCCCTATTATCCTCAACATTCAGTAAACTTTCAAAATATTCCGCCCATCTTTTCCTTGCCTCCTCCCCTTTTAACAACCTCCCATTTCCATCTTTCACTGTCTCTTCAATTCTTGAGCCGGCCTTCCTTACTCTCTTCACTTCTTTCCAAAACTTCTTATTCTCTTCATATGAATGACCCAATCCCTGACCCCACCTCAGGTTAGCTGCCCTCTTTCCCTCACGTACCTTGCGCTTTACTTCCACATTTTTCTCTTCATATTTTTCATACTTCTCTACACTATTACTCTGCAGCCATTCTTCAAAAGCCCTCTTTTTCTCTTCCACTTTTACCTTCACTCCTTCATTCCACCATTCACTGCCCTTCCTCATGCTGCCTCTAACAACCTTCTTGCCACACATAGTTGATCTTGGTGACGCTTGTCTCACTGTCTTTACAACTGATACTTTATTCAAAATGTGCATGGGAGTATATTACAAGGTGCGGACGGAAAGGTAGGATGGCGCTGGCGCCAAATCAGATTGAATTGCCCGCCAAAATATATGTGTTTTCTTACACTTACAAATATACGAATTATGAGTTAATAGAAACATGTAATTTGACAACTGTATTTGCAATATCATAGTAGGGGATTCAGCATTATGAAGCTTCATCTGGGGTGGATAATGTGGGAGGCTGGGCTGTGGCACCCTAGCAGTACCAGCTGAACTCGGTTTAGTCCCTTGTTAGGCTGGAGGAATGTAGAGAGTAGAGGTCCCCTTTTTTGTTTTGTTTCATTTGTTCATGTCGGCTAGCCCCCAAAATTGGGGGAAGTGCCTTGGTATATGTATGTATGTATTTGCAATATCTAAAAATTATAGAAACTTAGGAAAAAAGTTTGAATAAAAGTTAATGGCAAACAGCATAATTTTCATATTTAGAGGAATTATTTCAGTGCTTACCTGAGAATCATGTGTTATTAATTCTTTCAATGATAAAGTTTGTCCGTGAAAACAAAAGAAAAATATCAAATTTTAAAATTGAATGTGTTCGGGATGAAGTGTCTGAGGAGTATGGCTGATGTATCTAGATTAGATAGGGTTAGGAACGAAGTAGTGAGGGTGAGAACGGGTGTAAGAAATGATTTGGCAGCTAGAGTGGATATGAATGTGTTGAGGTAGTTTGGCCATGTTGAAAGAATGGAAAGTGGCTGTCTGCTAAAGAAGGTGATGAATGCAAGAATTGATGGGAGAAGTACAAGAGGAAGGCCAAGGTTTGAGTGGATGGATGGAGTGAAAAGAGTTCTGGGTGGTAATAGTAGGATAGATGTGAGAGGCAAGAAAGTGTGCTAGAAATAGGAATGAATGACAAGCAATTGAGACAGTTCTGGTAGACCCTTGTGCACCTCATAATCTTGCTCTTACCTACACAAACTCGCAACTTCATTCTCTCACATACCCTTCCAAACTCTGTCTCTAATTGACAGAGCTTCTCCTCCAAGTTTGCAACCAATTCAGTATCATTCACAAACAGCAACTAATTCACTTCCCACTCAGGATCACTTTCATCTATCAGTTCCAATCCTCGACAAAGCATTCACCTCTCTCTCCAACAGCAAACAAATTAAACAACCATAGTGACATCACATATCCCTGTCTCAGCCCCACTCTCACTGGAAACCACTCACTCACTACATTCCCTATCCTAATACACACTTTACTGCCAATATATAAACTCAACACTGGTTGCAACAACCTTCCACCAATTCCATATAACCTCATAACATTCCACATCGCATCCCTATCAACTCTATCAAAAGCTTTATCCAGATCCAATGCAAAATATACCTTGTTACCTTTTGCTAAATATTTCTCACATATCTGCCTAACTATAAAATTGATCTATACGTCAGCTACCTATTCTAAAGCCACCTTGCACCTCTAATATTGCATCCTACATTTCATCCTTAATCCTATTAATTAACACTACCATGTACTTTTCCAACCACACACCATAAACACCCCTAAAATTACAACACTCATGCACATCATCTTTACCTTCGTATAGTGGAACAATACTCTAACATATACCAAGTCAACTGGCACTATTAAATAGGGGGGGGGGGAGAGAAAGACATCCAATGGTTTAAGGTCATACAATAGGCAGACAAGATACAGAACTTACAAAATGCAGATACAGAAGAAAGGCCCAGTGTTGACATAAGGAACACGATAAAATAACTGAAATTTTATGTAAAAATTAATACTGACCTTCAGTTTGAAAGGCATCTGGCTAGGTTGGAGCTTGTGTAGTGAGCAGAATTGTGAAGTTCTTATCAAACCCTCACTAAGGAGCCATTCAACAAACTCCTGAGCAGATTTCAACAGGACTGACTTAACTTTCGCATCTGAATAAATAATAAGTCATGTCAAACACACAAGTTACATGATTAAAAATATTTTAAATGTGATTTCAAATACTCTACCATTGCTTTTCTTTCAATGGAATGAACAAAGAAACACTCAATATAATGAGGGCTGCTTCCCATCTACCAAAGGTAATTCAACCAACTATATATCACTCTCTTCTTGAGAACTTAAAACCTTATTCAAACTGATAGTAAATTTCAGATGAATTTCAATCTATGCTTCTTACTGCATATATCAAAAAAAAAAAAAAAATCATTATGAAAACAAAATACTATTACTAATTATAAAAAGACCATCAGACAATATAGGACAGTCCAGAAATATATCTTATTAATTGTAATGATGCAACAAACTTGTATGATTGGTCTATTTGACCTCAAGGCAAGTGGTTACGCCTAGCTTCACCCCGTCTATTCTGTATGAGCAATTAAAATCTACAATGTACTGTATATAGGTTTATCAACTGAACATGAAAATTTAGAATATTTTCAAGACTCATGCTTCAAACTTACCCAAGTCTTTACGCTGAGCCATTGCTACAGAGGGGGGAAGATTATTCTTTGGTCGACACACTATATTAAGAAGAGGAAATCCTTTTGCCGTTACAGTATTTCTGCTGCTGGCGCTAGACGTAGAAGTAGATGCATTGGGCTGCTGAAAGATATGCCACATTAAAATAAATGTAGTTAGACCAGGATCTAGATTCTGCACATCCACATTCCTACCCAATAAGGTCTGGGTTAGAATTCAAACTGAATAATTGACTTCACTTTCAGGTTTTGTAGTTGCATGAATTTAAATGATACTATTGCCAATGTCATTCCATGCATTTGAAAAGGCCTATTGAAGTCCACTAGCAATAATGTCTGGAACAAGAGTTCTTTTAGTTTTCTTCCATTAGCATTAACCCTTTATTCTTTGGTGAAGAAACACTTGAAGGACTACTAGTCAAGGATACACTGTCAAGAAGTGATAAAAGCCCAAGAGTGAACCTGAACATTACTGTACTTCTAAATTGGTATATTTACAACATGGGTAATAAGAGTTTACCATAAAAACAATGACATACGTTCTTTACATTTGTAAAAACAAAATTTAAAAAATCAGTTTCTGAAATAAAAAAAGTGTTCTTCCTCAGGAGATGCACTGACAGAATGTTACTTACACCAGTGGACGGGGAGCCTTGGGCGTGAGAAGGCTTTCTCATTTCCTTTACCACCTGGATATCTGGTGAACTACGGCCAGAACTAACAGCCGTAGTAGAGTTTCTGGCAGATCCTGAAAATGTACAACAGCTACTAAAATCTTGTTCTTTCTACAGTAATACGTGAAAAAAAAAAAATTAGAAAGCAACAAAAACATTGATAAAAAAGTTCCTTAATGTAAAGGCTATCAACACACAATACTTTAACCCTGGATAGGTACGGTGGGTCGTACGCGACCCCGAGCGTCAAAAAAAAACAGGTTTTTCTCACGTGACTCACCCCCGTGACTGAATTTGTGGGTGATCGACCTGCAGGAGGTGTCTCCCCTACACGCTCTAGTAGTGTCCAGATGTGCATTGCTGTAGCTGTACTCCTTCCCCGATTTCTGAGACGCGTCGGGGTCGAGCGCGACCGAGTTTACCCTTCTAAGGTAATTTGCATAATTAACAAAGTTACTACGTATTATGAAATTGTCGTAGAATGGTGCAACTTGTATAGGTTATCAGTTGTGGAAAGTCTTGGTGGATTGTTTGGCTACCATGTGCATGATTTTTTTTTTAGTTAAAATGCCGTTCATCACCACGAGGACCATTTTACCGCGAGTGCCCCTTTTTCATTTTTTTTCATTTTTTTGCCAAGTCATTTTTCCGTAAGATATTGCCAAATAGTGTCGTAAAACTTTTGCTTGTTTAGTGTTGGAAAGTGTGTCTAGATGATCTGGCTACCCATGCGTGAGTTTGTTTTTGTCAGATACGACGTAGTTATTGGTATATTGGGTATTTAACTGCGGTTGCCAATTTCGGTTTTTTTTTTTCAATATTTGTAAAAATTTTTACGTAGTAAGGAATTGCCGTATATTATTCATTTTTTTTCATGTTTATGTGTTAGAAAGTGTGCCTTGATGGTTGGGCTAACACGTGCATGTCTTTTTTTTTATCTGAGATGCAGTATATTAGAATGTTGGGCATTTTACCGCGAGTGCCCCTTTTTCATTTTTTTGCCAAGTCATTTTTCCGTAAGATATTGCCAAATAGTGTCGTAAAACTTTTGCTTTTTTAGTGTTGGAAAGTGTGTCTAGATGATCTGGCTACCCATGCGTGACTTTGTTTTTGTCAGATACGACGTAGTTATTGGTATATTGGGTATTTAACTGCGGTTGCCAATTTCGGTTTTTTTTCAATATTTGTAAAAATTTACTACGTAGTAAGGAATTGCCGTATATTATTGATTTTCTTTTCATGTTTATGTGTTAGAAAGTGTGCCTTGATGGTTGGGCTAACACGTGCATGTCTTTTTTTTTATCTGAGATGCCGTATATTAGAATGTTGGGCATTTTTCCGCGAGTGCCCCTTTTTATTTGTTTTGCATTTTTTTGCTTAGTCATGTTACCGTAAGGAATTGGCAAGTAGTGTCGCAAAACTTATATTTTTATAGTGTTGGAAAGTGTTTCTAGATGATCTGGCTACCCATGCCTATTTTTTTTTTAGCCAGATATGGCGTATATATAAGTATGTGTTCGATTTTCCTGTGATTGCCATTTTTTCGTTTTTTCCCATTTCTTTCAAAATTACTACGTACTAAGGAACTATCACAGAGTAATGATTCATTTATATGTTTATTTGTCGGAAAATGTGCCTTGATGGTTTGCCTAGCACGTGGCTGAAATTTTTTTTTTCTGAAATGCTGTATATTAGAATGGCCATTTTTCCGCGAGTGTCCCTTTTTATTTGTTTTGCATTTTTTTACTTAGTCATGTTACCGTAAGGAATTGGCAAGTAGTGTCGCAAAACTTATAACTTTATAGTGTTGGAAAGTGTTTCTAGATGATCTGGCTACCCATGCCTATCTTTTTTTTTTAGCCAGATATGGCGTATATATAGGTATGTGTTCGATTTTCCTGTGATTGCCATTTTTTCATTTTTTCCCATTTCTTTCAAAATTACTACGTACTAAGGAACTATCACAGAGTAATGATTCATTTAGATGTTTATTTGTCGGAAAATGTGCCTTGATGGTTTGCCTAGCACGTGGCTGAATTTTTTTTTTTCTGAAATGCCGTATATTAGAATGTTAGCCATTTTTCCGCAAGTGCCCCTTTTTATTTGTTTTGCATTTTTTTGCTTAGTCATGTTACCGTAAGGAATTGGCAAGTAGTGTCGCAAAACTTATATTTTTATAGTGTTGGAAAGTGTTTCTAGATGATCTGGCTACCCATGCCTATCTTTTTTTTAGCCAGATATGGCGTATATATAGGTATGTGTTCGATTTTCCGGTGATTGCCATTTTTTCGTTTTTTCCCATTTCTTTCAAAATTACTACGTACTAAGGAACTATCACAGAGTAATGATTCCTCTAGATGTTTATTTGTCGGAAAATTTTGTTTACTTCTTTTTTGATTGAATATCATCAAATTTTTTTAGCTAAAATATTATATTGTTTCACATTTTTGTTTTTTTTTCGATTTTATTTCCCTTCAAAAAAATTTTTTTGCGTCAGAATTTTAATTTTATAGTCGTAAAATAATCGACAATTATCCAGCAACCCACCATACAATTTTTATGCATATCCAATAATAATTAGATTAGTAAATAACACCTTGAAATTGACATACCCTTCCTACATTTCAAGTGGCAGATTAGGGAGTCTGAGTCAGTGTGGTTGGCGGCCATTTTGTGGACATATCCGAAGCGTAAGTTGCCCTATCTATATAAATTCTTGTTCCCTATAGAATTTGTGATATTTTGGTATATTTTTACCTAAATAAATATCATATTATATATTAAATATATGTATTTTTTTACGAAATTTCTAAGTACTCAAAAAATTACCTTTAGATATGGCCCCTGATATAAATGTAATTTACAAAATAATGAAGATTTTTTTACATATTTCTATTTTAGGATAACATATGTTTATTCCCTAAAAAAATTAGCCACTTCCTATTTCATTTGGGTACCCAAAAAAATTCATGAAATTTGGACAAATTTTTTTGGCCAAAAAAAGTTACCCTTTTTTTCTCATTTCAGATCTTCACCTCCATGGGTCTGACTTCATCCAAAATACATCAAGATGTGTCCTAAACATTCAAGAATCAATTCCTAAAAGGATTTGTGTATATATGTATAAACTTTTTTTTTTATGAATTTTTATGTCAGGTCTTTTTTTTTTCTACTTAATTTTTTAAAATATTTATAATAAATAGTTTTTCTGCAGATGAGTAGTATTTATCTTTACAGTTGTTTTAAGCATTCATTGAAGTTTTTTTTTGGCAAAAGAAAAAAAGAGGTTACTGCAAAAACTGATTTTTCAAGAATTTCTTTTGGCGTCGGGGTCGTTCGCGTCCGAGTATACCCTTAAAGGGGTGTCCGAGGAGCGTACCTATCCAGGGTTAAAACTATCCAAAATGACACCTTCAAGATAAAATTATGGGTCTGTTACAAAAAGCTACAGTAATATAATAATAGATGTTTAGACTTTAATCATGGGAATTTGAGCATCATAACAATGATAATATTCCAAATGTTACATAGATTACAGTGAACCCTCGCTACTTCGCGGTTCGACCATCGCGGATTCACCACTTCGCGGATTTTTTCCATAACCCATATATATACAGTAATATATATATATATATATATATATATATATATATATATATGTGTGTGTATTTATGTATATATGTAGGTATGTATATGTGTATACATATAAATATATATATATATACACACACACACACACACACATATATATATATATATATATATATATATATATATATATATATATATATATATATATATATATATATATATATATCTAAAGTAGGAAGATGTGATGTAGTTCTAAGGGAAAAGTATGGGAAATATGTCTGGGTAATAAGCAAAGCTCTACCACCAGTTTGTTTCTACATTATGATCAGAGATAAATGTAAACAAAACATTGGTTGCCATTTTTTATCGTGCTTTTTAGCATGTTTAGGAAATGCATGATATAAAATCACCTTTAATATTTGTGCCTGTTTTAGTTTAGGGTACTGTAGTACATGCATTAAGTGTTCTGTACATTAAAGGGTAGTTTGTTAACAGTACTACGTACAAGGGAAGGTGTTAAAAGTCTGAATATACATGTTGAATAAATAGGTAAATATGGTGTCACTACTTCGCGGATTTTCACCTATCGCGGCCGCGACTGGAACCTATCTACCGCGATAAACGAGGGTTCACTGTACGCTTATGTAATAAACATTAAGAAGATTACTTACTCTGTCTTGTAGACACAGATGTATTTCCATCAGAACCCTGAAAGGTGAGAATTTACTTCAAAACCTTTTATAATCCACACACATCTCATTGTTACTCGAAAACTAACTTTAACATTAAAAACTTACAAAAGTTCAAAAACTTGTACATCACAGAACATACAAAAGAATGTCATTTATATTTGTCATCCCGAGTCTATTTTCCCTAACTGAACCTGAAATTTGTCACAGCTAAAAGAAATACAATCATCGTAACTATTAATGTACTGTTATCTGTTTACAATAAGGTCAGAAAGATTCAGAATTTTAGTTTATTTGTAAGAAATATTACACTTGAATTTTAATGAAAAAATTATATCCGAGGAAAACCAACAGAGGGCTGCCTCACTCAATACTTAACCATCATTGAAAAGGTAGGCCATCCTAAGGAATTACTGTAAAATAGCAAAAAACTAAATTCATGGTAAATCATTACTTGTATGTAACTATATTTAACACATACAGTACTAACCTTGGAAGTAAAAGTGTTGGTTGTTGAGAGTGACTGGCTCGTTGATGATGTCACAGTGGATCCTAAAAGAAATACACAACAAGTTATACAAGTGCTATCCTCAACTCAAACACCTCTAGTAAATATCAAGTAAATAAACTGAAAACTTTATAATTTGAAGTACACTCTGCAATTAAACGAATATTTTAATTAAAACTTCAAAATTAATCATTATGTATTATAATAAAACGCTTGTCACACATTGATGGCTCAATTGAGTCATGAAAACTAGGTAATTTTCAAAGGAAAAAGATGAAAATTAAAAACCATCTGTTGATGAACCTGCAGTGAATCTAACTTAAAAATAAGCACTTATGTATTTGTCTAGAATGTGAATGTAGGATTACGCCCAATCTATCTTTGCGTAGAGCAATCCATACTATCATCAATACATGATACTCAACCAAACAGAAAAAAAATTCTATCACATGGCTAACATAATAATGTGCTCAATTGAGGAAAAAAGCCTGTTATAAGACATAGACAAGTGGGTTATATGGACAGATGAGAGGAAAGACGCAAAATACAAGAAAGAAAGGACTGAGGATGAAAGGACCCTATTGTCTTGAAATGGACCTATTGTCTTGAAATGAAACAGGTGACTGATTGATTGATTTAAAATTCTTTGGCATCCTGACATCGATGGTCATTGACACAGTTTTTTTTTTATAAAAAAAAAAAAAAAAGAAGAAGAAGAGTATTCAATTTAAAACCAGAAAAGCAAAGATGTCCTTAAAACATTCAAATAGCTTTCAGAAGACCTCCTTCAGAAATAAATCTTAAAATACCGCTGGCATAGTACAACACATCCTGCCCAAGAACCCTGGAAAAATTTAACCCTACCATCCTCACCTCAAGCCTCAAACAGATATCTATTTCTTTCGGTACTATAAGTGGGGCAGGCATTCGGTCAACAAATACCTCACTTGAAAAGTTACCAACCAGTCATCGCAATATGGCTGATATTGGCCAGTTAGCAGAAATTCATGTGTCAACCGAGTGTGACCAATGCGGAGATGACAGAGTAGTCTCTCGCTTTCAGGACATTATGTTACACCTCCAAGGGGATAACATTCGTTATTTCTCTCATCTTATTTTCAACTAAACAATCCCAATGCTGTTGCCAACATCCAATTCTTAATGCTAGGTAAACAATAATTACAGAGAATGGGATACCTTCTTGGTTGCAACTCAGCTGCTGCATTCTTTGCCAGTAAAGCTACCTTCTCATTTCCAGACACAACCACTTGTGGCAGAACCCAGCAAAATCGAACTGATATACCTCACAGTCCAATAATAAAAAGCTAATCTAAAATCTTTAAATCTAAATGGCTACTGGAAATATAAACTTCAAAAGCTTCAAGGATACTCTTCGCATCAATAAAAATGATAAAATTACCCTCCTCCTCCAACACTATTTTCTCAATAGAGGTTAATATGCCATACAGTGAGGTTAATATGCCATACAGTTGGGCAGTAAATATAGAAGCAGGCAAAAATGACAGATATAATCAATATACAAGATCATGCTTTTTACTTTAAGGGTATCAGCCTGCATCCCAGAAGGTACATAAAATTTAATAAATGTAATACCAGAAATCTTTTTTGGAAATTATTTTTATAAAATATAACATATACCGTATTTCCCGTGTCATAAGATGCACTTTTTCCCAGAAAAATGCCCCCCAAAATCACATGTGTCTTAACACTAAGATAAAGTTGTATTGGGGAGTCTGGCAACTCTCATACACCTCAGTAATGACTACAAACACTCAACACATCAGACATAAAATATAAGCCTACAATTATCATTCATGTGTAATAATTAATATATTATAACACACTTTCTTTAATTATTGAAAGCAAAAAGATGTTTTTGTTTTGGTGGACAGCTGATGTCTCGCCATCTAATACAAACAAGCTAACTAATAGTATCAAGCAGGGGATGCTAGGATGTATTGCTTGATTATGCAGTATTTATCTATTTTCTAATATTTTGTTGATATTTTGTAATAAAGCAATATTTTGATAATGACATTGTTGCATATGTTCCAAATTATACAGATACTTGTTGCTGAACAAAAAAAAAAAAAAGAAAAAAAAAAAGAAAGAAAGAAAAAAAAAAACACATCTCGCAGCAAGTTGAGTGCAGTGTTACCAAGTTAGCTTTAAACTAACTAGACCTAGAGTCACATAAACAACAGGAAAAATATTCCACCAAGTGAGATTTATAGAGAATTCTTCATTTGATCATTTATTAATTTTGTATGAAATGTGTATGAGGAATTTTGGAAATATTACTGAATTTTACTTCTCCCTCAAATTTGGTCAAGAGCATTTGGCAATACTGCTTTCATGTAAACAAACACTTGAAAACATTGTTACTTGTTACAATGGTAGCAACTACGGCGTTTAGTGGTTTTCTACATGTAATAAAATTGGGATAACATGTGTACAACTAATTCATTTTCACCTCATACATTTCATATTACACCCAAAATATGAAAATTTACTGTGACAGACAAAAAATCACCCTCGAATTCACCAACGAAGAATTGCTGCTACAACATGTTGCAAAATCGTCCGTTCTTTTTTTTTTTTTTTTTTTTTTTTTTTTTTTTTTTTTTTTTTTTTTTTTTTTCAAAAATTACCTAGCTAAATATAGATTGCCTCTTGCCACTTGTAGCGTCTTATGACACAGGAAATACGGTGATTTATACAATCTAAATCATTCATTAAAACCTTATACTGTATTTATGTCCTAAAAAGCATAGGCTCGTCACACCTAAATCCAGAGAGAAAAAGAGAATTTTTCACTCCTCAGCAACCAATCCTACCAATAGTAAGGATTTGTTTCTCTTTACAAAGTTGAAAATGGAAAAAGTTTGTGTGGATAAGAGACCACTTATTATTATTATTATTATTATTATTATTTTTATCAATAGCCAAGCTACAACTCTAGTTGGAAAAGCAAGATGCTATACGCCCAAAGGCTCCAACAGGGAAAAATAGCCCAGTGAGGAAAGGAAATAAGGAAATAAATAAACAATAAGAACAAATTAACTATAAATCATTCTACAAACACTAACAATGGTTGAAGAAATCTTCAGAGCTCAGCAACATTTAGGAATGGCTGTTGCTATAATATCTGAAGACCTACTCTCTCAGAGTTCCTACTGGATATTCTCCATGTAAAAGTATGAAATAGAAGAGATGATTTAGGAATCTGTTAAAGTAGGGCTGTTTACCAAGCTTTTTCCAGATGAGGATGATAGGGGAGGTGTGAAAGGAGGGATGGTGTATATACCAACCATCTCAAGAGTATAACAGCATATATTTTGCAAGGTGGTGACGAGTCATGGTAAATCTTGGTGTTGATAACCAACCCAAAGCATGCTGACCTTGTCGATTCTTTCATGTTATCAATTAAAATGTCTAAGTGGGTATGATCAAAATGTCCCAAACATTTGAGTTTGGTTAGTTTACCTTCATACCCCCAATTTGCACTTGGGCTAATTTTACCTAAATCTCTGTCAAAGGATACAGATACACACTCAGAAGATATGATCGATGCAAAGAGAATATTATCATCCGCACTTCAACAAACTTCTTTACAATGACAAACCATACACTGTACATGAGAAGTAAAGGGCTAAGATTGCTACCCTGAGGAACACTTGAGATGGCCTTGAAACAAAATAAACCGAGTTAGAAGGATATGACGTCTTCACAGGAAATCAAATATTATGGTAGCACCAACAAAACCAGTCATAACACAAAAGTAATAAGAAATCACTAGGTTCAAATTGCATAACTATTTACCATACCATGAAATTAAAAGAATAATGTAAAAATAATGGTTAATGAAATTTAGTAATAGAAATGATAAGTGCACTGGAAAAACTGAGCAAAACACTCCTGGAATCAGTGAACTATGTTTTTGACTAAACAGAAGATCAAGAAAAAGTTGGTACCTGCAACGTAGAGTATTCTCTTTTTAATCATTGGATTCAAGAGCAAGACTAACAAGTATGGAATTTCTAGGATACAAAAATATGGCATGTATATGATATTAGGTTATTGATAAAACAAACCCAGTTGTACCAAAAAACCCATCACACAGACATATCAAAATATTCCTAATGTGAAAGTATTACTTAATAAAAAAAAACATTTTGAAATACATGTAACAAATGAAATGAACGTATGCTATACAAAAAAAAAAAAAAATCCCTAAAAAGCTAAAAGAAACTTTGATGTCCTTCCTTATATATTGTAACTTTTGTTTGTAAAAACAATATGTAGAAATAAATTTGAATGAATTTGTTTTAGAACAAAATAAAAAAATACATTTAGCAATCAAAACTACTGCAACTAAAAAAAAAAAAATAAATCAAAAACCTAATAAGCTAAAATTGACTGGGAAAAATCTGTTAGAATTTTGGACAGATCACATACCTGCTTTGGGTATCATCTGTGCACTCTGAGGAATTGAAGAGCCAATCATCTGTCCGTTCTGCAGCAACAGGAATTGTGGAATTTGTACACTAACCTAAAAGGAAAATCTTCAATGCAAACAAACTACTATTCAATCCATCCCATTACATTACCTATAGGGGAGGAAATTCTAACACAAGAATCCTGAAGTGGAATTTGTTTATAATACAGTACAGTACTGTACTGTATTTGACAGCACAAGGCAAATAATAACTTTAGAAAAAAAAAAAAATTGGAAGTAATTTGCATTTTGCCTAGCATACAAACCTGAAGCTATTTATAGGGGTATTACTTTTGGCGTAGCTGAAAGATGGGTCATGATAACTTTTAGTGAGGGATAACTACCCCATCCGTTAGTTAGCGGGTGGGGATGAATAGACTAGCTACCCAGCTCACTCATGCCTCAGGGCTGAGTAACCTCTTTGTTTAATGGAAGGACTTCTTGGGAGACAGGGTGGCAGACCAATTTGTATAAATAGCTTCAGGTTTGTATGCTAGGAAAAATACAAATTACCTCCAAATTTGTTATTTATTCCAGCGCAAATACCAACCCTCTGCTATTTATAGGGGTGATTTACTCTTTGGAGGGAGGAAGTCCTCATTAACTGGCCTTGGTCATGTCCCGGGGTGCTCTCTATTTCGATCTGTGATTGATAGTAGAAGGAATCCTACCCTCACTAAAATCAAGTGCCAATATGAGGTGATGCACTGATAGCGGCCAGCAGAAGCTTGTGTGTGAGTGAAACTAACAGTGTGGCTTGTCTTTAACATAGGAACTTGAGTACAAAACCTAAAGTTCTTAAGACTTTCCCAATACACTCCCTAAACAAGGTATTGGGGACGTAACAAAGTATTATTCTATACTTAGGAGGCACAAGGGAAATGAGTCTTACCCACAGCGAGGTGAGGTCAGCTATGGTGAGGCTTGCAGAGCTGTTTTCCCCAGAGGGGATAAGGTGAAAGGAAGAAAGGAGCCAATTCACTCCAGACTAACCCAGGTAACCTCAGCACTCAACCCTCTGCTACTTGTTCAAGGAGGTTGGGGTGTTTAGACCATTTGCTGTGCGACCACCACAGGACCAATGGAAAAAGTCTCCATGTTCCCGTGGGTTACGTCTTTGCAGGTCGTGGGCAGAGAAGGTCGATTGACGATTCCACAATTCCGCTTGCAGTACCTGCACCACAGAAGTTTCTTGAACGCCAGGGATATAGCAACACCACTGACGTTATGAGCTCTGGGTCCTAGGATGGAGGAGGGTCTGGATTGAGAGCAAACTCAATAGCCTTATGATCCAGGAGGGAAAGGAAATCCTTGTGACCCTCCTCTTGACCTTCCCCGTGCTGGTCAACTGTGCTGACACACAGGGACGAGCTGCTGTCATTCTCTTAAGGTAACGCCACAGACTCCTCACCGAGCAAAATCCCAGTTGAATTGGGTCTTCGGTTACCAAACAAGACTCTCTATCCAGAATGAACCGCGCCTAGGGTACGGCACACTCGGATTTTGAGTCTTGGCAATCAACTCAGGGATGCCGCTGAGAATTACTTCTCATCTCCTAGAGTAGGAGATGTAAGAGGAGGGATCATACAACTCGCTAACTTTCTTGGCCGAAGCCACAGTGAGTGAGTAGAAAAGCCATCTTCCACGTAAGGAAGCTATGTGTTGCCTGGCATAAAAGTTCGTAGAGAGGTACCTTCAGGGACTGAAGGACAGGAACCGCGTTCCCAGGAGGAGGTTGAGATCAGATGGGGGACGAGTTATCTCAAACTTTGTAAGAGTAAAGGCATCGAGGGGAGAGATCCCTCTTCCATGACATCAGTCACAAAGGACCGAATACTTTGCCTGGAAGACATGCTGAAAAGCATCTGAGGTGTCTAGACATCTCTTCCGTAACTCGTTGCGAAAGGCCTCTACGAGAGAGGAGGTGTAGGCCAGTTTCCAGGCGTAAAGTCGAAGCGAAGCTACGGCTTTGGAAAGTGTTGGCATGTGGCTTTTTAGAAGATCGTGTCGTGGAGGAAGCTCCGTCGGGAGCGGCAGAAGGTCCGGGAACCATTCTGCGTGATGCCATAGCAAAGCTATTGGAGTCATTGATAAGTTCTTGCTCATCCTGACTTGGCTGAGGATTATCTCACCAGACCGAACGGGGAAAAAGCGTACACCTCTAAACTGTCACACCGTTTTTGTATTACATCTGGAATACAGTCGGGGAACCCAACTCAGTTAAGACTTTGTTAGCTACAAGATGATACAAAGACACTAGGAGCCCACTATCTGAGTGGCCCTGCTCAGATTATCTGCAAGCACATTCCTGTTACCAGGAATGACACGAGCAGATGAGGGCACCTTCCTGTCCTCTGTCCATCTGAGTATTTTTACTGCTAGATGCTTCTCTAAAAGAGATACACTATATGCTGGTACCTTTCTGATTCGGGCCAAGTAACGAAAATGGAATGGTGCAGCATACTATATAATTGCTGTTCCAGGTGTTGAGGTGCCAGTGATGGGAGATGAGAATGAGAGAGAGATTACAATAGAGGAAGTGAGGAGAGCACTAGATGAAACGAGAGTAGGAAAAGCATCTGGTATGGATGGTGTGAAAGCTGAGATGTTGAAGGAAGGGGGTGTGACTGTACTTGAATGGTTGGTGAGATTGTTTAATGTGTGTTTTGTGTTGTCAATGGTACCAGTAGATTGGGTCTGTGCATGTATTGTACCACTATATAAGGGTAAGGGAGATGTGCATGAGTGTTGTAATTCAAGAGGTATTAGTTTGTTGAGTGTAGTTGGAAAAGTGTATGGTAGAGTACTGATTAATAGGATTAAGGATAAAACAGAGAATGCAATCTTGGAAGTACAGGGTGGTTTTAGAAGAGGTAGGGGTTGTATGAATCAGATTTTTACAGTTAGGCAGATATGCGAGAAATATTTAGCAAAAGGTAAGGAGGTGTATGTTGCGTTTATGGATCTGGAGAAAGCATATGATAGAGTTGATAGGGAAGCAATGTGGAATGTGATGAGGTTATATGGAGTTGGTGGAAGGTTGTTGCAAGCAGTGAAAAGTTTCTACAAAGGTAGTAAAGCATGTGTTAGAATAGGAAATGAAGTGAGCGATTGGTTTCCGGTGAGAGTGGGGCTGAGACAGGGATGTGTGATGTCGCCGTGGTTGTTTAACTTGTATGTTGATGGAGTGGTGAGAGAGGTGAATGCTCGAGTGCTTGGACGAGGGTTAAAACTGGTAGGCGAGAATGATCATGAATGGGAGGTAAATCAGTTGTTGTTTGCGGATGATACTGTACTGGTAGCAGACACAGAAGAGAAGCTTGACCGACTAGTGACAGAATTTGGAAGGGTGTGTGAGAGAAGGAAGTTGAGAGTTAATGTGGGTAAGAGTAAGGTTATGAGATGTACGAGAAGGGAAGGTGGTGCAAGGTTGAATGTCATGTTGAATGGAGAGTTACTTGAGGAGGTGGATCAGTTTAAGTACTTGGGGTCTGTTGTTGCAGCAAATGGTGGAGTGGAAGCAGATGTACGTCAGAGAGTCAATGAAGGTTGCAAAGTGTTGGGGGCAATTAAGGGAGTAGTAAAAAATAGAGGGTTGGGCATGAATGTTAAGAGAGTTCTATATGAGAAAGGGATTGTACCAACTGTGATGTATGGATCGGAGTTGTGGGGAATGAAAGTGATGGAGAGACAGAAATTGAATGTGTTTGAGATGAAGTGTCTGAGGAGTATGGCTGGTGTATCTCGAGTTGATAGGGTTAGGAACGAAGTGGTGAGGGTGAGAACGGGTGTAAGAAATGAGTTAGCGGCTAGAGTGGATATGAATGTGTTGAGGTGGTTTGGCCATGCTGAGAGAATGGAAAATGGCTGTCTGCTAAAGAAGGTGATGAATGCAAGAGTTGATGGGAGAAGTACAAGAGGAAGGCCAAGGTTTGGGTGGATGGATGGTGTGAAGAAAGCTCTGGGTGATAGGAGGATAGATGTGAGAGAGGCAAGAGAGCGTGCTAGAAATAGGAATGAATGGCGAGCGATTGTGACGCAGTTCCGGTAGGCCCTGCTGCTTCCTCCGGTGCCTTAGATGACCGCGGAGGTAGCAGCAGTAGGGGACTCAGCAGTATGAAGCTTCATCTGTGGTGGAAATGTGGGAGGTTGGGCTGTGGCACCCTAGCAGTACCAGCTGAACTCGGCTGAGTCACTGGTTAGGCTGGAGGAACGTAGAGAGTAGAAGTCCCCTTTTTTGTTTTGTTTCTTGTTGATGTCGGCTACCCCCCAAAATTGGGGGAAGTGCCTTTGGTATGTATATTACTTGCTAAGCTACAACCCAAGTTGGAAAAGCGGGATGCTATAAGCCCAGGGGCTCCAACAGGGAAAATGGCTCACTGCGGGAAGGAAACAAGGAAAAATAAAATATTTGAAGAAGAGTAACAACATTAAAATAAATATCTCATATATAAACTATATAAACTTTAACAAAACAAGAGGAAGAGAAATAAGATAGAACAGTGTGCCCGAGTGTATCCTCAAGCAAGAAAACTCTTAACCCAAGATAGTGGAAGACCATGGTACAGAGGCTTTGGCACTACCCAAGACTAGAGAACAATGGTTTGATTTTGGAGTGTCCTTCTCCTAGAAGAGCTGCTTACCATAGCTAAAGAGTCTCTTCTACCCTTAGAAAGGGGAAAGTGGCCACTGAAGAATTACAGTGCAGTAGTTTACCCCTTGGGTGAAGAAGAATTGTTTGGTAATCTCAGTGTTGTCAGGTGTATGAGGACAGAGGAGAATATGTAAAGAATATGCCAGACTATTCAGTGTATGTGTAGGCAAAGGGAAAATGAACCGTAACCAATGAGAAGGATCCAATGTAGTACTGTTTGGCCAGTCAAAAGATGCCATTGGCCTCTTTGCAGAGGTTCTCATCTGCCACCCACCATCTGTGGTTCGTCCAGAAGGGGGGGAGACTGCATAGCAAAAAAAAAAAAATAATAAAATAAAATATCTCAAGATGATGTCAAGACATACAACTGCTTGCACGTTTCTGCAATGAATGGGGGGGGGATCCTGTCCTCCCTCCAACTGCCACCCATCTAGTAAGGATTGGCTGAGTAAGAATGATACAATCCAGTAAACAAGGTAGCCAGTACAGATTATGTTACAAAAGCAATTCTCCATAGAGACTGCCTTCCGGACAAGAGACTGGTCGGTAACTACCGAACGCATCCAACTAATCCCAAAGGAAGAGATTGAGACACATCTTCAATCTATTGTTGGACAGGTAATATGCATGAGTCTATCTAAGGAGCAGTAACACTGAACTGTGATCAGGACAAGCCCACGAGCGTAGACCGACAAAGTCGTGTCCGGAACTCAGTTGGAGAACCGAGATTCATCCTTCTTAGGACAAAAAACCTTTGTATTTCTCCATCTCCGATCGGTAAACTGGCCTAAGTATCGAATGTTCTCTACTAGGGAAGATACGCTTATGAGAAGTTTCCAGTCAAAGTCTATGTAAGAAACCAAGACTTCCAACAGAGAAGAAAGGAAGGAAGTGCCTAAAAGAAGGCAAGCATAAATGCCATATGTTTGATTACAGGAAAGTAGTCGAGTAATGTACAAAATAACCTGGTTTCAGTAAGGGATATAGCCATACAACTTATTAGGTTGGAGTTCTAATTGTAAGATGCATTATAGCCCTTATTGACAGAAAATGATATTTTGATTATAAAATAAATTTTTGAATATACTTACCCGGTGAATATATAGCTGCAACTCTGTTGCTCGACAGACAACTCTACGGAAAAACTCGCCAGCGATCGCTACACAGGTTGCGGGTGTGCCCAACAGCGCCATCTGTCGACCAGATACCCAGCTCTTATGTAAACAAAGACTCAATTTTCTCCTCGTCCCGCTGCGTCTCTATTGGGGAGGAAGGGAGGGTCATTTAATTTATATTCACCGGGTAAGTATATTCAAAAATTTATTTTATAATCAAAATATCATTTTTAAATATTTAACTTAGCCGGTGAATATATAGCTGATTCACACCCAGGATGGTGGGTAGAGACCAGTAATATATGTTTACATTTTATGAGCTAAGAGTTTTTTATTTCATTTTAGAAGTTATCAAAATAACAAAAACAAAATAAATAGGTACCTGGTAAGGAAGTCGACTTGAACAATTACTCTGCCTTTTAAGTACGTCTTCCTTACGGAGCCTCGCGATCCTCTTAGGATGCTGATCGACCCCTAGGAGCTGAAGTATCAAGGGTTGCAACCCATACAACAGGACCTCATCAAACCCCTAATCTAGGCGCTCTCAAGAAATGACTTTGACCACCCGCCAAATCAACCAGGATGCGAAAGGCTTCTTAGCCTTCCGGACAACCCAAAAAACAACATTAAAAACATTTCAAGAGAAAGATTAAAAGGGTATGGAATTAGGGAATTGTAGTGGTTGAGCCCTCACCCACTACTGCACTCGCTGCTACGAATGGTCCCAGTGTGTAGCAGTCCTCGTAAAGAGACTGGACATCCTTTAGATAAAAAGACGCGAACACTGACTTGCTTCTCCAATAGGTTGCGTCCATTATACTTCGCAGAGATCTATTTTGCTTAAAGGCCACGGAAGTTGCGACAGCTCTAACTTCGTGTGTCCTCACCTTAAGCAAAGCTTGGTCTTCCTCACTCAGATGTGAATGAGCTTCTCGTATTAACAGTCTGATAAAGTAGGATAAAGCATTCTTTGACATAGGCAAAGATGGTTTCTTAACTGAACACCATAAAGCTTCAGATTGG
This sequence comes from Palaemon carinicauda, assembly GCF_036898095.1. Lineage (NCBI taxonomy): Eukaryota > Metazoa > Arthropoda > Malacostraca > Decapoda > Palaemonidae > Palaemon > Palaemon carinicauda. The sequence continues at coordinate 56,030,584 of NC_090762.1, read as the reverse complement.
CCTCGTAAAGGCTTAGTGCGCTTTAAATAGAACTTAAGAGCTCTCACAGGGCATAAGACTCTTTCTAGTTCATTGCCTACAATCTCCGATAAGCTGGGAATATCGAACGATTTAGGCCAAGGTCGAGAAGGCAGCTCATTTTTGGCTAGAAAACCAAGTTGTAGCGAACATGTGGCTTTTTCTGACGAAAATCCAATGTTCTTGCTGAAGGCATGAATCTCACTGACTCTTTTAGCTGAGGCTAAGCATACCAGGAAAAGTGTCTTTAAAGTGAGATCTTTCAGGGAGGCTGATTGTAGCGGCTCAAACCTGTCTGACATGAGGAATCTTAGTACCACGTCTAAATTCCAACCGGGTGTAACCAAACGACGCTCCTTAGTGGTCTCAAAAGACTTAAGGAGGTCTTGAAGATCTTTATTGTTGGAAAGATCTAAGCCTCTATGCCGGAAGACCGATGCCAACATGCTTCTGTAGCCCTTGATAGTGGGAGCTGAAAGGGATCGTCCTTTTCTCAGGTATAAGAGAAAGTCAGCTATCTGAGCTACAGAGGTACTGGTTGAGGATACAGAGACTGACTTGCACCAGTCTCGGAAGACTTCCCACTTCGATTGGTAGACTCTAAGGGTGGATGCTCTCCTTGCTCTAGCAATCGCACTGGCTGCCTCCTTCGAAAAGCCTCTAGCTCTCGAGAGTCTTTCGATAGTCTGAAGGCAGTCAGACGAAGAGCGAGGAGGCTTTGGTGTACCTTCTTGACGTGTGGCTGACGTAGAAGGTCCACCCTTAGAGGAAGACTTCTGGGAACGTCTACTAGCCATCGAAGTACCTCGGTGAACCATTCTCTCGCGGGCCAGAGGGGAGCAACTAGCGTCAACCTTGTCCCTTCGTGAGAGGCGAACTTCTGCAGTACCTTGTTGACAATCTTGAACGGTGGGAATGCGTAGAGATCTAGATGCGACCAATCTAGGAGAAAGGCATCTATATGTATTGCTGCTGGGTCCGGGACTGGTGAGCAATAGATTGGAAGCCTCTTGGTCAGCGAGGTTGCAAAGAGATCTATGGTTGGTTGGCCCCAAGTGGCCCAAAGTCTCTTGCATACATCCTTGTGGAGGGTCCATTCTGTTGGAATTACTTGCCCTTTCCGACTGAGACAATCTGCCATGACATTCAAGTTGCCTTGGATGAACCTCGTTACTAGTGAGATGTCTTGACCTTTTGACCAGATGAGCAGGTCCCTTGCGATCTCGTACAACGTCAGTGAGTGGGTCCCTCCTTGCTTGGAGATGTAAGCCAAGGCAGTGGTGTTGTCTGAGTTCACTTCCACCACTTTGCCTCGAAGGAGAGACCTGAAGCTTTTCAAGGCCAGATGTACTGCCAACAGCTCCTTGCAGTTGATATGCATATTCCTCTGACTCGAGTTCCACAGTCCTGAGCATTCCCGACCGTCTAATGTCGCGCCCCAGCCCACGTCCGATGCATCCGAGAAGAGAACGTGGTTGGGAGTCTGAACAGCCAGGGGAAGACCCTCTCTTAAGTTGATATTGTCCTTCCACCAAGTCAGACAAGACTTCATCTTTTCGGAAATCGGGATCGAGACCGCTTCTAGCGTCTTGTCCTTTTTCCAGTGAAAAGCTAGATGGTATTGAAGCGGACGGAGGTGTAGTCTTCCTAATGACACAAACTGTTCCAGGGATGATAGCGTCCCTACCAGACTCATCCACAGCCTGACTGAGCAGCGTTCCTTCTTCAGCATGTTCTGGATGAATAACAGGGCTTGACTTATTCTGGGGGCCGACGGAAAAGCCCGAAAAGCTAGACTGTGAATCTCCATCCCTAAATACACAATAGTTTGGTCAGATCTAGAGTCCACTTTAGATCCTTCAGACAGCGACGACTGGAAGAGGCTCTGAGAAGCCAGTCGTCCAAATAAAGGGAGGCTCGGATGTCCGATAAATGGAGGAATTTGGCAACATTCCTCATCAGCCTCGTAAACACGAGAGGAGCTGTGCTTAGGCCAAAGCACAGGGCCCGAAACTGGTAGACCACCTTTTCGAAAACGAATCTCAGAAAAGGTTGGGAGTCTGGGTGGATGGGGACGTGGAAGTAGGCGTCCCTTAGGTCTAAAGAGACCATCCAGTCTTCCCTTCTGACTGCTGCTAAGACTGACTTTGTGGTCTCCATGGAGAACTTCGTCTTTGTGACAAAGCCATTCAGAGCACTGACGTCTAGCACCGGCCTCCACCCTCCTGTCTTCTTTGAAACCAAGAAGAGGCGGTTGTAGAATCCCGGAGATTGAAGGTCCGAGACTTTGACCACCGCTCCCTTCTCTAGCAAAAGAGACACTTCCCGTTTCAAGGGTCGTCTCTTTTCTTCCTCTCTGTACCTGGGAGAGAGATCGATTGGAGACGTTGCTAGAGGGGGTTTTCGTACAAACGGGATCTTGTACCCCTCTCTGAGCAACTTCACAGATTGTGCATCTGCGCCTCTCTTCTCCCAGGCCTGCCAGAAGTTCTTGAGTCTGGCTCCCACTGCTGTCTGAAGTTGCGGGCAGTCAGACTCTGCCCTTAAAGGACTTGGATCCTTTCTTCTTCCCTCGCTTCCCTTCGGCACGAGCACCTCCTCTGCTGGAGGCTCTGCCACGAAAGGGCGGAATAAAGCGAGACGCTGGAGTGTCCATCCTTGGTCTAGCTGACAAGGTAGGCAAAGGGGGGGCTTTGCGAGCTGAGGACGCAACAAGATCGTGAGTGTCCTTCTGCACTAACGAAGCGGCTATTTCCTTAATCAGGACTTCTGGAAAAAGGCACTTGGAAAGAGGAGCAAAGAGAAGCTCAGATCTCTGGCACGGTGTAACTCCAGCAGAAAGGAATGAGCAGAGAGATTCTCGCTTTTTCAGGACTCCGGACACAAAGGATGCAGCAAGCTCATTAGACCCATCACGGACGGCCTTGTCCATGCAGGACATAATGAGCAAAGAAGTCTCTTTATCTGTCGAAGAGATCTTCCTGCTTAGGGCTCCTAGGCACCAGTCTAAGAAGTTAAAAACTTCAAAAGCCCTAAAGATTCCTTTCAAAAGGTGGTCCAGGTACGATGATGACCAACAAATCTTTGAGCGTCTCATGGCAAGGCGGCGGGGAGAGTCTACAAGACTTGAGAAGTCGCCCTGGGCAGAGGCAGGAACTCCCAAGCCGAGAACTTCTCCCGTGGCATACCAGACGCTCGATCTAGAAGAGAGTCTAGCAGGGGGAAAAGCAAATGCTGTCTTCCCTAAACTCTTCTTGGACTGTAACCAGTCTCCTATCACCCGCAAAGCTCTCTTGGACGAGCGTGCGAGGACGAGTCTAGTAAAGGCAGGTGCGGTAGAAGGCATGCCTAAAACAAACTCTGAAGGCGGAGAACGAGGAGCCACAGAAACAAACTGGTCAGGAAACAGCTCTTTGAAAATAGCCAAAACTTTTCTAAAGTCCAAAGAGGGTTGAGTAGACTTAGGCTCGTCCAATTCTGATTGTTGATCATCTTGATGTGCATCAACATCATCATCAGAAAGTTCCTCATCCGACAACTGATGAGGAAACGGCAACGGAGTGGGTAACGGCTGGTTCGCTGAGTCCGGTCGCACTGGTGCATGCGTGACTGAGCCGGACGCAACGTCATGGAACTGCTGCACAGTCTGTGAGCTGTCAACAACCATGGTAGCGCGAGGACGCACAGCGTCTACCCGAGACTGTCTAGACTGACTGGGTTGCGCAGTGGAAACCACACTGGGTTGCGGAGGTTGACGCACCGCGTCAAAACAAGTCACCTCTGATGGTTGTTGAACATCCAGAACGTCAAAGCCAACCTCCGTGCGTCGCTTAACGTCAACATGCGGCTGGCAACCCACACTGGAACGCATGGGTGGAGGAACTCTCTCAACTGGTGTGCGTGAGAAGGTTACCTCAGCGTCCACAGGACGCACAACCGATCGCTTGGAGGGTTGTAGGCTAGGTACTGCACTAGCTGGTACGGCAGCAACCTTCTCCGCATGAAAGTCCTGCATCAGAGACGTAAGCTTAGACTGCATGTCTTGCAGTAAAGACCACTTAGGGTCTACGGGAGCAGGTGCGGCGACAGACGGTGTTAGTGTCTGAAGCGGTACCGCTTTGCCTCTCTTAGGCGGTGAGCAGTCATCGGATGACGGCAACGAGTTCGAACTGACCCAGTGGCTACAACCGGGCCGTTGGACTTGTCCTGAAGGGACCGATTTACGTTTCAACGGTCGCGAGACCTTGGTCCAAAGTTTCTTGCGAGAAACACCTTCAGACGACGAGGTATAAATGGGCTCTCTCGTCTTATGTAGGTAGGGGCGATCTTGGGGAGATACGCCCGATACCACGGAGGGAACGTCTGTTCGCTGATTAAAGCCTCTCGAACCCATGCGTCGTACGACATTGCTTCTCCCCTGGACTTGGGAGCTTGCAAGAGGTCCCGGACTAGGAGGACGACAGGCACGAACAGACGAACCCTCAAGCGCAACACTGTCCACAACACTATCACTTGGCACTTTAGCACCTCCCACTGCACTTTGGCACTTAAGCTCCTTAACATCCGCCATGAGCTGATTGCGGTCACTTGCAAGGGACTCAACTCTCTCACCCAGAGCCTGGATGGCACGCATCATGTCAGCCATCGATGGTTCCTGAGTGCTAGGAGGGGGGTTAGGAACAACCACTATAGGGGAAGGAATAGGTTGTGGGGCATGAGGAGAGGATACATCAATAGATCGAGAAGAACTTCTCCTAACTCTATCTCTCTCTAGCCTACGTGTGTACTTTTGAAATTCGATAAAATCGAATTCCGAAAGGCCAACGCACTCCTCACACCGATCTTCCAATTGACAGGTTTTACCCCGACAATTGGAACAAACAGTGTGAGGGTCGATAGAAGCCTTCGGAAGACGCCTAGAACAGTCCCTAGCATTGCATTTCCTAAATTTGGGAACTTGTGAAGGGTCAGCCATTTTGAATTGGTCAAGGGAAAATTCCAAAAAACGATCTAAGTCATCAACAAAGAATCCGATACAAAAAAGAGTTCAAGGATTTGTTTGAAGAAAACCCCTGCACAGCGAAAGCTCAAAACCAGAATATAGTACTTCACCAATTAGATGTGAAAAACTCCAGTTTAGCAACAGCGAGTAAAGTACGTCTTGTCGACACGTCGACAGAGAGAAAATTGAGTCTTTGTTTACATAAGAGCTGGGTATCTGGTCGACAGATGGCGCTGTTGGGCACACCCGCAACCTGTGTGGCGATCGCTGGCGAGTTTTTCCGTAGAGTTGTCTCTCGAGCAACAGAGTTGCAGCTATATATTCACCGGCTAAGTTAAATATTTAAAATATAAATATATATACAAATAAAATAAAAAGAATAAACTTAACAGAATTAACAATCAAGGCAAGTCTTTGTGAGAGAGAAAGGCAGCATGACCGTCCTCTACCAAGCCTTAAAGTAAAGTGGTTAATCAGCCGAGAGGTGTGAGTGAGCGGGGTAACCAGTCTACTCCACACCACCCGCTAACTAACGGATGGGTAGTTATCCCTTTCTAAAAATTACCATGGCTCGTCTTTCAGCTACGCCAAAAGTAATACCCCAATAAATAGCGGAGGGTTTGTAATTGCGCCAGAACAAATAAACTTTAAATGCATTCTAGTCACAACATGATCATCTTAAATTGCTAATTCATTCTTCAAGGTTCAATACAATAGAGCAAATGAAAAAGTGGCTAGCCACTCAAAGCAGTCTCCTATCCTGTTAATGTTAAAAATATGTCAAAAAAGAAGTTACATTAGATTTTCCATATCTATGCCCTCTTAATATTTCTATATGATTATGTAAGAAGTCTCGTTCTTACCAAATTTGTGCCGTTGGTCAAAGGTTGAGCACCAGGGTTTCCTCCTAGTGTACCATTCATCAGAGGTGGTGCACCACCATTTTTGTCACCCTGACAAAAATAAAATTTTCTATATATTAATATATAAAAAATTACGTTTTATGATCTTTACACATTTTTAGATAAAAATTCAAATGCAGAAACAAAAATGGTAGATGCAGTCATAATGGTTTAATCTACTAAACCATTGTAACTTTTATTATCACTGATAAAAAAACTATCTTTTTTTAATTGTTAATATCAAAATAGTAATGAAAAAATATCCATTATTTAAGATGACAATGCTAGAATTAAAGTATGGCCTTAAACAATAGCATAAAAAACAGCATACAATTTAAAAAAAAAAAAAAAAAACCCTGATAAAACTGCTTGTTCATTGCAACTTCAACAAAAATTCATATAAATCATCACCACCACCTCCTACGCATACCGATGCTAAGGGCCTCGGTTAGATTTCGCCAATCGTCTCTATCTTGAACGTTTTAATCAATACTTCACCATTCATCTACTTTTCACACTTCATAGTCTTCAGCCAAGTGGGTGTGGGTCTTCCAACTGTTTTAGTGCTTTGTGGAGCCCAGTTAAAGGTTTAGTGAACTAACCTCTCTAGGGGAGTGCAAAGAACATGCCCCTCACCATGATCTCATCCAAATATGGCACTCGAGCAATCTCTCTTAGTTTCATTTCTAATCCTGTCCTGCTATTTAACTCCCAATATTCTTCGGAGGGGTTTGTTCTACAATCTAGAAAATCTGTTAGACAATGTTTCATTGTCATACCACGACTCATGTCCATATTGTAACACCGATCTCACTAAACTGATATATAGCCTGATTTTTTTATGTAATTTCAGGCAATTTGATTTCCCAATTTTACTTAACCTACCCATTGTCTAATTTGCTATTTTCAATCTTTCATTAAACTCAAATTCTAAAGATCCTGTATTATTCATCACAGTTCCTAAATACTTAGATGATTCCACCTCATTAAGCTATTTTCTTCCAATGATATTTCATCTTCCATTGCATATTCCATTCTCATCATCTGTCTTTCTTCTATTTATCTTCAGCCCAACCTCATGTGATATTTCACGCATTTTGGTAAGCTTTGCAAGTCCTGTGATGTTCTGCTAATAAGAACAGCTTCATCACCATACTATAGATCAGCAAATTTCCTGTTACCAATCCAGTCCAATCCTTCTCTGCCATCTCCAGCAGTTCTATGCATTACAAAATCCATGAGGATAAAAAACATAGGTGACATCACATTCCCTTGGAGTAATCCATTGTTCACTGGAAATTCATTTGATAGGACTCCACTAACATTAACTTTGCATTTGATATGCTCATGAACAGACTTAAGGGGACCGTCAGCTATGTCCTGCATTTTCCTTTTTTAATTATTCAAAATACACCATTTCTATATATGTTTTATACATATTTAATACCTTCATCATATAATAATTTCAAGTCATTTGATCAAAAAATTTTGATTTATTAGCAAAAATTATTTAAAAAAAAAATTTAGGTATATTTTTCTCCACTGTATTAAAAATCCTACCATCAAAACTACTTTATAAACCAAATAATTCTGTGACAGATTTTTTATTTTCCTTTTTCTTTTCTTTTTTAAATGATTTTTTTTCTTAATTTTCTTCCACTACAGGCAAAATAATCATAAAAAAAAGAGAAAAAAGGGAAATAAAAATTCTGTCACACAAAATTGTGGGATTTTTATTCCTCTTTTCAATGATATTTCTCTCTAAAATTTAACAATAAATAACAGAGAAAAATGTACCTAATTGTGAATACACATTTTTGAATTATGAGCTCTCAAAAATTTGCTATAAATTTTTGTTTTTTTTCTTACAAAAACCAAAATAAAAATATCATGATAACCTTACTTTATGCTTTTATTATTTAATCTTACATGAAGGCTCCATAAATGAGGTATTCAAACCCTAAGTTTACTAATAAACTTGGTGTGAGGGTGTCAGGAGTTGCAAGCAGCCTCTCATTGTTGTTGACAGAGTTTTAGTGAGAATGTTCCAGCTTTGTAATCTTTTTTGTTCCCACTCTTCTTGGTTCCTTTTTGTTGCTCTCTGATTACATTTGTTCTTTCTTTGACCTTAGGTAACATTGGCCTTGCTATAGAGTTCACGAGGACGTTGTGAAAACACAATGTACATACGAACTGCAAGTAAACAAACAGGCATAGAATCTTTGGAAACTCTGGATGGTCTCATAGATCATACTTTGCGTTCACCTACCCTCTACCAATGCCTTCCCTCTCTGCCAAATGTACGAAATTTCGAAACATTGCTTTATATAAGTATGCAAAAATAAACACACAGGCAATTCTGTCAAACTCAAGTCACGCAGACGACGCAGTAAGAATGGCGTCATCATTTAAAGACCGCTTTATCTTTATTACTTGTAAAAATAATTGGCTGAAACTTCTGGAGAGCTTGTAGACATGTTTCTGCATAAATAGAAACAATAAAACAATTTTCGATTTTTTAAAGTTATGTCAAACACCTTAGTGGACGGTCACCTTAATCAAATTTACATATTTAAGAGGAACATAATAATGCAAGATTCTCCACAAAATTGGCCGGTGTACACCATCAAAGGCTTTTTCATAGTCCACAAATGCCATCAAAAGGGGATTTCTATATTCTACACATTTCTGTACCAGATGTCTTAAAATAGAAATTTGGTCAGTATAAGTTCTACCTTTTCTAAATCCTGCTTGTTCACGTCTCAGCTTTTCATCAATATTTCTCTCTAGTCTCTTTAAAATGAGCATACAGTACTATATATTTTTATGACAACTGACATAAGTGTGATGCCTCTGTAATTATTGCTATCAGTCATATCTCCTTTTTTTGCCATTTTAACCAGCACTCCTAGCTCCTATTCATCAGGTTTTGCCTCTTCATGCCACATTCTACAAAATAATTTTGTATGTATTCTGGGAGTCACTTCATTTTCGGTCAATATCATCTCAGCAGTTATTCCATAGTATCCAGGGGCTTTCCATCTCATTAGTTTTTAATGATGGCTTCGACTTCAAACACACTGAATTCATTCATGGGCACATCAAGGTCTTCCTCAGCTTCAGGTATAACAATCAAATTATTACCTTCATATCATCTATTCATAACCTCACTAAAGTGTTCCATCCAACATTGCCTTTCTTCATCTTCTGTTGTTATAACAGATCCATCTCTCATTTGGATGAGTATATGATTCTTCTTCTTTGCCTCAGTAGAGAATTCATTAATAATTCTGCAAGCAATTCTTACACCATAGCTACTCCCTGAATTCATAGCTTTGTCAGCCTCATCTGCTTTCCTGTCTAAATATTCTCTCCAGTCATTCCTGGTTTTTCTTTTGACTTTATCAATACTGGAATACTTAGCATGCTCTACCTTGTAATTTTCATTACTTCCACGAAAATTTTCATCAATAAATTTCTGTCTTTGTCTTGGTGTTACAGTATCCCAAGTATCATCTGATATCCATGGTTTTCTCATTGTAATTGCATATCCCAAAAATTTACTATCAACTGACTGATATATGTTCTTAATATCACACCATTCTTCATTAATTGTCTGCTCTTCATCTCTTAAAGTCTCTAAAACTGCAAATCAATTTCTACATTCAATTGAAAAGGTTTCTCCGAGCTCATTTTCAAGAAGCTTAGTTGTATCAAACCTAGGTATTCGATCTACATTTCTGTTGGGTGCTTAGTGTGGCAATAAACTGGTGATCACTACCAATATCTGCACCTCTATAGCTTCTTACACTTCTCAGAGTCCTCTTTCTCTCTTTATTAATGGCTATGAAATCTATTTAATCTTTGTAATTGCCACATGGTGAAGTCCATGTACATTTTGGGATGTTCTTGTGCTGGAAAAGAGTACTTCCAATTACAAGATTGTTTGTTGAACAAAAAACTTATAAAGTGTGACCCATTTTCATTTGCAACTTTGCCAAGACCCTTAACACCCATCACATTCTCTATATATAGATTATTCCTTCCAACTTTAGAATTGAAATAACCAATCACAATTTTCATGTCTCTCTCTGGGATCTCTTCTATTACACCCTGAAGTTCTAAATACAGTACTGTATATAAAATTGATGTGATCACATTTCAGACTTCATAAACAAACCAATAAAAACAAATGGCAGTACAAGTTCACCATCGATAATCCAGGAATTCCTTTAATCTAATAATAATTATAGGAATCAATCAAAATTAACTAATTGCAATAAAAAAATTCATGTCTAGTAGGTGGCTTTACTTACCTTCAATGAACTATAAGAGAAAATCAAAATATGTCCCTTCTAATATATTTTTTCAATTGCAAATAAAACTAACAAAATACATGAAATTCTTTTGAGCTATTCACAACCCTTAAAATAGTATTTATGCAATACAACAAGGCTGATGCAATACAGCATTGCATATCAAGAGGAATATAGAAATAGAAAAATACCATACAAAATAATGTACTGTGATAATATACCGTATAATTCCGTGTATATGACAACCTTTGAATCTTAAAAATTCTCACTAAAAATTTGGGGTCGTATCATACTACCAAGCCATTAAAAAAAAACAACCCTGAATTCAAAGTGATGTTTATCGGTCGGCTAGCCTTGGCATAGGCACAATAATCGCCGACATACAGTACAGGAAAAGATTCATATTATGAAATACAAAATAAAGGTGATAAAATGTAGAAAGGGGGTTAATGGATTATGTGTTGATAACTAAAAGAATGTTTGGAAGATTGAAAGACGTGCACATGTTTAGGGGTATGGCTAACGGTATGTCTGATCATTTTTTGGTGGAAGGAAAATTAGTTGTAGCAAAAGAGTGCATGAATAGAGTAGGTGGATGTAAAAGGGAGCTAGTGAGGGTTGAAGAGTTAGTAAAACGGAGGATAAAAAGTAAATATCAAGAAAGGTTGAAAATAGCATATGACAAAGTGAAAGTAAGAGAAATAGAAAATTTTAAATAATTTTTTTTTTTCCTAACATACTTACCGAGAACTACTTTCTTTAGGAGATCACTGGTTATCTCTCTCTGCGACCAGAGTTTTGGATAGTTATCCCCCCGCTCCGCGCCCTCAGTGGCTTTACCCCCGGCATCCAGGAATGTGCCCCGAGGGTAGGATTAACGGTAGGTCACTTGCAGTCAGGTCAACCTCCTCATTAAGTTCTATTGCATTAGCATCATGCTAGTAAGGGAAGAAGGCACTCGGGGAAGGAAGGGAGGGCCATTACCCGAAAGTAGTTCTCGGTAAGTATGTTAGGAAAAACAAAAATTATTTAAAATTTTTGATTTGTTCCAACACGAATACTTACCTTCGAACTACTTTCTTTAGGAGACTTATACTTTAGGAGGCGGGAGTGCCAATCTGACCCACTGACCCGGCCGTGGAGGCCAACAGGCCTCTGGATAACGGGACCTACCAGAGAGCGGAAGCGAGGGTAACTATACAAAAATTCACGTTAGTGTCTAGGAACTCACTTTTTGAAAACTTCTTTTGACGTTCTTTCTCGACGTGTAGTCGTGAAGAATGTGTTATTTTTCTGGGAACAGACGGTACCCCCGAAGAGGCAAGTCAGCAACTGGGTAGGAGGTAGGAAACCGCACTTGTGCCTACCGGTCGCTAGTCTTGAATGCGCCTGGGGTTTACCGTTACACCGCTTGGAGGGCAGAGATGACTGTTCCAATGGAGTACCCGTCCAAGGCTTTCCTTGAGTAGTCCTTGAGGTAGTGGGCAGTAAAGGTTGACTGGCTCGACCAAGTACCTGCTCGCAGAATTTTGCCCTACTGCCATGTTTTTCTCAAAGGCTAAGGAGGTGCTCAGGCCCCTGATGTCATGAGGTCTGGGAGTGCCTGGCACTGCTATGCCAGCTTCCTTGTAGGATCTGGCGATCACCTGTCTCAACCAGAAGGAGATGGTGTTTTTGGAAACTTGTTTCTTATTAATACCTGTGGAAACGAAGAGGCTCTTGATATCCAGTCGGAGATGAGCTGTCCTTTCCAGGTATTTTCTAATTGTTCGCACTGGGCACAATTTTACGTCTTCTGCATTACCTGTCTTAGGGATGGCAGGAATCGAGAAACCTTCAAACCTCGGGTCCCAGACTGCTGGGTTTTGAGTCTTGGCCACAAAAGAAGGTACGAACTTGAAGGATACTTCTTTCCACCCCTTTGAGTGAGAGACGTCGTATGACAAACCATGGATCTCTCCCACTCTCTTAGCGGACGCCAAGGCCAGCAAGAAGACGGCCTTGAGGGTGAGATCTTTGTCCACGATATCCTTCAAGGGTTCAAAGGGGGGACGACACAGCATCTTCCGGACCTTGTCTACGTCCCACTGGGGCACCCTCCTCGCCTGAGGGGGGCAAGACTGCTCGAAGCTTTTGACAAGCCTCGCTATGTGTCTCGAGGGCCCCAGGTCGATGCCCTTCAGGAGGAAGACTTGGCCTAAGGCAGCCCGAACTCCTTTTATGGCTGGGATTGACATCCCTACTTTGTCCCTGAGAAACACCAGAAAAACTGCTATGTCTGGGACAGAGGCCTTAAGAGGTCTAATGTGCCTCTCAGAGCACCACTTCGTGACGGAGGTCCATTTTGTCTGGTAGACCGCGGCTGACGACTTTCTCAGGAATAGAGACATTCTCTTAGCCGTGGAGGAAGAATATCCTTCTTTCTTCAGGAGCCGCTCTTTAGTCTTCAGGCATGAAGACGTAGGGAGAGTGGGTTGTCGTGGAGCTTGAGAAAGTGAGGCTGGTGCAGAAGGTCTGACCTGGCGGACAGAGGCCACGGCGGTTGACTCGATAGGTCTTTTAGATCCGCGAACCACTCTCTCTCTCTCCGGCCACCAGGGCGCTACCAAAGTCATCTTTAGGTTTCGGGCCGTCCTTACTCTGTTGAGCACTTGTCTTATCAACGTGAAAAGGGGGAAGGCGTACACATCCAGATTGTCCCACTTGTGCTGAAAAGCGTCTTCTAAGGCTGCTTTTGGGTCTGGTACAGGGGAGCAATAGACTGGGAGTTGGGCGTTGAGGTTGTTGCAAAGAGGTCAATCACCGGGGAACCCCAGCGTTGAATGATGAGTTTGGCTACTTCTGGGAGAAGGGACCATTCTGTCCCTACTATCTGGCCCATTCTGCCGAGGCCGTCGGCCAGAGCGTTTTTCTTCCTGGGAATGAACCTTGCTAACATCACCACTTGATTTTCTTCTGCTCAATCTAGAATCTCTATGGTGAGATCGCACAACTCCTTCGATTACAAGCACCCTGCTTCTTTATGTATGCCACTACCGTGGCGTTGTCGCACATCAACGCCACGGTGTTTCACTTTAGCAGACTTGCGAAGTGTAGGCACGCCTTCTGGACTGCTTCCAACTCCAGGACATTGATGTGGAGTTGCCTCTCCCCTTCCAACCAGGTCTCTCGTGCCGTTTCGTCGAGAAGGGCTCCCCATCCCTGGTTGGAGGCGTCTGTGAACAGTAGTAACTCGGGAGGGCCGGTCCCGAAGGTCGTCCCCTTGAGTGAGTTCGACTGGCAATGCCACCATTCTAGGGAGGGTCTCGTGTTTGGAAGGACTGGGATTAGCACCTGCTGTGAATCCGTCTGGCACCAGAGGTTCTTGAGATTCCATTGGATGGATCTGAGCCTTACCCTCCCTTGGGGAACTAGGTTCTCCAATGAGACCAGGTGACCTATCAGCCTCTGCCAGTCTTTCACCCTCCTGGGGTGTTCTGACAGGAACGGCTGACTAATGTGCCTGAGGTTTCTTATCTTATCCTCCGAAGGGAAAACTTTTCCCCGAATGATGTCTAATGTCATTCCCAAGTAGTTCATTCTGGTGGATGGGGATAGATTTGACTACTTCGTGTTGATTACGATCCCCAGATCCTTGCAAAACTGGAGGAGACTTCTCCCTTGTTCCTCCAAGAGGACCATTGAGGCGGAAAGAAGCCACCAGTCGTCCAGGTATCTGATAAGGCGAATGCCTCGTTCGTGAGCCCCCACTGAGACAGCCGTGAAGACTCTCGTGAACACTTGGGGCGCTGTTGACAGACCAAAGCAAAGGGTCCTGAATTGCAGGATCTGGGAACCCTATTTCACCCGGAGGAATTTCCGACCCGAGGTGTGGACCGGAATCTGGAAGTATGCGTCCTTGGGGTCGATGGTCATCATATAATCTTTCTCCCTCAAGGACAGCAGGACTGACTTCTGAGTGTCCATTTTGAAGTCCGTCTTCTTGACGAACTTGTTGAGAGCTGACAGATCTAACCGGTCTCCACCCCCCGGTCGCTTTCTCCACCAGGAACAGGCGACTGTAGAAACCTGGCCCTGGGAGAAGAACTTCTTCCATGGCACCCTTCTCTAGCATGGACGATACCTCCTCTTGAAGGGCGGTCCTCTCTAACGGGTCTTTGGGATCTAGCCATTCTGTCCGGTTGGCCGGAAAAAGCGGGGGTGGTTCTGTTAGGAACGGAAGTCTGTAGCCCTCCTTTAGTACGGACACTGTCCAAGGCTCTGCTCCTTGAGCCTTCCATGCTTGCCAATGACGTCTGAGGCATCCTCCAACCCGAGGGTTGGGCGGGGATAGGGGGCCTCCCACTCTATCTTCTTCTAGAGGGGCGGCCTGATCTGCCTCTCCTAGAGGCGGAGTAACCCGACCTGAAGGAGCTTGAGGGCGCTGGAGCTCCCCTGCGGGGGGGGCTGAGGCGTTGCGGACCAGGAGGAAGAGGGGGGCTTCTCTCCTCGTAGTGCTGGTAGAGGCTTGGGGTGTCGCGGCACTATCCGAGACGGACCTCTTATAAGGCGGTCTCCTAGGAGTCGTAGGTCTGGGGACGTTAGCCTCCTCCTTTTTCAAGACCTTCTCCATTATGGCTTCTAGTTCCTTCAGAGGGAACAAAGACTCTCCCCACAGGGGAAGGCTGCGAATGGCTCGCGCCTCCCTGTCTGGTACCTTCCGAGACACCTTCGCCAGAACAGTGTCTCGCTTCCAGAGCACCCAGTTAGCTGTTAGTGCGAGAGACTGATATGTCAATAACCTAAGGGTTTTACCCCCGGAGGTAATGAGGTCCCTCAGTAGGCCTTGCTGGTCAGGGTCCTCGGGGTCGAAGGAGGCTTGTACACCTACCAAAGTGGAAGCCCACCAGTCCAGCCAAGAGGAGATGTTTACTAAGTCCCTCAACATTTTCTCCATCATGGAGGCTTCTGCTGACGAGAAAAAGACTGGGGCCGAAGAGGCTCTACCGTCTGAAACGCCTTGACTAAGGATGTCTACTGCTGACTCCACCTTAAGGGGCCTGGGCGTCGTCCCGCTGGTAAATAGACTTTGCCTTGGGGTCTGAGGCCCTGGAGCAATTTTGAGGACCTCGGCATTGCTGGCCACTACCTTGCCGACATACTCCTGCTCTAGGACTAGATCTCGGGCTAGAGGAAGTGCTAGGGACGTCTTAGGTTGGGAGGGAGTCTGCATGATCCTCAAAAGGCTTGACTTCCAAGAAACTTCATCCGTAGCCACAGGTTCCGCTATTTTGTGGTGCCTTCTGAAAAGGCTAACCACTCTCCTATAGACGGAGTCCTCCGTCAGGGAACCCTCCCCTTCGTCAGCCGAGGTCTCGGCTTGGGGCCGGGGAGCTGGGTTATCGGGCACGCCGACTGGACGTCTAGCTCTTTGGGGCCAGGGGCGCCGTCCTGCCGAGGTACTGGATTTCATCTGCGGGGACGTCCGCACCAGGGGCCTGGGTTAACGCAGGCAACGCTGGTTCAGCGGGGACTCTCGTCCGCCCAAGGGCTCTGGGTGCCGAGGATGCGGTTCCCGTGGGCTGACCCGACAGCGGGAACCGTTCCTTCCGACCCGAAGGCCGCACCAGCTGGGCTGGTTCGGCCAGGCCGCCCGACAAGAAGCGCGTTTCCCCCCGCTGGGCGGGCTGAACCGGAGGCTTCGGGGACTTACGCTTACCTGTAGAGTCCTTCCTACGGCTTGATCTCGAGGAGCCGGGTCACCGGGCACTCCCCATCGGGCGCTTCGGTTCTGGAATACCAGGCACTCCCTTGCGGTAGTACCGGTCTTCCCCGGCGGGAGCTCCGCACCAGGTTCGGGGGTCAGAACCGGCATCGCCGTACCGTCGAGGACTACCGTTCGTGTATTCTCTCTGGGGGACGCGGACGCGGATCCCCGTGGGCTGACCCGACGGAGGGAACCGTTCCTTTAAGTCCGAGCACTGCTGGTTCGGCCAGGCTGCCCGTAAAGAAGCCCGGTTACATCCGCTGGCGGGGTGAACCGGAAGCTTCGCGGCCTTACGCCTGCCTGAAGAGGCCTTCTCGCATTTCTCCCTGCGAGGGTTATATCTGCGTCTGGAGGATGGCCTTCGTGGTGAGAAAAACCCTGGGCTGCCGGTCCGGGGAACGCTGCAATACAGACCTGGGAGGCTCTTTCTCGGCGAGGCCCTCGGCTGCAGAAGAGACTGAAAAATACGCCAAAGAGACTGGAGAAGAATTAGGGACATTTTTCCCCCACATGGGGTCATCAGAGGAGACGTGGCCTGCTTGCACCAGGACTCCGTCTCCCCACACACTCTCGAAAGTAGCACTTACCTCGAACTACTTCTAAGGAGTTACCTTCTCCACAATAGACCAACCTCGTCTCCTACTCTGGGTAGGAGAGGGTGGTAGGGAAGCTCTGTCAGGCGAGACGCCCGGCGCTAGTCTTCTTAGGCGAACCCTTCGTCGCCTACTTCTTCTTGGTGCTATACCGCACCCACTCAAACTCCTGGGGAAGAGCAATGGGCACTTCCCCGCAACTGACTTACCTCGTGCCCTACTCTGGGTAGGGGAAGATGGCTGTATAAGAAGCTCTATTCGACGAGGCATCGGGAATTAAGTGGCGAGGAGAGGCTCGTCTTCCTATGAGCCTCTTGGATGTATTCTTCCTCTTGGTGCCGAAGTGCACTCACTGCACTACGTTCCAGGACTAGTAGTCCTGACACGTGGTTGTAGGGGAACATAAGCTGCCCCTACACGGCTAACACCGAGGATAAGGGGAGGAAGAATGATTTATTGTAAAATTGATCCCTTCAGCTATTAATTCCTTGAAGGAAATCAAGGAATACTGCTCCATAACGCACACAACGCACGACACAAGCACTTAAGGAAATGAATTAAACACCGGGTAAGCACACGGTTGAAAAGTGAACGCACAGGAACACTTGGGAAAGCACACTGGAAAAAACGCAAGTTGCCACGCTGGGAACACGTGGGGCACAGGACGCACACAAAGGATCGACAGAAATACGAGAGCGAGAGATGTTCACCTCTCGCGACCAGAGAACTTAATGAGGTGGTTGACCTGACTGCAAGCGACCTACCGTTAATCCTACCCTCGGGGCACATTCCTGGATGCCGGGGGTAAAGCCACTGAGGGCGCGGAGCGGGGGGATAACTATCCAAAACTCTGGTCGCAGAGAGAGATAACCAGTGATCTCCTAAAGAAAGTAGTTCGAAGGTAAGTATTCGTGTTGGAACAAATTGGTAATTTAGAGGAGAGAGGAAGTCAGTAAAAAAAAAACTTTGTTGGGAAGTTTGTTGGAGGCAGCATGAGGAAGGGCAGTGAATGGTGGAATGAAGGAGTGAAGGTAAAAGTGGAAGAGAAAAAGAGGGCTTTTGAAGAATGGCTGCAGAGTAATAGTGTAGAGAAGTATGAAAAATATAGAGAGAAAAATGTGGAAGTAAAGCGCAAGGCAAGGTAAGTGAGGCAAAGGGGGGATCTGAGGTTGGGTCAGGGATTGGGTCATTCATATGAAGAGAATAAGTAGTAGTTTTGGAAAGAAGTGAAGAGAGTAAGGAAGGCTGGTTCAAGAATTGAAGAGACGGTGAAAGATGGAAATGGAAGGTTGTTAAAAGGAGAGGAAGCAAGGAAAAGGTGGGCGGAATATTTTGAAAGTTTACTGAATGTTGAGGATAATAGGGAGGCAGATATAATTGCTGTTGCAGGTGTTGAGGTGCCGGTGATGGAAGAAGAGAATGAGAGAGAGATTACAATAGAGGAAGTGAGGAGACCACTAGATGAAACGAGAGTAGGAAAAGCATCTGGTATGGATGGTGTGAAAGCTGAGATGTTGAAGGAAGGGGGGTGTGACTGTACTTGAATGGTTGGTGAGATTGTTTAATATGTGTTTTGTGTTGTCAATGGTACCAGTAGATTGGGTTTGTGTGTGTATTGTACCACTATATAAGGGTAAGGGAGATGTGCATGAGTGTTGTAATTCAAGGGGTATTAGTTCATTGAGTGTAGTTGGAAAAGTGTATGGTAGAGTAATGATTAATAGGATTAAGAATAAAACAGAGAATGTAATCTTGGAAGTACAGGGTGGTTTTAGAAGAGGTAGGGGTTGTATGAATCAGATTTTTACAGTTAGGCAGATATGCGAGAAATATTTAGCAAAAGGTAAGGATGTGTATGTTGCGTTTATGGGAAAGCGTATGATAGAGTTGATAGGGAAGCAATGTGGAATGTGATGACGTTATATGGAGTTGGTGGAAGGTTGTTGCAAGCAGTGAAAAGTTTTTACAAAGGTAGTAAAGAGCATGTGTTAGGATAGAAAATGAAATGAGCGATTGGTTTCCATTGAGAGTGGGGCTGAGACTGGGAGGTGTGATGTCACCTTGGTTGTTTAACTTGTATGTTGATGGAGTGGTGAAAGAGGTGAATGATCGAGTGCTTGGACGAGGACTGAAACTGGCAGACGAGAATGACCATGAATGGGAGGTAAATCTGTTGTTGTTTGCGGATGATACTGTACTGGTTGCAGACGCGGAAGAGAAGCTTGGCCGATTAGTGACAGAATTTGGAAGGGTGTGAGAGAGAAGGAAGTTGAGAGTTATTGTGGTTAAGAGTAAGGATATGAGATGTACGAGAAGGGAAGGTGGTGCGAGGTTGAATGCCATGTTGAATGGAGAGTTACTTGAGGAGGCGGATCAGTTTAAGTACTTGGAGTCTGTTGTTGCAGCAAATGGTGGAGTGGAAGCAAATGTACGTCAGAGTGTGAATGAAGGATGCAAAGTGTTGAGGGTCGTTAAGGGAGTAGTAAAAAATAGAGGGTTGGGCATGAATGTAAAGAGAGTTCTGTATGAGAAAGTGATTGTACCAACTGTGATGTATGGATCGGAGTTGTGGGGAATGAAAGTGACGGAGAGACAGAAATTGAATGTATTTGAGATGAAGTGTCTAAGGAGTATGGCTGGTGTATCTCGAGTAGATAGGGTTAGGAACGAAGTAGTGAGGGTGAGAAAGGGTGTAAGAAATGAGTTAGCAGCTAGAGCAGATATGAATGTGTTGAGGTGGTTTGGCCATGTTGAGAGAATGGAAAATGGCTGTCTGCTAAGGAAGGTGATGAATGCAAGAGTTGATGGGAGAAGTACAAGAGGAAGGTCAAGGTTTGGGTGGATGGATGGAGTGAAGAAAGATCTGGATGATAGGAGGATAGATGAGAGAGGCAAGAGAGCATGCTAGAAATAGGAATGAGTGGCGAGCGACTGTGACGCAGTTCCAGTAGGCCCTGCTGCTTCCTCCGGTGCCTTAAATGACTGTAGAGGTAGCAGCAGTAGGGGATTCAGCGTTATGAAGCTTCATCTGTGGTGTTTAACAGGGGAAGGTGGGCTGTGGCCCCCTAGCAGTACCAGCCGAACTCGGTTGAGTCCCTTGTCAGGCTGGGAGGAACAGAGAGAGGAGAGGTCCCTTTTTTCGTTTCATTATTCGATGTCGGCTACCCCCCAAAATTGGGGTAAGTGCCTTGGTATATGTATGTATTATTGTCAATCTTCCTTATACTGTAGTCTTTTCGATGAATAATTCCACATCAATGAAATACTCTTTCTTCTATGTACGCTTAGCTGAGAAAATGTAAACATCATCAGCTGATTTTGTCATCAGATGATTCAAGCTACCGCTTTCATGGATAAAGCAACATACAAATAACGAAAGGGGCAGGGTTACCTCTCGATATGAAAGTTCCTGTATACGAAAAATTCATGATACGAAACGAGATTCGAGGACTACATTGATTGATAGACAGTTGCAGAGGACTTGTGGAGGTATCCCAAAAGGTGTTTTGCAGTTGGTCTTGAAAAGACTCTCTTTTGGAGGTACAGGATAACCTCGATCCAGTCATGAGATAGGTAGTGGACTTCATCGTGAAACTTTTTTTTACGTGGGGCTGTCATAGAAGAGTTTGCCCCTCTGTAACTTGTCTTGGAACTTCTACGAGAAGGCCCAGAATGTCCGGGTACCACTTGACAAGGGGCCACCTTGGTGCTTTCAGTGTTACTCTCAGTATCTGACACTTACTTTGTTCAGGACCTGACAAATCAGGCAGAACGGGTTAGAGGCATAAAGGTCAACCCATCCCATGGGTGCTGAAATGCATCCACTGTTGCAGCTGGATCTAGAACTGGAGAGTAACACACTGGGAGTTTGTTATTCAGATGGGTTGCGAACATGCCCAATGCTCTTTGTCACTTGAGGAAGCAAAGATGAACCCTGAATTCTAAGAGATGTTTGACCTCACAAAGTCAAAAACTCTTCATCACATGAAGAAGCAAAGACAAACCCAGAATTCTAAGTGATGTTTATCGGTAGGCTAGCATTGGCTTAGGCAGGATATCCGCTGACATACAGAACATGAAAAGATTCATATTATGAAATAAAAATAATAAATATAATAAAACCCCTTTCAATTTATATATTATTGTCAATCTTTATAATAGTCTATTCGATGAATAATTCCATATCAATGAAATCAACCTTCTTCTATTCCATTTAGCTGAGAAAATGTAAACATTGTCAGCTGATTTTGACGTCGGGTAATTCAAGCTATCAATATCGAGGATATGCAAAAATAAATAAAAAAAAAAGGATTTTTGATAAAGCTTCCAAACTTATTCAAAATATCTTATAATAACAACTTTCATACAGTTTACTAAACGCTATTAGTATTACTAGTCCTCCCAAACTGCTCAGAATGTCTGCTATTACATTCCTTTTCCTGGAATGAAGCGAGTGGAAAGGTGAACCGAGATTATTTGCGCCCAGTGATGGATCCCCACTGCTACTTAGCATAGTAGGTGGGATACTGCTCCTTGCTTGTTGATGCAAGTCACTATAGTTGAGGTAAGTTGTCGCTCATCAACACAACTGAGCGACCTTCAACGTCTCTCGAAAGTGGAGTAACACTAGGTAGGTTGCTTTCATCTCTGGGTAATTGATATGGAAGGTCTTGTCTTTTTATAACTATATCCCTGAAATTTGCTCTTCCCATAGGTATGCTCCCCAACCTTGGCGAGAGGCATCTGTGAGAAAAAACTCTGGATGAGGAACTTGGAGTGGGGTTTTGCCAAACAAGTTCTCCTCTAACTACCACTGGATATGTTCTCACTACTCAAGGAAAATTCACCAGTGCTGCAGGAGGGTCTGAAACTTCTCAGTGATGTTTTAATGTCCTGTGTAGTGAGCAAAGGTCCACCCTCCTGAAGGGAACTAACTTCTTCAAGGATGTGAGATGACCTTTAGGTCTGCCCACAATGAGCTGGGAGAGCTCCCATTTTGAGAAAGAGAGCTGCTACTTGTCCAAGTCTTTGTACTCTGTCTGACAATGGATATGCTCTGGCTTGACCAGTCAAAATCCGTGCCTAGGTAATGAAGACGACACTGAGGATTGAGACTGAACTTCCCTAGGTTCTATTGGATCCCCAAAGTCTCGGCAAAAATTGAGATCCCTGTGGAATAAAGTCTTTGCCTTTGAATTCGCTAAGAGAAGCCAGTTGTCTAGAGACCTCAGGAGTCTGACCCCCATAGTGTGGGCCCAGGCTTAGACCACATAGAATAGACAAGTAAAGACCTAAGAGGAACTGTGGACAGTCTGAAACACTGCACCTTAAAGTGGTAGATCTTATATCTAAAAGCATACCACAGGAATGGGATGGGAACCTAAAAGTAGGCATCTTTAAGATCTAATGACCTGAAGGACACTACTCTGGCTCTCCATCTTGAACCTAGTTTGGAGTACAAACTGGTTCAAGAAGGAAAGGTCTATGACAGGTCTTCAGCCTCTTGACAGCTTTTCCACTAGGAAAAGGTAGCTGAAAAACTCCTGAGACCTGTCTGAAACCTCTTCTATCGCATCCTTGACAAGCATTTGAGACATTTCTTCGTCTAAAAAAAGGTTTTTCCAGTAATAAAATAAGGGAATCGTGGCAGTCGTAATTAGAAGAGGGTGATAGGCCGTGAATGGGACGCAATACCCTGAACGGAAGCCAATTCTGTCCATGTATCAGCCAAGAAATGCCACGTTGTCCAATGACTTTGAAGGTGGTGGTAACCCCGGGGGATTGGCCTCCTTAACAGGAGCCACGATGGCCTCCGTTCTTGCATCTGGAGAAGTATCCCCTGCTGCGAAAGTAAGGTTTCTGATCCTGCCTCCTGCCGGGCTGAGCCTCAGAAGGTTCTGGTAACAGGCAGAACCCTGTCTCTGTAAAACTTGTGTAGTGAATCTAGAAACCGCAGCCCTCCTCAAAAAAGACGATTGGGTGGCTTTCTTGCACTTCTCCACAGCTGTGGAAACTTCGACAGGAAGGAAGTGTCAGGTGGTCAATGATAATTGAGTTCCTGAGGAATAGGGCCTTCCTGGGAGTCAAATGCTTATGCCTTTCCTTCTAAGAACACAATTCCTCTAAATCGAACATGTTTGGTGAAGCAAAATTTCCAAATCCTTGGCACCAGACTGCACCAATTCCTCAAATTGCCTCTTAACATCCGGATCTTTCATGTTCTGCCCAGTGGTCTAGCCAGGAGCAGGCTTGGAAAGTAGATGTAGCCACTACCTCCATCTGCATTTCTGATGCAAGAAAAGTGGAGGGGAGGTTAGAGAATTTATCACTTGGAATACCCCGTGAGAGTAGCACATCTAGAAATATGGGTAAAGGAGTAAGATGAGCCTCTGAATCCTCATAAAATTTTCTGTCTTGACAGAGAAGGAAGCAGTTTAGAAGACTTAATGAATCATAATGCATTCTCCAGTGCAGACACTTGTTTGTTCAAATGATCCATTTTGTCCCCTGCCTGAAATTAGAGATCCACATCAAACCTGTAATGGGTATTATGCGACTCAAGAAAATTTCTGTCTCTGGTTGTAAGCCTACTGGTTGTTTGGGGGTGAGGAGGGTCACTGAGACTATCAAGGTGTCTGATCAGGTTCATTACCTTCATAAAGAGAGAAGCTTCTGTACTAGAAGCCATAACTTACATTGGGGATACCCCAATGGTATCCAGGATAACATAAGGGGATGGTTCAGGGGACACATTTAAAACTGTTGTTGATGTAGACAGTCTGTGTTCTTAAAGAGGAACTACCAGGCTAAGTTCCTGCTTACAAACTGGTCTGAAATTTTTCATTTTGCTCTGAATATCTTTATGTTCTATCCTCAAAAGAGAGCAATGAGCTGAAAAATCTGAAAAGGCATGAGGAGAGCTATGATCTCTATGAGAGAGAATCTAAGTCATAATGAATCGGAGAAACCAATTGTTTCGTTTCCCTAACCGAACTGGGTCTGTGTGGGGGAAAAAAGATCTGTTGGGAGTGTCCCATTGTAAGCGTTTACACTTAGGGGCAGAGTAATATGTGGAAGGGGGAGACAGACCTTCGCTTCCGATGGAGGAACTGATCCCTTGAGGTTGAAGGCATAGCCACTCTTGGAAAAAGCAGGTAAGGTTCCACAACCTTTTTCCAGTCAAAGCTATAAAAAGGAGAAGTTTCCGGTTTCCTGGCTGTTTTAACAGACCTAGGAGCAAGTTAAGTTACTGCAAGCTGGTTCCATAAGGCAGCAGAAACACCCACTGGCATTATGTCCAGTATGAACAAAACACTACAAAATTGTAGCCACCTGTCCGCCAACAACACAAGAGGAAGTGGCAGCGTGTTCAGGTACTGAGAAAGAGAAACTTGAGTCGGAGAAGCAGCGCGTTCAGGTGGTGCGAAAGGGCGAATGCACATAGGTGAGGTGGCGCGATGAGTTCAGCTGAAGCAAGTGTAGAAATCTTGATCTTTTTCAGTTTCTGGACCTGTTTAATATCAAATTTTCTGCGGCCAAACCTGTACAGTAATTAGAATTGTAAACGTCCGGACACTACCTGAAAAAGAAAGTTCCTTTTGGGGAATCCGCTGATTCCTCCTGTGGAAAGATAGTATGTCTGGCACACCCGGTGAAAGAGGAGGGCCCAATTTGCTATGTGAACAAACTGGAGATAAAATAAGAGCCCTCCAAGACAACTGTCTGTTCGAGGAAACACCATTATCCTCGGTCACATGTCTCGGGGTCTTCCGAAGTGTACGAGAAGACATCTTCAACACTCTTAACAGGAGAAATCTGTAAAATAAAGAAATCCCATTGCTCTAAAATATCTGAAAAGGAAAAGTTTTGATCTCTGCTCAGTACATTTGTTGGGGAAGAGGGAGACCTGTTCCCACTCACATAATTAGGAACTGTACTAATGATACTTGTAACATATCACATGGTGGCAGTACCAGAGCTGATGCCAAAGGGATTGCATTACTATGAGTCAAATCAGGCTCACCTTGTTCCATAGAAGATACCATATCAATGAAATCTCAGCATGACAGCCATCCTTGGTTACCAGAGCCTCAGGAAACTTCGATAAAAAAGGATCTGAGAGGGAAATATCGTGTCACATGAGAAAGCTTCTGTTTGTTGCACTCAAGAGAGAAACAAAATGAGAACAATCTCTCTTAGCCTTCTCCGTATGAAGAGTATCATACTTCTTCCACTGTAAAAATTACAAGTTGAAGAATATGAGCACCCCTTACTGCGGCAACTCAGGCTTAAGGGATGACGGTTTACGTAAACCTGACTCATAAAAGTACCAAAAGGGTGACCTTCAAAACCAAGGCAAGTATGCATACTACCTTAAGAACCACTCATAATCACAAGTACACAAAGAAGGAAAGGCTAAATGGTTAGCTACAACACAGCATGGAGAGCGATCATAGCGGATGTCTGTTCTTTAGCACAACTAGGAGAAAAGTAAACAGCCTTGATGAGGTTCCATGGGTGAACAGCTGATAACTACACATGTTACCAGAATCCCAAGAATATTTTCTTTCTGGTCACAGCCAAACAATTTAGGAGTACACCCTTATAAATTATGAGGGTTTGTATTCGCGTAGGAACAAATTAAGATTCAGAGTCAAAGTTGGGAGCAAGGGCAGTAAAACTAATGAAGTAGAGAAGGAGAGATGGGATGATCTGAGGCTGAAAAAACAGACCAAAACCTAAAGTTGGGCAAAGCAACATATTTATAGAAGTAGCAGGAAGAACAGCAACAGGAATGTCAACAATATCATGAAAATAAGTAGTAGATGAAGATCTACACCTGGTTGGATTTAATGCAAAGAAATACAGGAAAATGCAAACAAAGAGAAAACTCTAACCCTATAAAGAGTTAATACTGCTTTTAATGATGGATGGATATAACCTCATTGTTCTCCTTGGTAAAAAATCTCCACACTTTACAGTTGCTCCCCAGTCATCTTCACTTACAGATCTTTTAAATTTTGACCAATGATGAAAACAGAAATCTGTCTGAGGTGAAAATACCAAACATTTGTTTCTTCAAATAACTATACTGTTCTGTGTATCTATTATACTTAATCACAATACTCCTCACCTGATGAGCTTCATTCCATAGTAGAAGTTGAAGTTTTGAGAGGTCTTCTTGTAATTTCTGAATCTTGCTTATCTGAGCAAAAGATAAGGTTTCTGTTTTGCAATCTAACAAGAGACTTGGCACTAAATCTGATGGATAAGGTGTTTCTGAAACAAGAATGCATTCAAAGGCTAATCATTCAACCTTATAAAATACTGTACTCCACAAAATTCAGATCATTTTGTTGATTATCAAAATCAAATATACCTAGAATAAAAGTGTACACAATAAAGCTCTGAGGAATGCAATAACATAGATTCATGCCAATCACTCCGTTCATAAAGAATATATAAGAATATGGATGCAAATCAATTGACCTCTCCCTACGAGCATTTTCAGGATACCACCTCCATTTTGGAGCAAGACCAAGGTGTACTGTATATATTTGCCATTAACTTATACACAATATTTTTATGATAATGGTGTACAAAATATCAATTCATAAATCCACAAATTATATATCATCACACACAGTTGCATATCACACAAAATTTAACACTTATAAACATCAGCTTAAAAAAAAAAAAAACATTAAGATTTGGACAAATGCTTAGCAAAATAAAAATTTTCAAGTAATTTGTAATCTTTCCCTAATTATACAAAACCAAGTCCTTAACATAGAATAATAAAATCCAAGCTGGAATACGCCCGTTAAAAATTATCACAAGGTGTCAACAACCGGCCGGTAGTTACTGGTCCAGTAGCGGGAGAAGCGCAACCACCCGCTTGCTCACTGACAAACCACTTTCACTGTAGCTAGGACTTTCTAGGGGGATGGTGATGGTGGAAAGGTAAGAGTAAAGGACTAAGGTTAGAAGAGTTATGGAAAACTACAAACTACTTCCAAATTCGTCCTTTTTTCTTACAATATACAAACCATTGTCCTTTACATACGACACTCATTCTTAGATAGGAGGAAGTTCCAGTTGCAACTGGCTGGAAACTTTTCCTGAGATATTAAAAACTTCTGTATTGTGGTGCTATAAGAATTGAATCCTAACACCATGTGAACCAGCTGATTAGCAATACCAGAGGGTATACAGCCATTGCACCAAGGGTTCTCCTGAGCTTAATACTTTGGTGTCATAAAACCTAGCTTATAAATGTAATTGATTTGTTTGAAGCTATCTGTATGGTATATATAATTATGGGTCTGCCTGGTTACATCACATTCACCCTCATAAGGGGTGTGGGGAAAAGACTCTTCTACACATTATAGAATAGCAACACACTGAATTGGGCTTAACTGCATCTCAGATCATGTCCAACTGGCAAGGCTTTTGATGCTGTACCCCAAGAAAAAGAAAGATTGAAAAAAAATAAAACTCTCTTGCTGTGCAACAGTACCTAATGATAAATTGTCTAGAGAACTGTGGGTCACATCCCGCAGATAATGAGCAGTGAATGTTTGCAGTTTCACATCCCTGCCTGTAAACCTGCGTCTCTGAAAGATTCTACAGTATTTAAAGGCTAAAGATGTGCTAACACTTCTGAATTCATGAGGTCTGACTTGGACCCTACCTGTGTGAATAGGAGGGAGGTGAAATGGTTTGGTCAATGACCTCCCTTAACCAAGAAGAAAGTGTGTTTTTAGTTGCTTTCTTCACTCTCTCTGTGCTGACGAAGATATGTCGCAGGTATATAGCACCTCAGTGCCCTCACAGGACACAATAACAATGAATCAGGATCATCGATTACATCTCTAGGGCTCAAGATCTGAAGACAAAAAACCTAGTATCGGGGAGAGATGGATTGTGGGTTTTACCAACAAACTCATGAACAAAGTTGAATGAAACTTGGGTTCATCCCCTTGAGCATTGAGAGTTCTGCCAGAGAAGAAATATCTATTCCCTTTAGTCTAAAAACCTGGCTTAAGCAGAGTGATAGCATTTTACCACTGAAATAGAGCAGAGTTTCTCCTTACGGAGGTAAAGCAAAATGTCGGGGATGAACAGATTAGTGGCTTCGAGAAGGGGGAGACCCCTTCTTTGACACTATTATTATCATTACTAGATAGGCTACAACCCTGATTGCAAAAGCAGAATGCTACAAGCCAAAGGGCTCCAAAGGAGAAAATAGCCCAGTGAGAAAATGAAATAAGAAAATAAACTACACGAGAAGTAATAAACTATTGAGAAAAAAAAAAAAACAACAACCAGAGAACTGACCATTCTGGTACAAGTCCCAGACATAGGCACTAGTGTTTAATCATGGAGGGGAAAGTGTCACTAGAAGTCCTATAGGACCTTTCTCCTAGAAAAGTATCTAAGGAAGAGTAGAAAGAGATGGAAGATTGAAATGTATCTATAAATTTGGGCCAGAACACTATATGTGCTGGGGCCGAGGCCATGCAGCACCACAGAACAAAAGGGGGGAAAACCCAACAGTTCCAGTATGAAGGATACCTTAACAGGTTGGACAGCAATTTCAAAGTGCAAGCTAAACTGGGAGAAAATCAATAACAGCAGACACCGTTCTACTTCCCATACCTTATTACGACAGTTGTTACTATAACCCGCAGTGACAAGGGGAATTAGTATTAGGACAAAGAAAATCCTTATCTCCTTACTGATATCCTATAGCGTCGCAAGGCCCAAATCTCAAAGGCAAAGCGTAAGAAAATAGGTTCATACAGACCATGATTATTCGCCCCCTTGTTAAAGCAGGATGACAGAGTAGCTCCGTCAAGACCTGAATACGGAAGAATGGGTTCTCTTTGAAAATTTTAATTGCATCGAATGTGCTACTCCTAAAGAGAGGGGAAAAAGAAATAGAAGAGTCTGATATTTTACCTTTAACTCTAGTCATCAAGAATATTAAATGTTATTCACGTATGTCCTGAAAGGGAGCTAGGATACTATAAAACTAGCTGAGCCGCTAACACACAACAGGAGTAAAACTCTTCAAGGATTTGTGGGAAACATCCCAGAGATAGAAGTAAGTGATAGTGGTCTGGTATCTCCAGACCCCAGCCTTCATAACCTGAAAAACCAATAAGTTTTTACAAAAGGTTACTAACAGGTTAATGGCCATTACCTCAAGAACTCTTGCTTACGTTGCACATTCATCCCCCTCACAAGACAAGGTATACACTGGTCTGTTTATCTTACAAAGCCAGAAAAAAATAGTGTTCTTGGATACTTTCTTCTTCCAACCAAACCTAACATAGTACATTTCTGATAGCATTGAGGCAATCCAACCAGGCATAATAGCATTTCATCCTCATCTCAATTAACAAAGTACTACGGTGTAGATCAAGAGGGACTTGAATCAAAGATTCGAAAATAAGGGTCAAAATCTCCCAGCCTACGAGTGACTAACATAATGAGATAGTCCACAAAGCAACCCTATTTTCCTTGCTGATGCTACAGCTAGCATGAATCTATTTACTCTCTTTGCTGATGCTAAAGCTAACAAAAAGACAGTTTTGAATGTAAGATACAGTATTAGTTAGATAACCTCAATAGTTTGAAATTTAGAGGTAGAATTACAGTCTTATAAATAGGAGACAGGACAACGCCCACCACCCTTTAGGCAAAGAGGTTCATGCCCTTCAGCCGTAAGATCTGGCTCAAGTCTGATTGGTGGCCTTACACAGAAAAAACTGAAGGGTGCTTCTCTCAGCGGAGGTAAATGAAGAAGTCCATGACCTGCTAAAGAGTTACTCCAACTTTGGAGCCAGGCTATCTACAACAATTGCAAAATACAGCCAACTTTCCTAGGTAAACAAGAGGCAAAGAACTTTTGTAAATACCAGCAAGAATAACTTCAAGCTAAAAGATACTAGAGAGACTCTAGCCAGGAAAAGTAAACCAGTTCATAGACTGGTAGTACCCCTGGAGATACTACTAACAGAGAAGAATTGGTCAGGGTGCTATCTCTCTTGGAATCTTTCATTAAAAGGACTAGATAATCTGGACACCACTTGTAATTCAGTAGTCACCAGGGTCATCTAGACAACTGAAGAGATCAATGGTTGATTGATCGCTCATCCATTTAAGATTCTGGGATGGGAATGCAAAAGTTTCACCTGAATGGACTTCTTGAACTGTATTGAATTTACAATTTGGTACACATAGCCTAACATTGGGGACAGGGAGACCATTCAGAACAGCTTTAACTTGGGAAAAACTCTAGTTGTAATAAGTAGAAGTAAAAAGACAGTCAGATGAAAAAAAAGAAGTGTAAATATAGGAGGATATAATGTAAGTGGAACTAGGGGGGGTGAGGGGACATTGCAAAGACCCTTTAATAATGCCTACAGTACACCACATGAGGTACACTGACAACACTGCTCGACCCTGAAAGAGTTTCATTTTGAGTAAGCGGCAAAGAGATCAATCACCAGTGAACCCCTTAACTCAAAAGGCCTTTCTCCTACATTTAGCCCCTGATGGACGAGCTACTGTATTCTGCTAGTATGTTCCTCCTACCAAATTTATGTACTTTGTTGATAGCTCTACAGCATACCAAGTTGCCTAGAAATGCACACATTTGGCACTAATAAGGAGACTAGCCCTCCATGGCTGTTGACATACACCACTACAATGGTCATCATTACAGTAGAACCTCGGTATTCAACCGTCTTGAAGCTCGAACAAATCGGTTTTCGACCAAAAAGTTAGAGTAAGAAATGCCCGTTCTCAAACAACTATTTAGTACTCGACCAGTGCGAGTAAAAGCCCGGCAAGCTGAACGTCATCAGTTATTGTTTCACATGAACATAAACATAAGCTCTGCTTCATTTTGCATATTACACAATGCTATATCTATGATTTGCATCCTTTTTTATTTATTTTGATTCATTAGCACTTAAACATAGGTCAGAAAATAAATAAAAGTAAAAGTGGTCAAGTAAAAAGGAAAACAGTGCTAACAACTATTGAACTGAAAAAGGAAATCATTTCCAAGCACAAAAACAAAATGCGTGTTTCGGATATTGCTCTCAAATAATCTATGGCTAAGTTGACAATACAGTATTGACAACTTTAAAGAATAAAGAAATAATGAAGGGAGCTAATATTGCTAAAGGAGAGACTAATTTGACGAAGCAAAGGCCTCGGGCACTTAGGGAAGCGGAGGAGTTGTTACCTATTTTTACAAATGAGAAACAGTTATGAGGTGATAGCATTAGCGAGGCATTTATTTGTGAAAAGGCACTAGAAATCTATACTAAGTGGGTGAAAGTTCAAGTTTTTGTTGAAGAAACTCTTCCTGATACTATAATAACCAATAGGGCTGTAAATCTTTTCAATGATAATGTTATCTCTTAATTACCGTAAGATTCTGCAAAAAAAGGCATAAGCAACAAACATTGGATCAGTTTTTAATTAAAGAAAAATCTTCCTCAAAGCAACAGTAAAGGGAAAAAACTCAAACCTCAATTACCAGATATTTTTATGGATGGGGAATCCTCCCATCAGCAATAACTCCTCTCCTCCGCCCCACACCACCATCCACGTACGATGCCATATCGCAACGAAAAAGGCAAGTTTTCTTATGTTAAAATTACCTTTAATGTTTTAATTTTTCAGTATTTATCGTATTAGTAAAAACTACATAAATGCATCACTTTTTTTTAACCAAATATGTCATACTAAGAGCAAATCAACTTGGACTTAGAACCCATTACTCACTTCTACATTATTTGTAATGAAATCGGTATTCGACCATCTTTTTAGAACAAATTACGGACGAATACCAAATTTTGATGAGCATGGTTAGGTTTGGGTGTGCGGCTCATCCTTCCTTTGGTGCACCTTAGAACAAAAACATCTGCAGACGCAGAATTCAGAGGAACTCTTGTCAAATAGCCACCAATAAGATTATCTCTCACCTCTTGAACCATCTGAGCAAGCCGAGAGAATGGATCCCTGGCAGTTAATCGGCAACATTTCAAAAACAACTGAAATGATCTCTAGGTATATTGATGGTGAACTTCTATAAGGGCAGATGACAGAGAAAACATAGTTGTTCCTAATTGGTACACTACCTCCTTGAATTTGTGAAGGTGAGCATATTAAGAAAACTCTCTCACTCCTAAATGTTTATCAAGAGGCTCAGGTACTTCATTTCCTACTTTTGTTTGAAGATCAGCTTCTCTCCATTAATCAAAATCCCTTGATCATGACAAGACAACCGCACCCTCAAAAATGCCAGGATCAACGAATCATTGAGTTACCTAAACATACATATCCCATGAGAGAAGGTACATGATGAAATTTGGGTGAATAAGAAAGTGATCACCCAAGAATCCATGGCAAGTCTAAAGGTAAAAATCTTGAACTGGTACACTACCCTGTTTTGGATGAGAAGGTTCTTATAAAAGAAATGATGGACAGGGATCTAAATATATGCTTCATTATTATTTACCAAAATAATTCACTACCCTCTTGAGAATAAGTAGTTACTTACAAAAGAACTGATAGGCAGTGATTTAAAAATATGCATCCTTAATATCTACCAAGATGGTACACTATCATGTTGAGAACGAGAAGGTACTTATAAAAGAGCTGATGGACAGGGATCTAAAACAGTGTCCTTAATATTCACCAAAAGCATGAAGTCTCCCTCTCTGATAGTACGGTAAAGACTTTGGTAATCAACCTACTGTATTCCGAGGAAATTCTTTCACTCTCCCATACTTTAAATTTTGTTCTCTTGTCTGGTCTTAAGCTGCTCATTCTCATCTCAATTTGTTGGACGAAATATTGCGGTCTATCAAATTCCTTATCCTTGATCTGGTTACCAATCTCTAGAAACGTCATTCAGTTAGCTGTTCGTGCATGTTGCATAAGATTTTTCATAATTCTGCTAGATTGTACCATCCAGTAAGTCATCGGCGCCCACTTGTGTCCGAGTATTGGGTTCTGTCATTAGCTATCAGCCTCCTATCTGTGGGGTGGGTGCTTATGTCTGATATGGCTGTTAAGTCCTAGTCTGTGGTGGAAGAGTCGCGGACAGTGTTCACAAGGGAGGGTAGTGGTGGGCGGGGCTGTTCTAATCGCTCACTCCTTCTCCTCCTAGCCTCCTCATTTTGTCTCCTCCTCTCTTCAAAGTCCACGGTCCCATGGTGTACTGTACTCCTCCAGGTTTTCCTGTACCTGGCCGTTTCTTCCCATGAGGAAGGATCGATGTCAGTTAGAGCCAGGGTGCGCTTTAGTTGATCTTTATAGCGCATTTTTGGGGCTCCTCGTGGTCTGGTGCCCTGGGTCAGTTCTCCGTAGAATATTTTCTTTGGGAGCCTAGATGGATCCATCCTATGCACGTGTCCTATCCAGCGGAGGCGGTGGTGGATGATGGTGGCCTCCATGCTGGTCAGCGAGGCACGTTCTAAGACTTCAATGTTGGTGGTGTGGCTCTCCCAGGGGATTTTCAAGATCTGCCTCAGTTTCATTTGTTAGAAGCGTTCTAGGTTTTTAAGATCGTTTTTATATAGCGTCCATGTTTCACATGCATACAGGAGCGTGGAGAGGACTACTGCCTTGAACACCATTATTTTGGTGGTTATTGTCAGTGCGTGGTTGTTAAATACGCGGCAGTTGAGTCGGCCAAAGGCGGAGTGGGCTGCCCTGATCCTGTTCTCCACGTCCTTTTTGCTTGTGGGAGCTGATGTTAGGATGCTCCCTAGGTAGGAGAACTGGTCCACCTGTTCTAACGGTTGGTCATTCACTGTGGTATTGAAGTTGGGGAGCATCAGTCCTGGTGGATGTTGGACGAGGGTCTTGGTTTTGTCTGTTGACTTGCATCCCAAAACGTTCGTAGGCAGAGTTGTATGCATCAGCTAACGACTGCAGGTCCTCTGCCGTCTGACCTGGGGTGGCATTGTCATCAGCATACTGCAGTTCTCGCACTGCACACAAGGTGGTCTTGGTTCTGGCGCGGAGTCTAGCGAGGTTGAAAGCGCCTCCATCCATGCGGAAACGTAGGTCAACTGAGGGTGTGTCTGGGGGAATCTCGTTGAGCATTGCTGTGGTGTATAGCGAGAAACACGTTGGGGCCAGAACACAGCCCTGCTTCAGGCCGCCGTTGATGGGGAATGGGTCTGAAAGAGAGTTCTGGTGGCAGACTCTCCCAACCATTCCGTCATGGAGGGCACGCACCAGCTTGACAAAATCGGGTGGGCAGCCATATCTTTTGAGGACAGCCCACATGGCAGGTCGAGGTACTTTGTCGAAGGCCTTTTTCAAATCCCAGAAGATGAACATTATGGGCTGTTGTTGTTCGAGGCTCTTCTCTTGTAGTTGTCGCGCACAGAAGATCATGTCTATGGTCCCGCGGGAAGGTCGAAAGCCGCACTGGGACTCTGGCAGGACGTCTTCTGCGAGAATAAGGAGGCGGTCAAGGAGAATACGAGCGAAAATCTTACTCGCGATGCTTAGTAGTGATATTCCCCGGTAGTTGTTACAGTTCTCCCTGTCTCCCTTCTTGAAGATGGTAATGATGTTTGCATCGCGGAAGTCACTGGGGGGGGGGGGTCTTGGTCTCCCATATTTTCAGTATAAGGAGCATCAAACGGTTCCTCAAGCCGGGGCCACCGTGAGTGAGGAGCTCCAACGGGATGTTGTCTGGCCCTGGAGCTTTGCCGGGCTTCATGCGCTGCAGGGCCTTGTTGAAGTCATGGATGGAGGGTGGTAGTGCCATCCAGTGACGGACGGGATGCTGCGGGGTCATTCACAGGAGATCGTCTGGGGTGTCTGCTTGGTCATTGAGGAGGTTCTCAAAGTGAGACCTCCACCTGGCCAGGATGCCCTCGCTGTCGGTGATGGTCGTGGCCCCATCCGCGTCCTTCAGGCTGCCCACTGATGACCGTGTGGGACCGAATATTTCCTTTGTTGATGCATAGAAGCTGCGCAGGTCACGTTGGTCAGCGAAACTCTGTATTTCTGCAGCTTTTCTTTACCACCAGGTGTTCTGGGCTTCACGGATCCCTCTTTGGCAACCAGCTTCAGCCACCTTATGAGCACATTTGTTAGCTGCTGTTGGTTGGTTTTCCAAAGTCAGGCGTGCTTGTCGTTTGGTTTCAATGAGAAGAGAGATGGTAGCATCATTCTCATCAAACCAATCCTGCCGTTTCTTGGTAGTGAAGCCTAGTGTTTCCTCTGCGGCACGGGCCATGGCGTTTCTGAGGGTGGTCCAGTGGTGCTCAACAGTGGCCTGACCCACGGGGTCTGCGAGGTATTGTTCGCAGGACTCCTTGTAGTTCTGTGCCACCTGTGGGTTGCGGAGCTTACTACAATCAAAGCGTTGGTGTGGTACGCTGTCAGGTGCCCTTCTGGGTGGTCGTAGGGTCGTCACGACGGAGAGTTGGGAGATGAGGAGTCTGTGGTCCGTCCAGCAGTCGTCCGCTCCGGGCATGGATCGGGTGATGCGGACGTCTCCTCGGTCTCTGGCTCTGGTCAGGACGTAGTCCAGGGTGTGCCAGTGTTTAGACCGTGGGTGTCTCCATGTGGTCTTTTGTCGCTTTGGTAACTGGAAGATGGTGTTGGTTACCACAAGTTGGTGTTCTGCACACAGACCCAGTAGGAGTTGGCCATTGGCCTTGCAATTTCCAATGCCATGGCGGCCGATGATTCCCTCCCACAGGCGATGGTCTTTGCCTACTCGGGCATTAAAGTTGCCAAGCACAACGAGCTTGTCATTGGCGGGCACTGCCTGGATGGTGCGGTCGAGCTGGGTGTAGAAGGCAGCTTTGTTATCATCGGTTGAGGTCATAGTCGGGGCGTAGACAGAGATCAGGGTGAGGTGTCTGTCCCGCGTGATGGGGATGCGGACAGTCATCAGACGCTCACTGATGGCCTTGGGAGCGAGGTTGTGCTGCTGCACTAGCTGGGAACGGATGGCGAAGCCGACACCGTGGATGCGAGGCTCCTCTAGGGCCTTGCCTTTCCAGAAGATGGTGTAGCCTGTTCCAGCTTCCCTGATGTTGCCCTCTTCGGGTAGTCTGGTCTCGCTAAGAGCCGCCACATCAACATTGAAACGGGCTAACTCCTTGCAGACGAGGGCTGTACGTCGTTCCGGGCGGTTGGTGTTCGTCACGTCTTGGAGGGTGCGGATGTTCCACGCACCTAAGGTTAATATTTTTTTCTTGTTGTTTCGACCGCATTAGTGGGATGTCCGCCAGCCGCGGTGAGCTGACCAGACGGGTTTGCCGTGTCCGATGTTTACTCCACCTTTTCTAGGGGCCTCCCCATGTGGGGTGGGCTGCGGTGTCCTCAATAGGCCAGCCCAGTCACGGGTCCAGCTGCCGAACTCTGGTGTCACGGCACCGTCACCAGAGAGCGACTGAATCTTGGACTCGCCGCCTGAGTGCAGTCGTGGGCTAAGGGCTTACAGCTATCCAGGCCTGCCCCCTTCACCCACGGTGCTGTCGCCTCAGGACTTGCTGGTGGTGATGATGATGACGACGGTGAGAAAGAGATGAAGAAGGGTGGAGGAAACGACAGAATGCCAGTAGCTCGGTATATTGTTTTGGGTGGTCGTGGCTTTGCAACGGCCACGCACACACACTTGGCCCACATCGTTTTCACCACGGCTCAAGACATATGAGACAGGCGGCTTCTCCAATGTTGGTTGCATCGGGCTGCCGGGTTCTTGTTATGTCAAGGCCCGCCTTGTTGCCTGACCGACAGGCATTGCCCTCTTCCGCCGGCGCTGGGAAGCTCCGCCGTTGGGGTCTTATTTGGTTTGATTTTGGAGTTTTCCTTCTCCTAGCCTTTGCCTATCTTAAAATAAAGGAGAAGGCCTATAGGGGTCCAGTCTTGGTCTGGTCTCTCAGAACTGGCCTTAGCGGTATGGTTTGGCCTCCCAGGGTGGATAAACTACCCCACCGCAGTAAGTAGCATTAGGTATACAGTCAATTCTGAGTTTTAACTATTCCATCAGAAGGCTAAATACGACACAGTACTCTTAGAAGTTTTATTCAAACTGTGACCTGATTATGAAAAAATATCTTCCTAATCTGGGGGCTGAATCTGTGAAGCTCCAGAAGTTCAGACTTGTTTCAAATGTTTTCCTGTTGAACAGGGTGACATAAGTCTCACCTTATAGTTTTTATATCATTTACCTTTTAACGTAATACCGATCTATTTGACTCTATACTTATTGTAATATTTCTATTTTGTCTCATTTAGTTAAGTTGTTACTTTTCTATTTCTTTTCTGCTGGACTGCTTCCCTGATGGAACCCTTAAGCTGGTAGAATTTTGCTTTAGCAATTAGGGCTGTAGCCTGGCTGGTAGTATTGATACCAATAATAATAATAAAAATACTGAACAGGGTTTGACAAATAAACCCAGTAACAGATGTCGATTATACGATTCCCATCTTCAGACTACTCCATCAGGTATTTGTTCATACAGGACTGGAGGTCATCCCCCAAATTCCAGTGCACTCTTCTCGAGCCTAACTTCCAACTCTGCTAAAAGGCCCAAAGCTTTCTGTGATCTCTGAAAGCAGGTTTAGAAACAAATTAGAAGGTAAGATAAAAGAGGCCAACAGTCCTTGAAGGATGCTCACTTGCTGCCACACTGCCTGATTGTATGACATGGATTCCTCTACTATCAGTAACTGGAAAAGAATTTTGCTCACCTAAGGTTCCCTAACTTCTTCCTTCCCCTTCCAACCCTTTCTGGACTGAGCCTGAGGGGACGTAAAATGTTTGGAATGAGTCCGACACCCTTCGCGAGAAAGTTGAAGCTAAAGATTCGGGCGGGTATAGAAGAGGCTGAAGTTTATTAGTATAAAACCTTCTACAAACCCTAGCCCGATAGTTAAGTGTGATCCTACCCCTGGGGTCCCGACGTAAAATGCACGGTGAATCAGAGGGCCCCAGTTCAGCCCTTCAACTATTTACTGCTGCCACCACATCACTCATCATAAAAGAATGAAGGAGATCCAAACACAAATCGGTTACACAGAGTGAGAACAATCTCAAACCAAACTTGACAATAGATGTGGGAAATCTTCTTTTCAAGAAACATTCTACTCGCAAGATTGCGGTTTGGTAACCAGAAAAGTTAGCCCCTTTTGCGCCGACACAACAAGATTGAAACTTCTCTAGGTCCTCCATGGAGGACAATTTTGACAATGTACTAAATTTTGCAACACTAATGGGTCGATGATCTAACCACAATAACAACAAGAGAGTCCATTGCCATCATCACAGTGGCTGAGAAGGATGTACCTTTTGCTTGAGGTTCCCTGGCAGTGCCAACACCAGTGGGTTGACCTACAGAGAAGTGAGCTCGCTCTCCACTAAGATGCAGTAATTTCACTGGCCTGGTCAGAACATAGTTTGAATATTCCAAGATCTACTGAACTTGAACAAAATCTCTCATTCAGATACCAAAGAATTCACTGGGATCAAAGCACTTGTTTCAAGATTAAACCAAGGTAGTTCAAGAGACTGTTTTTCGAGCAACAAAAAAAATCGCTTGATGGTAGATATTGTAGAAGACGAAGGTGCCGAAATCATCACACCAAGATCATTGTACTCCCAGATTATTTTAATGACATCCAAAAACTACTGTTCCACTTTAAGTTGCTTGGGATCTTGTGGAGGAGGATTGTAAGTCCTTCCAGACTACAAGCTTCCCTGGATGCTTCATACTTCAAAAAGGCCAAGGACACCAACTCATCCTGAGGATTGCCGATACTCACATGAGTGCTTATGCTGTTTCTATAACAGATCCAGGTATATAATATAGTTGGCCAGATGATAGAACTAACTAGAAAAAATCATGTTCCAATGTCCTGGCCATTCCCCTCAATCTATCCAATGACGATCCTCTGGAACAATCAGATGAATGATCCCTGGTACCACCAGTTCAATAAGAAGCAAAAGATGTACCAATCATACTTTCCTCTGGTGAGCAGGTATGCTTGTCAGAGAACTTCCAGTATTTGTGAGCACTGCAGTGTGGGTACCATCACTCACAAATATGGATTATCCATATACTCTAGATATGCAGACTATGCCTTTTCCACCTTTTATGATGAGAAGTCCAGAGCAATACTCCTGTATCTCAGCCAGGATATGGAACACCAGTCTTATTAAGGATATGCTCCAGTCGACCAATCCGGAAAGTAGTGGTCCCCAGGGAGGCTTGGTCACCCATTCAAGAATCAATCCTTGTGGATACCTTGTGACCCAAACCCATTGGAGAAAGCAGAAGCTAAAAGCCTGATGAGGCTTCTTACAGGAGTACTTGCAATTAACTCTTCTTTTTCTTCTCAACCGAAAAAGGTTTAAAAGCTGTAAAGGAGGAGGTAGAGGCGAATGAAGAAAATCACTTGCTTCTTCCTCTCAACAGTCAACATCAAGGACACTCCAAAATCAAGCCTTTGTTCTCTAGTCTTGGGTAGTGCCATAGCCTCTCTACCATGGTCCCCCACTACCTTGGGTTAGAATTCTCTTGCTTCTGGGTACACTATGACACACTATTCTGACTAATTTCTCTTCCTCTTGGTTTGTTAAATTTTTAGTTTATATAGGAATTATTTATCTTAACGTTGTTACTGTTCTTAAATTATCTTTTTCCTTGTTTCCTTTCCTCACTGGGATTTTGTCCCTGTTGTGGGGCCACTGGGCTTATAGCATCCTGCTTTTCCAACTAGGGTTGTAAGCTTAGAAAATAATAATAATAATAATAATAATAATAATAATAATAATAATAATAATCTGGTCTGCAGCTACATTCAGCAGTGATTAGGTTTGTGAGACCAAAGACAAATTTGCTTCCACAAAGGAAGCAAGCTACAGGAATTTCCTTTGCCAGAACCACTAGAGCATAGCGGAAACAGGCATGAGAAACATTAGGGCCACTCACTGTGACCAACACAGGTTGGGGACACCTTGGCCATTGTTAAGGGAGCTTGTAAAGAACTCACATAAGGGGCCAACCAGCAATGCCCAGAGGAACAAAAAATCTGAAGGCTAATGTCATCATCAACAATGGACACAGGTGGTGGCCAGCATTTGTCATGCACGGGAAAACAACTTACAAGAGGAGAGGTTTACCACTAAACAGGAAGAACAACACTTAGAGAGGTGATCGTTGTTAACCTTCTTATTACAAATACTCACCATGTACCATAAAACATAAGAAAAAGAAGAAATATAAAGATTGCCTTGAGAGGACAGATGAAAAATCCTGAAAAGCTCCTTCAGCATCAATGCAGGAGTTTTAAACCTCAAAAGGTACTTTAGAATGCTTCCTGACTGCATTCTTCAGCCCAAATTTTTCTCACTGCAAAGATGATTACTCAAACACTTAATGTTCCTGCAAAAAAGGAGTGTGCCACAAAACAGCACTAAAGAGAATGCCTGTTCTTTTCCCATACACTTAAGCATTTCAAAGTTATGCTTACCTTTCATGAGTTCATACAAACTACGAATGAGGGAAATACTCAAGAGTACAAAGTTTCTTTGCCATGGCAGTGAAGCAAATCTAATTTGACTATACCATACAGGTGGACAGGTCCACTCCACACACATCATCTAAACACCCTTGTTAGAATTCAACGGTTGTTTTCAGCGCACGCTGAAAATACAAAATACTCCGAGTAAAAGACGAAGATTTGTATTTGCGTAGGAACAATACGCCTGCAATAACAAAACCTACACTGATATCTACAAAGCTACACAATAGTAAAATTACAATCACAAGCAAATCAATGTGAACTTCTCAAGTCTTTCATGAAATGACACAAGACCACAACTACTTTTCTACTTACGATCATTTGGGTTGGCAGAAGTATTTTTAGTACGATTTGTAGTAGTTTTGGAGTTCTGGTTGTTGGTGGTAGATATCTGGTTCCTTGATATACGCGAGGAGGTCGATTTTGTAGGTCTGTAAGCCCTTAAGAGTGCTGATGTACTTATAGATTTCTTTTCAGGTACTTTGTTGGAATTAGAAGAAAAATCAGAAGAATTTTGGCTATCAGAATTACTATCGACAGCTATGACAGGATTAACTGGCAATGGAGATGCACACTGTGAATTAGTTGGAAGAGGAGAACCGGAGTTACTCCTTCCGGAAGCGTTCTTTTTATCAGAAAAAATAAAATTGCAATAATCAACGTTTATCTCATGAGTTTCACAATAAGACTTAACACTGTCAAGAGACATCATCTTTTCTCCGGTAGGAGTGACATAGTGCACTTCTGGTGGATCATTGGATCCACCTACTACTCTTTTCCAACCAGGAAGGGGTTCGTTCTCATGAGTGGTTGCTCCTGCTTCCTCACTACTAGGATCACTGCCACTTTTTGGATCACTGCCACTTTTTGGCTCACTGCCACTTTTTGGCTCACTGCCACTTTTTGGCTCACTG
This sequence comes from Palaemon carinicauda, assembly GCF_036898095.1. Classification (NCBI taxonomy): domain Eukaryota; kingdom Metazoa; phylum Arthropoda; class Malacostraca; order Decapoda; family Palaemonidae; genus Palaemon; species Palaemon carinicauda. The sequence goes on along the minus strand of NC_090762.1, from coordinate 55,989,501 downwards.
CCACTTTTTTCTTCATTTTCTACTACTTTATCACTCTTAGTTTCTGAAACCTCCATTGGCTCACCACCAGATTCATCTTCCTTTTTATCAGTTTCTGAGTCTTCATTATCAAAACCATTGACTTTCTGAGCTTCTTCAACACTATCTTCACTCAACACTCTACATTGTTGTGATTCTTCTTCGCTTTCTTTCATGTCAGTATCCTTTTCTACTGACTCCTGACTCTCTCTGCTACCATCAGTGTCCTTAACTTCTTCCATCTTTTCAGAAGAAAAATCTGTAAAGAAAAAAAATCTAATTTGCGCAGCTCTTTAGAAGATAAAAACTAACAATGTTAAAAAACAAATAATTTCTTAGGGCAGTCTCTGCATTCATACATTATCCTATGTAATTCAATTTTCGACGTAGGTCGGAGTTTAGCCCTATTAAATGGCTTATACATTTGTACTCTTACTGAACATAAAAAAACTATTTAAAAACTACAATAATTTTATAAAAACCAAATACCTACACTAAGCTTCCAAATGGAATACAGTACAGCACTTATTTTTAGATGTAGTAACAGACGTAACATCGGGTAAAACGGAGTAACATCAATTTTATTATTGTATCTAGCAGCTTACACATAACATCAGAACAGACGTACAGTATGTCAAACCCACGTGAAGAGGGGTTACTATGGAATTCAAGATAAAAATAACTTTTCCATCATTAGCAATTTATTATAATTTACTCTTCTACATTTTTTTTATGTCCACAAAGAATATTATTTAATAATTATCATGATCATAGCATATTATTTAACATTTTACACTCCTCACCCCAAAAATTTCAATCTTCGACCTTGCAAAGTACAGTATCCATCTTTAATCTTAAAATGCACTTAAGGTAAAAATATAAAGAATACAACTTTGAAAGCCAGTTTTTATTTTTCTAATAGATGAACCAAAGTCCTTTAAAATTTGGATGTCTCCAGCAGTGCCGGAATGGCCACTGAATCCTTAAATAGATAAAGTAGTAGGTTAACTACACGTAGCAAAAGGGGGAAGGCCCACCCACCAACTTTTCACCTAGAACTTTGACGGATGGTTCAGGTGGGAAATCTAATCTAAAGGAATCAAGTTTTTACTATAGCAAGGTAAATATAAATTACCTTTAGAATTTTTTATTTGTTCCCATGAGTATGCAAACCTTTAGTCCTTTGAAATAGGGATTCTCACATTGGTGGGAGGAATGTTCTTTTTTTCGCTGGACATGTCATCTTACATGGTCCCCCACGGGAGCGAAGAAGGGGACTCCAGCAACCTCCTAACAGGTAATCAAAAGATGTAAAAGCTGTTACAGTACTGTAAAGGCCTTGTATTAAGGTTCAATATGTTTGGATTTTTGTGGAGAGTATGAAAACTTTACATTTTTGGGAACTTTATAGTAAAAGCTATCAGAAAAAAGAAATCCTCTCTTTACGAGTACCATGTGCCCACTATCTTCGATTTCACAAAATGGCTCCTGTAAAAAATGTTTATGTCAATATTTAAGATTCAAACTAACCAAAAGCTTTCATTTTTACAGCTAAACTATAATTTTCCAGACCACGACACCCAATGGTCATAGTTGCAAATGTCTTCAGACATTTATTATGGCAGTTCTTCCAAATACATACTGATTTCATAAGACAAACTGGTTATCAGGCCATACTAAACACCAACCACAAGAACAGGCTTATCTAATTATTGCAGCAAGCCTTTATTATATATGTTAGCCTTTATTATATATGTTGAACAGTTAAACGTACCCTACAGGAAAATTGATGGTAGTTATATTATGTTTTTTTTCTTGCAGGCTCTAAACATGAGAAACAAACCACTAAGTGCTGAAGAAGGTACTTGTCAAGGTCAGGAATCTATCACCTATAGGCAATGTATGTTATGCCAGTCTGATGCTGTAAAGAACGAGTTGGTGCAACATCTACGGGCAGCCATACTAGGAGAGGGTCAGTGTGCATGATCACAACCCTTACTACACCCTTCAAATCTGCTTAAGCTGGTTAACCTCATTGATGGTTAAATACAGAACGAATCATACCCATCTATGGAAGACAATGAAACCATGTATGTTGTCAATATGCTTGACATAAAAAGGTTTGGAAAAACATGTACCAACAATCAATAGAAAGTGGCTGAGAGATAAGATACTAAATGCCTTGGCACACCTACAGTACAGTCAAGTCTTCAAAAAAATTGAAAAAAGTTTGCTGTCCTCTATTTCCCAGTGGGACTCAAGGAAAGCATGATTCATTCTGCAATGGAAAGTCACGATGATGAAGAGGACGTTATGCAGACAATCTACAGAACAGTACAGGTGATAAGGAAATCTTTAAAAAGACAGCCCTTGATACAATCACCATAAAGGTAACCAGTGACATCCACATAATTCCACCTGAACTGTATACCACGAGTAAGTAGATCCTGATAGGACCTACTAACATCTTGGAAACTCAAAGGGGGACCTTAGTTGTTGACAGAGCATTATTCATAATGAGCCAGACTTCATGTATGGATTCAAATCCAACCAACAGCTAATTTCCAATCTAAGAAGAGAATCGGCAGCATTCAAAGCCATAGGGGCAGAAAGAGCCAAGGCTTTGGCAGCTTTCCATGCAGTTACAGATGCTGACAACACTGGACCATTCTCTCTTACTGTACAGTATATGCAAAGAAACCAGGCTGCAATTCTATATAAAGCCTGACAGGGATGTAATCAGTTCTAACCAACCAAGAACATACCAGTTGCAGGCAAGTTACATATGACACAAAGCAAGCGAGCACCAGGGAATGGAACAAACTTCATACAGCGATAGGAATGAGAAAGAGGTGCATATACAATCCCACCCTTTATTGGCTCAGAGTGCTGATGTTTGGTCTGAGTAAGACAACTCAACTACTACCATTGCAAGAGCAGCAACTGTAACACTGGCTCACTCGCACTTGATTAACTTCGGATAAACTAACTAGTGGGTGTGTACTGTCACTCCCTCTTCAAAGAGGAGAACGATTGTTGAATGACCCAAAGAACTTTTACCGAAACGCCTTCCCAAACAACTATCTTCTTTGTCGCTGTATTCTCAAGAAAGAAATGTCTAACGAAGGGAATGGAGGAGGAAGAAGAGACATGAACTCTCTTATCCCTTGCCAACTATTCTTCCTTGATAGAGTAGTCGTGGTCTGGACGACCTATAATAACTGCGCTCCCTCAGAAGATAAAAGAGCTTCATCTGCCACAACATAAGCCACTCAACTCGAGGTTTTGTCACAAGGAGAGCACTGGGACAGATACTGACATTGTAACACACAGGGATCACCATTCAGGGAACATTGTCATCGACAGGTGAGCCCACCCCCAAAAAAATATTCTAAACCATCACACTCACAGGTATGGCAAAACTGTCTGAAACAGGTAACTCAACCCAAGGAAGAGAAACTACCATGAAGCGAGATGAGTAGGTAGGTAAAAAAAAAAAAAAAAAAAAAAAAAATTCAAGTAAAAATTCAGCGACCAAAAAAGCGCAAAAGTATGTCAGTAACCATTGCAGCCAAAGACAAAAGTGACTATTCTGTGACAAAAGGGTAGGTTTAAAACAGACAAAAAGAATGGAAAATTACACCAACTCCTGAAGTCTGTGCCTATGACAAATCGGGGTATCACCCTTCTTTGCTTTTCCTCCGGAAGACTACGCTCTAGAGGAAGCCAAAGAAGGAGCAGCAGCTTAAGTACCATAAGGCGAGAAGCAGGAGCTAAAGACCTTCCACTGCTTGGGCGTGGAAACCCCTGAAGCCGAGGAGTCTCTCTTCGATTTCTACCTCTTCTGACTGTACTCCAACCACCGCAAGAGGCCACTACCTGCACTCGTCAGGGGGATGACCGACTCCAAAGATTCATGCCCCCTATAAAAAGGGCACAAGAGTTTGGGGTCCATGTCCTCAGGTCATAAACCTGCCAAAATTGCTTCCAGGCTTACAGGGCAGAACTGCATGTCTACACAAGCAATATACAGTACATCAAAGGTAGAAGACCAAACACAATGAAAAGAAAACAAAAGCAAACACAATGAAAAGAAAAAGAAACAAACAATGAAAAGAAGTAACAAAGACAATGAAAAGAAAAAGAACAACAATTTAAACACCCATTACAGACACAGAGAGTACACTAGTTCTGCTAAGAGAACTGTCAGGTACCATGAATTACCCACCACCAGGTAGTAATTAACACCACCTCGTTATGAATTTAAATGGTGGAGTTCCAGCTTCATTGAGATCTTACTCCCATTAAAGTAAAAGTGTTTGTATTCATGTACAAACAATTAAGCCACCAAAACCAGATATTGAAGGTGCAAAGAAAAAGGAGTTTATTGTTAATGTAAAAATGTTATTTTCATTAGAAAAATAAATTTTTGAATATACTTACCCGATGATCATGTAGCTGTCAACTCTGTTGCCCGACAGAGATCTACGGTCGGGATACGCCAGCGATCGCTATACAGGTGGGGGTGTACACAACAGCGCCATCTGTGAGCAGGTACTCAAGTACTTCTTGTCAACAAGAACTCAATTTTCTCCTCGGTCCACTGGTTCTCTATGGGGAGGAAGGGCGGGTCCTTAAATTCATGATCATCGGGTAAGTATATTCAAAAATTTATTTTACTAATGAAAATAACATTTTTCAATATTAATCTTACCCGATGATCATGTAACTGATTCACACCCAGGGTGGTGGGTGGAGACCAGCATACATGTTAACAAAGAAGCTAAGTATCCCGTATCTTATTTTAGCCGTTATTCAAAATAACAAACATAAAATAAATAAGTACCTGGTAAGGAAGTCGACTTGAACCATTACTCTGCCTTTTTAAGTACGTCTTCCTTACTGAGCCTAGCGATCCTCTTAGGATGCTGAGCGACTCCTAGGTGCTGAAGTATTAAGGGCTGCAACCCATACTAAAGGACCTCATCACAACCTCTAATCTAGGCGCTTCTCAAGAAAGAATTTGACCACCCGCCAAATCAACCAGGATGCGGAAGGCTTCTTAGCCTTCCGGACAACCCAGAAATATTTCAAGAGAAAGATTAAAAAGGTTCTGGAATTAGGGAATTGTAGTGGTGGAGCCCCCACCACTACTGCACTCGTTGCTACGAATGGTCCCAGAGTGTAGCAGTTCTCGTAAAGAGACTGGACATTCTTGAGATAAAAGACGCGAACACTGATTAGCTTTTCCAAAAGGTTGCGTCGAAAATATTTTGCAGAGATCTATTTTATTAAAAGGTCACGGAAGTTGTGATAGCTCTAACTTCGTGTGTCCTTACCTTCAGCAAAGCTTGGTCTTCCTCATTCAGAAGGGAATGAGCTTCTCGTATTAACAGTCTGAAAATAATAGGATAAAGAATTCTCTGACATAGGCAAAGATGAATTCTTAACTGAACACCATAAAGCTTCAGACGGGCCTCATAAAGGTTTTTAAAAAAGAACTTAAGAGCTCTACAGGACATAATACTCTTTCTAGTTCCTTTCCAACCATATCGATAAGTTTGGAATAACGAACGATATTGGTCAAGGCCGAGAAGGCAGCTCGTGTTTGGCTAGAAAACCAAGATGTAGAACATGTAGCCGTTTCGGATGAAAATCCGATGTTCTTGCTGAAGGCATGAATCTCACTGACTCTTTTAGCTGGTAAAGCATATCAGGAAAAGAGTCTTAAAGGTGAGATCTTTCAGGGAGGCTGATTGAAGTGGTTCGAACCTGTCTAACATAAGGAATCTTAGAACCACGTCTAAATTCCAACCAGGTGTAACCAAACGACGCTCCTTCGTGGTCTCAAAAGACTTAAGGAGGTCCTGTAGATCTTTATTGTTAAAAAGATCTAAGCCTCTGTGACGGAAGACTGATGCCAACAAGCTTCTGTAACCCTTGAAAGTGGGAGCTGAAAGAGATCGCTCTTTCTCAGATATAAGAGGAAGTCAGCTATTTGAGTTACAGAGGTACTGGTCGAGGATACGGATACTGACTTGCACCAGTTTAGGAAGATTCCCCATTTCGATTGGTAGACTCTAAGGGTGGATGTTCTCCTTGCTCTAACAATCGCTCTGGTTGCCTCCTTCGAAAAACCTCTAGTTCTCGAGAGTCTTTCGATACTCTGAAGGCAGTGAGACGAAGAGCGTGGAGGCCTTAGAGTACCTTCTTACGCGTGGCAGACGTAGCAGGTCCACCCTTAGGGGAAGAGTTCTGGGAACGTCTACTAGCCATCGAAGTACCTCGGTAAGTTATTCTCTCGCGGGCCAGAGGGAAGCAACTAGTGTCAACTTTGTCCCAACGTGAGAGGCGAACTTCTGCAGTACCTTGTTGACAAACTAGAACGGAGGGAATGCATATAGATCTAGATGAGACTAATCTAGTAGAAAGGCATCTAAAAGAACCACTGCTGGGTCTGTTGAGAGCCTCTTGGACATCGAGGTTGCGAAGAGATCCATGGTTGGATGGCCCCAAGTGACCCAAAGTCTCTTGCATACATCTCTGTGGAGGGTCCAATATGTTGGAATTATTGTCCCTTCCTACTGAGACAAACTGCTAAGACATTCAAGTTGCCTTGGAAGAAATTTGTTACTAATGAAAAGTCAAGACCTGTTGAACAGGAGAGGAGGTCACTAGCGAACTCGCACCATGTCAGAGAGTAGGTCCCTCCTTGCTAGGAGATGAACATCAAAGCAGGGAGTTGTCCGTGTTGACCTCCATTACTTTGTCTTGAAGGAGAGACCTGAAGCTTTTCCAGGTCAGACTTACTGCCAGAAGCTTCTTGCAGTTAAAATGCATTGTCCTTTGACGCGAGTTCCATAATCCCGAGCATTCCCTACCGCCTAAGGTCGCACCCCAGCCTACGTCCGATGCGTCTGAGAAGAGAACGTGGTTGGGAGTCTGAACAGTCAGGGGAAGACCCTATAAAAGGTTGATAAAGTCCTTTCCTCAGGTTAGACCAGACTTATCTTCCGGAAACCGGGATCGAGACCGCTTGTAGCGTCTTGTCCTTTTCCAGTGAAGAGCTAGATGAAACCGAAGAGGACGGAGGTGTAGTCTTCCAAGTGACACCAAATGCACCACGGATGACAGTGTCCTAACCAGACTCATCCACAGCCTGACAGGGCCGTATTCCTTCTTCAGCATCTTCTGGATGGATAGCAGGGCTGGGGATTGATCTTCTCGTTCAGCCATGTCCTCATCAGAGGGTTCCTCATCCGAAACTGATGAGGAAACGGCAACGGAGTGGGCAACGTCTGACTCGCTGAATCCGGTCGCACTGGTGGATGCGTGACGGAGCCGGACACAAGATCATGGTACTGCTGCACAGTCTGTGAACTGTCAACCATGGGGAAGCGAGGAAGTACAGCGACAACCCGAAACTGTCTAGACTGTCTGGGTAGTACAGACAACTCCTTATCGGGTTGCTGAGGTTGCCGCACTGCGTCACAACAAGTAACCTCTGCTGGTTGTTGAACGTCTTCCCAGTGACACACTGACTCCGTAAAAAATCCTCTATCAAGGACTAAGCTTGGACTGCATGTCTTGCAACAAAGCCCAAGGTCTATGGGAGCAGGTGTGGCAACAGACGGGGTTAGCGACTGAAGCGGAACCATTTATTCTCCCTGGAAGCATGTTATGCTTAAATAAAAGTCCATAGGAGGCTAAGCAGCTTAAGGCTCCTCTCCAAATGACAGAGTCCTCAAGGGAATATCAGAAGGAGGGAGAACAGCACTTTCTCATCTACAGGAACCATATCCGAGAAAAGCTAGGTTCTCTCAGTGAGGGTTTCACTGGTGCAAAAGCAGCAGACCAGAAGGCAACATTATGAAACTGCTTGACAGTCTGTGAACTGTCAAAAACTGAACTGTCAACCACAACAGGAGCGTGAGGACATACAGCACTGGTGTATAAGTAGCAGACCAGAAGGCAACGTCATGTAACTGTATGACAGTTTGTGAGTTGGCAACAACCAAAGTTGTGTGGGGAAGCCTCAACTCCTGACTGACTAGTTTGCTGCTGGCGAGTGGCGGTAACCACAGTGTGTTGCGGAGGCTGACACACCGTGTCAAAACACGGCAGCTTGTGGTAGCTCACGCACGGCAACGGAGTGCTCTGTGTGTGGGAGTCATCATACATCTGGCAGGGTTGACTTGTGCATGGGTGGAGGAGCTCTCACAACAAGAGTGTGAGAGCAGGAAGCCATGCCGGGCGCACAACCGTGGGAGGTGTAGGCCCACGGGTGCATCGTCAACCTTCTCCGCAGTCGGAGTGTGGGAGCTGGCAACAACAAAAGCAGAGTGCTGGAGCGTGGGAGGGGCTGCGGTGGGTTGAGGAGCATGCGGTATGGTATGCGGAGCATGCTGTAAGGTATGCGGCTCATGCTGCATGGTATGCGGAGCATGCTGTAAGGTATGCAGAGCATGCTGCATGGTATGCGGAGCATGCTGTAAGGTATGCAGAGCATGCTGCATGGGCTGCGGAGAATGCCGCATAGTGCTGGAACCCGGCAGCTCTACAGAACCTTCCCACTGCTGATGCGGTAGCTCACGCATGTTAGCAGATGGTGCAGCAAGAACATGCGTCTGGCAGGGTGGACTGCGCATCGGTGGTGGAGCTCTCACAGGTGGAGGGTGGGAGCAGGCAGCCGCAGTATCTGCTGAGCGCACAACCTCGGCGGGTCGTAGGTTAACAGGTGCATTGTCAACCTTCCAGCATGATACTCCTGCATGAAGGAGCAAGCTGAGACTGTATAGTCTGCAGCATGGACCACAAGGGTCTATGAAAGACAACAACAAACGGAGCTACTGTCCGTTGTGACTGAGGGTCTAAAACCGCTGGTGCGGCAACAGACGGAGTTACTGCCTGTTGCGGTACCACCTTGCCTCTCTTGGGAGGTGTGCAGTTGTCGTACTGCAGCAAGTCCGAACTGACCCAGTGGCTACACCTAGGCCGTTGGACTTGCGCGGAAGGGACCGACTTGCACTTAAAAGCTGCAAGATTTGGTCCATGGTTTCTGCGAGAAACCTCTTCCGCAGACGAGGAATAAATGGGCTCTCTCGTCTTTGTGTGGGTGGGGTGATCACGTCGGCAACGTGTGTAGATACACCCGAAACCACGGAGGGAAACGTCTGTTCGTTGATCAAGGCCTGTGGAACCCATAAGTCCTTCGACATTACTTCTCCCCTGGGCTTGGGAGCTTGTAAGAGGTATCGGACTAGGTGAACAACTGGCACGAACAGACGAACCCTCGAACGCAACACTGTAACACTTTGCGCATATCACTTTATCACTTTTGATTTTCTGTTTGCACTTATTTCACTGAACTCGAAACTTTAAGTGGTTTGTACCTGAAACACGCAATCCTATCCTTCATTAAAAGGTAGTAATTGCGAAAACAGTATTACAATGTAACAGAAAAACATAATGAAAGATAAAGAATTCAGTGGCTGGAAAAGAGACTAAACACTAGATCAAATAAACTACGTTTAAAATCTCTCACCGCATAAAGCCTGGGAACAAGAATAAAACTCTAGAAACGTTTTACCTTCTTCCCCTATAGCGACTAGGGAGAAGAGCAAAAAACGAGAACAACGTTACCCGCTTGAACGAAACGTTTATCCTCCTCTCTCTCCCTCCGTCTCTATCTCTCTCTCTCTCTCTCTTGACTTAGAACCTGAGAGATGAGCCCAATCATATATATCGTTAAAACATATTATTTGTTAAAGGAAAAAAAACTGAAAGGTTTCCCAAATAAAAAGTTCCTTTATTAGAATTAAAACCATTTAAGCTAAGAAAGAATGAACGAAACGCTAGAATCGGTTTACTCTTACTGCAACGTGAAACCGTGAAATACTCTCTCTCTATCGTAACGATAGAGCGCAAGTTGAACGTTCTGAACGTCAACAACTGCGGAGACTAAACAAAACGTTAGTTCAACTTTGAAAACAGTACGAGACTATCAAAGAAATTCTTTCAAAAACATTAAAATTAAAATAGCATAAATTCTTAACAGGAAAAACGATATGACGGGCTCAATGTTAATTAACTTCGGTTCCAAGTAAGGACCGCCTACTATTAGGAAAGGTCGCATATAAACAAACATAAAAATTAATTTTTATAAGTTTATAATAAATGGAAGTTAATCGAAGAGGCCTATAAATGGCGGAGAGATATAAAATAAATCTATAACTTTGTTAAGCAAAATTACCAAAAACCTAAACACACTTCCGTCTAAGGGAAGGGTGGGTATAAAAAGTGAAAGAGTCTATACTCTCTTCGACACCAACACTTCCGTCTAAGGGAAGGGTCGGCCATTTAAAAGTGAAAGAGAGTCCATACTCTCTTCGTCACCATAATTAAATCAAATTAATTCCAAAAGCTTGCTAAGCTAATGATAAAGCTTCCTGAATAGCGAAGGCTAAACTCTAGAGCAAATACATCACCAAATCGTGAACAATAACTCCAGAATCAACAGCGTATCCAAGTAGGTCTAGCCGGTGGCACGACAGAGGAAAAATTGAGTTCTTGTTGACAAGAAGTACTTGAGTACCTGCTCACAGATGGCGCTGTTGTGTACACCCCCACCTGTATAGCGATCGCTGGCGTATCCCGACCGTAGATTTCTGTCGGGCAACAGAGTTGACAGCTACATGATCATCGGGTAAGTATATTGAAAAATCTTTTGACATGCAAATCTTTATTTATGAAGAAAACATTGTCATACATAAAAAATAAGAAGTTTTGATACTTGCCTCTTAAGCAGGTAATGGAATCCAAGATGCAAAAATATTTGAATGCTGCTGCTCCTAGACATTAAAAACACAGCAGGTACAGCATTCAATTCTATGAGACAATTCTCATGAATTACACAATACTTGCTATGCTGCAGTAATCATTGTACGTTCCTGTAAAGAAATTGAAGAGGTATTATACTTTTGTAACACAAACATATTATACAGGAAAAAAAAAACAATACAGGAGGTATCTGTTTTCAATACAAAAAAATTTACATGACATCTTTAATTACATCAAGCAAGGATGGAAATGAATTAGATACCAGCTGGTCACAGGGAATACACCTCCATGTTATTAATGACAAAAGATATATAAGGTAAGGCCATTAAGATGTCAAGCACAATTAGGAAAACAGACTGATGAATGAATGTACTGTAGGTGACAGTCCTATTCCTCATATCCCCATGCTGCATTCCAATAGATAATCACCAAAAATTTTAGTAAATTCCCAAATACTGTACATGTAAATAGCTAGTTCTTAATACAACTGTCCTGTTCTTTTATGTATAAAGATAGATTCTAATACAGTACTGAAGACTGATTATCCTTCAAAGATATTTCATTTTAAGATTTTGCAGTTTAAAGGATTAACCTACTAACTGTTGACATATTATGCAGTGACATTAATCAATGAACTACTGTATAACAATATTTTTCAAATCAATTTTACCGAGTTGTATATGTTGATTCGTTCATTTCTTCACTCATCTCTTAAGACAAATTTTGAGGACTGACTGACTAGGAGAGGTAAATGATTAGACAAGACCACTAGATAAGCTATATTTAGACAAAAATTCTATTAAACACTCAATTAATAAAATTACTTATTTTTCAATCTTTGATTTAACCCCACTCCTGTAATAAGCTATATCACAAAAATAACATATTTTAAAAGTAATTTGTATTTTTCCTAGCCATACAAACCTGAGTCCTTTATTTAGGGAGAATAATTCAGCATGAGGTGGAATGAATAATGAGCAGGTATCTGACCAGTGTAGGAGCAGAGCTAAGGTTTGGCTGCTGTTCCCTTCGAAGGGCCGAAGTCCTTGGAGGCAATTCGCAGTACTGTTGGCTGCATATGACTCTTCGGAAGCAGATCCATGGCACCTCACACTTTCAAGTTTTATAACACCAACGTTACCACTTGGCTAACCTGTTTTGAGAACTCAAGCATCTTGCCTCTTCAAAATTCAGTTAGCCAACAGAATAGCGGTCTGGTAAGCCAGGAAGATGATGGCATTCCCTCTGGTTAGCACAAGGCTCTTGTAATTCTCCATGGCCTCTGTGGTAGACAACTCCAACGACTTTGGGAAATCTGTTACTGCACCCGACCACTGGTCGAGCCAAGGCACAGCATATGGAGAGGACAAGGCCAACTATGGCTGGCCTTCCTGGACTTCTTCGACTACTTCCTCCTCTGATGGGAGGACAATTCTAAGTCGAAGGAATAGCACACAAGCTTCTTCCTCTTACTAGGCTTCACTTTTAGCTATGCAAGCAGAACGGTCGAGGTCAAAGAGACTATCGACGACAACATTCCTGCAAGGAGAGAAACCATGCGAGTTGCTCCAGCAGGACCCACAAAAATTGGGAACGCTGACACTAGCGAAGGTGAGGGCATACTTTCTGACACTGAGGGAAGTCACAGATACCCAAGATCCCCTGGGCACAAGGGTTGGGGTGAAGAGCAAAGGGAATGGGGCAGGGAGCACTGGCACTAGGTCAGAGATCAGGGCAACACCTTTTGACTTGGACTTACCCTTACATCTCTACTTCCAACGACCCCAGCACCTTGACCACCGGGCCTGAGGAAAATAAACCAGACTTACCAGATCTCGAGTTTCCTGACACCAAGGGCAAAACTACCTCCTCCCCATCCAGTGCCAAGGGAACAACAACTTGCAAAGAGGGTACCTGGGAAGGCAGCCTTGACAACCAACTCCCTCAAAGCAGTCCTAGAGGGTCTACTTGAAAAACCTAAGGAAAGCCCAGGTAAGGAAGTCCAAGCCTTCCTTAGGTCAAATGCATCGCCAACAATTGGCACAATTACAACAGCAGTTTCTTCACATTCCGCAGGAAAGTGACGAACACTGTGTCCCTAGCACACCAGCAAAAACTGAAAAAGATGGAGATGTCAATCCGGACTCCTCTGACTCCCACAGCATACTCCGCAAGGACCGATCAAGGGGCGTTAGCACAGGGATGGTAGCAGTAGGCACATTCCCTTCGGAGGAACCAGCAACAGCAACCCTTGCCGTTGTCTTCTAGGGCATTATCCAGTCAGACCCCAACGACGGCCCAAAGCACTTCTTCCTCTTCAGAGCATATGCCTGCCACTACACCGGAGGCCAGGATCGACACTCGGCACAAGTGTAAACCTGCATACAGACATACCCCAACTCGAAGCATAAAGGGAGTGAGCGTCTACCTACGATTTCGGCATGAAGCGTTTGCAGCACCCGCCCTTCCCATGCTAAACATGACTTTCTTATTTCCACTCACTACAACAACAAAAGTATTGGAAAAAAATCTACAGTTTTGAGTACCACACACCTCCAAATAATTCAGGGGTCAAAGCAAAATTGAATAGAAGACTTTGAGGGATAACTACTTGTTAACCCTTTTCAACTACCAATTCCAGCTGATCCCAAAGTAATCTCCCTAATTAAAGGTTTGTATGTTCTTAAAGGAACAAAGCACTTTGGAATCCAGACATCGTTCTAAGAAAACAACTTGATTATAACAGCTTCTGTAGTGCAGACATTTCACATCTAAAGATTATTTTGATTGTATCAGACATTTTCACAGAGCTTCCCGTAAAACTTCAGAACATGTGTATAGTTTTCATTGTGATCATTCAGTGCTTCCAACAGGTGTTCAGTGTTTGAAGGTGACTCTACCTCAGTTTTTTGGATAAACATATCAGTGGATTTGCAATCACTTGGCACACGTCCAGAAAACTAAGAAAAAATCCCATTGTAATCAAGTTGCGAGAGACAATAAAGAAACTTTTCTAAGCATCTCTCATCCTCTTCCCCTTGGAAATTAGATTTGCAACTAACTCAAGGTGCACCCTGCTCTTCATGAAAATGAATTGGAAGCAATTGATCTTAACCTGCTAAATTTGCAACTTCTGATTCCATTTAAAATAAGAAAGGTGACCAACCAAAATATGTAGCATTTTTCTCTTGGTTTGGTAGTTTTGGGGAATTGTAGATGAGATTAGGGACATGAGGGGGGTTCCTGTGGGATACTTTGACCCCTAGATAAGTAAACAAAGAAGACCCAGCCCCCTTAGTTCTGATAGGTGGGTGGTCTTAGGTTAGACAGCTTCCTTATTTTTACTTTCACCAACAATGTTGGGAGGAGGTTATGTTTTTGCCCGTTAGTGAACAACCTCCTGGCCACAATTTTAATCCTTTCCAAGCATTAATTGTTATAATGGGACGTGGAGGTGACTCAATTCTGAAAGTCCTAGATCAAAGGTCAAGGTCGAACCAAAGGTCAACCGAATTAATCCTAATCTTAACCCATAGTTCACATATAGTTAACACACAGACTTCAAATATGCCTAAGGTATAAATTGATTCTAGGAAAGGCAACCTGGTTTCAAAAATTAAGCTGCAGTGGCAGAGGTCTACACTCTGAGTGCTTTTCTAGTACTCATTCTGTCGACCCCCAACTGATAGTTTCAAGTCACTGTAAGAGAGGTTAGGGAAGTGATAGCAGTGAGGGTAAAGCCTCCAGGGAAATAAAATGGACTTGGCCACTATAAGTTAGGTTAGACAGCTGTTCTATATCACTCATTTTGTATTTTACCACCATCCATAAATGCCACTTTCCAACTGTGGTCCCCCATTGTTTTGTTCTTAAAGGGATCCCATATCTATATCTACTCATCTCCACCAGAAAAATCAAAGTTATTCAAAACACTGCTTATGGTGTGTAAAATATAATAACGCACTAGTAAGACACCGCGAGACACAGGAACACAGAGGGAGGATAGGGAAGCACACAAAGGGACCACGTGGGGACCGCGTGAGACACAAAGGGTCGCACTGGGTTAAGAGAGAGCGTCGGGATGTTAACGCCGACGCAACCAAAAACTTACTGGAGATCGAGACCTGAGCAAGCATGCTCTCTGACCCCGGGGTCGTCTCTGAGCGCGTATCACTTCGCCAGAGATTACCCCGCATAGAAAACGGGAGTAGGATAAACTACACAAAATTCTGGTCGGATGGGAGGAGATCCCAGATACTCCTAAAAAAGTAGTTCGAGGTAAGTACTCAGTGTTGGAACAAATATATTTTCATCTGAAATCCAGCCATAGGGGAAACTATAATTTTACCCAAATGGAATAAAATTTGAGGGTATGAATCAACTACCCTATGGGGGTCGTGTGTAGGTAGCTGGGACACCATATTTTCATCTGCCAGAATACTAACTCACACGGATAACACGCAATGCACAGCACGTACTGCTTGCCAGAACAGAGATGCAGGAAGATAATGTTATACTGCAAACACAGTGAGCTACAGCAGAGCAAAGACCAGTAAATAAATATCACAAATTTTAAGTAATTTGTATTTTTCCTAACAGTACTTACCTCGAACTACTTTCTTAGGAATATCTGGGATCTCCTCCCATCCGACCAGAGTTTTGTGTAGTTTACCCTATTCCCGTTTTCTATGAGGGGTAACCTCAGGCGGAGGGATACGTGCCCTGAGGCTAACCCTGGGTCAGAGAGCATGCTTGCTCAGGTCTCGACCTCCAGTACGTTCTCTGGTCGCGTCGCGATATCATCTCGAAGCTCGTAGTCATTGTGACCTCCTGGCTGGACTAGTGGATGTGAGGTTGCACAACTCCCTTGATCTTAATCCTCCTTGCTTCTATATGTATGCCACCATGTTGTCGCACCTGAGTGCTACCATGTTTCCCAGGAGACGATGGGCGAACCTTGCGAGGGCCTTTTGGCAGGCTAGTAGCTCGAGCATGTTGTGAAGGGTCTCCTCCTCAGGAGACCACTTACTCCGTGTTGGAACAAACAGTAATTCATTTCAGTTCTGCAGACCAACATATGCATAACAGATGTGCTTAGCAAAGTGTGAGTAGCGTAGGAAATAGGAATGATTTCTATTTCCTGTGCAAACAGTAGGCCAGGTGACCCAACAGTCTGCATCCATACAAAAGTTAGCTTTGAATACACTGTGTCCAAAACTACAACTTGCAGCAATCATTTTTATGTTAAACAGGCTGACACGAGTCTTTTCTTCATTGTTTATATATAACATATCTCTTATTTGAGGGTACAATCAGACTAATCTGTTTCCTCATTTCCTTCCCTCACTGCTATTTTCCTTGTTGGAGCCCTTGGGCTTATAGCATCCTGATTTTTAAAGGTTTTAAAAGACTATTCATGATTGGCAGAAGCAAAGGACAGTGACATTGCCTTACCAAGCAGGACAATGCCCTGGGGACTGGCCATATATAAACATGATCAGCACCCAAGTCCCCTCTCTACCAAAGCTAGGACCAAGGGGGGCCAGGCAATGGCTGCTAATGATTCAGCAAATAGACCTACAGGCTCCCCTATTATTAATATTATCATTATTACTTGCTAGACTATTACCCTAGTTGGAAAAGCAGGATGCTATAAGGCCAGGGACCCCAACAGGGAAAATAGCCCAGTGAGGAAAGGAAACAAGGGGAAAAATATTTTAGGAACAGTAATATTAAAATAAATATTTCCAATATAAACTATAGACTTTAATAAAAATTAGATAGAAAAGTGTGCCTGAGTGTACACTCAAGCAAAAGAACTCAAATCCAAGACAGCGGAACCCCATGGTACATGATACAGAGGCTATGGCACTACCCAAGACTAGAGAACAATGGTTTGATTTTAGAATCTCCTTCTCCTAGAAGAACGGCTTACCATAGCTAGAGTCTCTTGAACCCTTATCAAGAGGAAAGTAGCCACTGAACAAATACAGTGCAGCAGTTAACCCCCTGGGTGAAGAAGAATTGTTTGGTAATCTCAGTGTTGTCAGGTGTATGAGGACAGAGGAGAATCTATAAAGAATAGGCCAGACTATTCGATGTATGTGTAGGCAAAGGGAAAGTGAACCGTAAACCCTAAAACCTCCCTTCTTTAGCTCACAAGGATGGTGAGGTTGCAGTGACAAAAGGAACTGACAAGTTTGAGCAGGATTTGAACCCCATTGTGGTGATCACTAGGCATGGATGTTACCAACAAACTATCCACATGAATTGTAGCTTGGCTAGTATTAATAACATAATAGTATTATCCATTTTAGCGTTACTAATCTCAAGATATTTAATATTCTTCACTCATTACTTCTCATAATTAGTTTGTTCATTTCCTTTCTGGGATAATTTCCCTGTTGGAGCCCTTGAGCTTATAGCATCCTGCTTTTCCTACTAGGATTGTAACCTAGATGATAGTAACATGAATACCCTAGAACACTATACAAACATAAAAAGGGAATCATAATTAACCTAACCCAACCTTATCAAAATATTACAGTAACACCAAATTTAAACTACCTTTCCAGCAAACCAATTATAAATTATTGGAAATTGAGATAAAAAGTTGAATGGGTTAACCCATGCCAACAATAACAACTCGACAGACAGACAAGCTTGTCTGCCGTAGGGATTGCAGGGGAAAGAATTCTAGAAGCTGTCATCCCTCAAATATAAATCAACTGGCTGGGACTGCCTGACGGGAGGCAAGATGACAAGATTATTGCATAACTGACATCAATTAGTAAAATTTACAAATTGTATTTATATCCTTATTTGTCCTTGGCGTGAACGAGAAACGAGTTTTGGCGGTAGAGCAGAATCAAATCGACAAAAAAAACTACTGGTTCGTGATAAACGAGGGTGTTTCTGCATGTCCATGAAGCAACATACTACCTAAATATGTCTGGAAGTAAAACAAACCTTGACGAAAGGGAGAATTCCAAAGAAAGTTCACTTAAAATGAAATCTTCAGTCGAGCTTTAATCCTACGAAGCATCTCAAGCCTCAGGGACTGGTCAACACAGGCGAGTTCTATTGATAAGCCGACGGACGCGGAGTGTGACACAAAGAGCCCTCGTTCAAATGAACGCAACTTCTTCTTCGTTCTAAATACTATCAAACTATCATTTTACAAATCCTATTATCATTATCATAGTTATTATTATTAGCTAAACAACAACCCTGTTTGGAAAAGCAGGATGCTATAAACTCAAGGGTTCTCATTGGGAAAATAGCCCAGTGAGGAAAGGAAATGAAAAAACTACGATAGTATTGAACAATTAAAATAATTTTAAAAATTCTCATCATATAATCATTTCCTTGTGATTATTGATGAGTCTATGTTTAATAATCCCTGTTTACCGTATGTGAATTATGGCTGAACCTTGCTATGGAGTACAGAATGACACATGAGAGAGTAATCGATATGCTCAAGCACGTGAATTAGAATCAATGAGACACGAACACTTGCTCCCAATTAAGTCTTTGTGTGAATGGTTACGTGTAGGATACATAGCTATATAAAATGTATCTTGCCATGCTCAGGTATTCAAGGAAAGTGTGGCTTTAAGTCTTTAAACGAAAAGAATTTGGTTGAATTCCATCCGATAACTACCAAGTCAAGTATAAACACACCGAAAAACTAATACATCCTCATTGGTTTTAATCGTTTTTTAAACCCACAGACTACCATAACGCAATACTAATGATATGTTATATTCCATATCGATATTCTCCATCTTCCTTTAATACTATAATTGATAAAGAACTTTGACCTTCAAAGCGTATGCTCTGGCAACTTACACTTTATCCCCCGCCCCCTTTAGGCTACTCCTGGAAACACAACACCTGATACATCTCCCGTTCTCTCCACACCACCGATACCCTTCACAGCCTTGTTTTTTCTTATCACCTCCGTCCTTAAAACTTAATTTATTCGATTGTTTAATTACCCTCTTAGCTAGGAATGGTGATTTGATGACGTTTTTTCATTACATTGAGGGACAAACCTATTTGCCATTAAAGCCCCGGTCGTTTATCCTGATGACGGTGCGGGTTTAGTTGATCGTATTCGGTCCGGCACATCGTTGAGTGGCCTTTTAGAGGACATCTTGCTTCCATGTCTAAAACAAATATTATATGGTTTTTAATTATTAGACTTTATTCTAGCGATTGCAATTGCGTTCAAATAAATTTTACCATGGAAGTTCTTGAACTTAAGTATATGTACTCAACGCAAATCACAATAAAAATCACAAAGTTTCCTTCTATACGTAGACCTACACTACTAACTACTATGTCAATGATTTCTTATTCCACCAAAACTTAAGTAACATTAAATTAAGTTACGCCGTACAGTATTATAGGCTTACGTCAGTCAAATAATGCATACGGTAATGGGATAACTTATCTTATGGAGTAAAACCATTCATGCTGAAGACTTTTCTTCCATGATTTTTACTGGCGTCTCGGTAGTCATATATGACCAGTTATGTTGAGGAATAGATAAGCCACCAAATAAATGGTGGGACTTAACAATTAAACATATAACGCTGCATGATACTCTAAATGGCCAGGAATGTTTACGACAAACAGATCTTGCGGGGCGTCGTAATAGGACCAGTAAATTAAGATATATATATATATATATATATATATATATATATATATATATATATATATATATATATATATATATATATATATTATCTCACTACCATTTGTTTATCGGCTATTTTATTCCTCAGCAAAGATACTGTACTTAGTCTAGTAAGAGTCAGTAAAAAAATAAACATGAGTAGTTTCACGCCATAGGAAATGGATTACCTCATCGTGTGTGTGTGTGTGTGTGTGTGTGTGTGTGTGTGTGTGTGTATGTGTGTTTAATAATTAGTAGAGAAAGAAAGCACCATTCGTCCAATTGCAATGCTCTGCCATTCCTAATGGAAGAAATTCTTCAGCCACAGATTAAACTATTCAAGTATAAACGACTTTCAAAGTAATTGGTATATCATGTTTGTGCTTTATTTAATGGAGGGGAATATAAGTCAAATGTGCAGCGAAGCACTGAGAACAGATTTTTTATATTTTCTGTGATATCTATTCTTCCTATGTTTCCAGTATCTTTTTTTTCTTTTTTAGATTAGAGTATAGCAAAATATAGGCTATTGGTTTGTTGGACGACAGTAGCCTGTTTTATATGTTTTACATAGAGCATTGCTATACATAGTGATTCATGTCAGATTGTATACACTAAAATTTCACACAAAAATCAATACGGAATAAACTGTAGGCTACTTCTTTATGAGTATGCTTAGTTGAATCCCAACCATCTTCAACAATATAGAAACATGGGGCAGAATAAAAGAGATAAATGAAGGAAAGGGGAAGCATAAATGCAAATTAAGGAAAGGACTGCTGGAACAACCATTCGTAAACATGCTGGAGACTAATAGCTGAAGCAGGTGCACAGTGCATGTTTCTCTAACTCTTTATGATTCTCAATAGCCAATATACTTTTGAGCAACACATAAGATATGTGCCTTCTTCAATTACACAAAAAAATTTTTATTGAGAAAGTCTTTTAAGATTTTCGGTGATCAATCTATTTTGAAGAAATTTTCAAATTTTTTCATTCTATCTTGTTTCGAGTATTGTTCTCCTGTCTGGACTAAATCTTATCTTAATTTGTTGGACAGGAACTTGGGGTCTGTTAAATTTCTTATTCATGCTCTAAAGAATTAATCTCCGGCACTGTCATTCCATTAATTAATTATGCATGTTGCATAAAACTTTTCATAATTCTGACCATCCTTTACCATAGCATTCAGATCTCTCTGGCGGTACCTTCATGTTCATAATACCCTGTACTATAGTCCATTTCTTTTAGCGAGTCATATTTGCACAGACTCGCAGCGGTGCCCTTTTAGCTCGGAAAAATTTCCTGATCGCTGATTGGTTGGACAAGATAATTCTAACCAATCAGCGACCAGGAAACTTTTTAGAGCTAAAAGGGCACCGTTGCGAGTCGGTGAAAATATGACTCGCTAAAAGAAATGGACTATAGGTACATAGTTAATTCTGTCAGGCATTCTCCATTATGAGGTTCAATACTATGCACGGTTCTAGAAGTTTTATTCCAGATATGATCGTTGTGGAATGTTCTTCTTAATCGGGTAGTTGAATCGTTAGAACTTCAAAAGTTCAAACGTAGAAACTGTTCTTTTATGTTGAACACGGGATATTTGGATCCTGGTTGATGAAGGTGACACAAGTCTGTTTTTTAGTTTATATATGAATGGTGTTTTAATCTATCTTAAAGTATTTTTATTTTAATTGTTCATTACCTCTCATATAGTTTGTTTAGTTCCTTTCCTTACTGGGCTATTTTTCCCTGTTGGAGCCCTGGGACTTATATCATCCTGTTTTTTCAACTAGTTTTGTAGTTTAACTAATAATAATAATAATAATAATAATAATGATAAGTACAACAATAATAATAATAATAATGATAAGTACAACAACAACAACAACAACAATAATAATAATAATAATAATAATAATAATAATAATAATAATAATAATAATAATAATAATAATAATGACCAATAGAAAACAGGATTGAAAAATAAATATTGAAGATCAAAGTAGACCTTATAGACCAATAGGGTGAAAGTGTTATAGAAATATATAAAAAGGTGTGAGATATAGGTGGAAGTAAAAGTACATTAAAAGCCTTGTAAATAAAATTAGGGATGAGATAGCCAAGGAAATAGAAAATAACATAACTATAAAACAGATGTCGCCGAGATTCGCAAAGGGAATATATATATATATATATATATATATATATATATATATATATATATATATATATATATATATATATATATATATATATATATATATTGTGACGGGCCGAGAGAGGAGTTGTGAACTCAAAGGCAGATTGGAAACGACTGAGTTGTTTATTAAAGAACACTCTCCTTTATATACAAAACCTCAAGGCAACAGGACGTGACATGTTCGAGAGACAGACAATGATACAGAGCAAAACCGGAGACATGATCATTCAGGTTCTTTTTAGTGCGAGGGAAGAGCGCAGATACAAGCATAATATATACAAAAGGAATTATGTACAATTGTGTGACACATGGTTGGTACATGGCTCCCCCTCTAAAAATGACATACTGAACATGTTAAATAGGTGCCCTGAATCTGGAGAGGTAGTAGTAAAAACTGCGCCGATTAGCGACAGTAAGTGGCTGTAGAAGTCGTTGGTTTGGGTGCGAGCGAGTGGTGGATGATGGTTGGCTGTTGCCGCTCCGGCTCGTTACGGGGCAGGCGAGTGTGTCCTACGGCATTCATAGGCGTGTGTGTCCTACGGCGTTCATAGGCGTGTCCTACGGCATTCATAGGCGAGTGTGTCCTATGGCATTCATAGGCGTGTGTGTCCTACGGCATTCATAGGCCTACGGCATTCATAAGCGTGTCCTACGGCATTCATAGGCCTACGGCGTTCATAGGCGTGTATGTCCTACGGCATTCATAGGCGTGTATGTCCTACAGCATTCACGTCAGCTTCGGTTGAAGTTGAATAGGTGTCCTCTTCGTCACGAGTGGAGGCGTTGATGGAGATTTTGAAAGTCATGAAGTGGGTTCACATCACAAGTAGAGCCGTCTGCGGCAGGTTGCAGGAGAGTAATACTGGTCATTTTCCCGAGGGTGAGTGAAACTTTGGTCCCCCAACGGTTGTTGAGAGAGCTGAAAAAGCGTTGCTATACGGGTGGCTGGCGACGGCGAGTACTGCTGCAGAAGGTATGCGTTGACGGCGTCATAGTAACGGTGAGAGGCGGGGGGTGGGGGAGGCGGGAGGAGCGAGCCACTCACTGCTGCTAATCCACCAATGTGACGAAGCCGAGAGAGGAGTTGTGAACTCAAAGGCAGATTGGAAACGACTGAGTTGTTTATTAAAGAACACTCTCCTTTATATACAAAACCTCAAGGCAACAGGACGTGACATGTTCGAGAGACAGACAATGATACAGAGCAAAACCGGAGACATGATCATTCAGGTTCTTTTTAGTGCGAGGGAAGAGCGCAGATACAAGCATAATATATACAAAAGGAATTATGTACAATTGTGTGACACATGGTTGGTACATATATATATATATATATATATATATATATATATATATATATATATATATATATATATATATATATATATATATATATAGAGAGAGAGAGAGAGAGAGAGAGAGAGAGAGAGAGAGAGAGAGAGAGAGAGAGAGAGAGAGAGAGAGAGAGAGAGAGCGGATTTAATGCAAGGAAGGCTATTATAACAATGAAGACTTAAGCTTAGGATGCTAGAATTGGTGAGTGATTTTATAAGAACAAATGCAGAAGATTTAAATTGGGTTATGTTGAATACAAGAGGAAGAGACAAATCACATAACATAAAAAAGGCTTCAGTGGGATAAGTTGGCTAACACCCGGGCACACTATTCTATTTATCTTCTTGTTTTTGAAGTTTTTATATAGGTTATATTATGAAAGATCTTTTTTAATGTTGCTACTATTCTTGAAATATTTTATTTAAATTGTTCATTAGTTCTCTTGTAGTTTATTTATTTCCTTGTTTTCTTTCCTCACGGGGCTATTTTTCCTTGTTGGAGCCATTGGGCTTGTAGCATCTTGCTTTACCAACTAGAGTTGTAGTTTAGTTAATAATAATAATAATAATAATAATAATAATAATAATAATAATAATAATAATAATAATAACAACTGTCTTAATCACTTAATATACACAACAAAAGAAGTGGTTTGATATGTGCTAACGCTCGTTCATTTTAAATAGCCTTACCATATATAAAACAGCTTTGTGCATATTAAAGTAGTGTGCCCGCTATCTTCTACATCTATGGCATGAGCATCATGGAATCAGGAACCTGTCCTGTTGAAACTTTTAAAAATTTGGGTGATATTTGATTATAGTGTGTAAATTTCAGTTCTAAATCTTCCTGCAGTAGATATTTTGCACAATTATTTATCTAATACACACACACACTCTCACATGCTGTGTCTTGCTTACAATTCTGATTTATACATAGTACCAGGCAAAAAGCATTGTGTGCACCAAGAAATTGATGGTCAAGACATTTTGCCTATAAAAGGTTCCTTCTGGCAAAACTTTATCACAATACTGTATCAATGACTCAGATAATACCTTGCTTACTAAGTACTGCGCTGTAGTTATCTTATAAGATTTTATTCCTCATTTTAGTTTATTTTTGAGTGCATATGTTAGGTTTCTTTCCCACTGGGGGACCTTGGGCTTGTAGCAATTTACTTCTCCACCTAGGGTTGTAGCATGGCATGTAATAGGAAGAACTATATGCTTCCAATCAAAGGGTCCCCTTTCTGTTTTCTTTGGGTTGCCTGCACTAGTATTGCATATGGGTTGTAACACAAAAACATTCAAGTGGGTAACTAAAAAGTTTCAGAAGTACTCATAGTAAGCTATGCAGGACAATAATCATAAACCCATGAAAAAAAATTAATATAGATAAATTTGGAATCAAATAGAAAAAGGACATCAGACTACTTTTTCATAATTTTGGTAATATTTTCTTTTCAGAAATTGAAAAAAAATTGATCCCTCCTCTGTATTAGCAATACAAAAAATAGTACTACAGTACTTCAATACTTAACTAATTTGCTATATGCTGTGGCAGCAAGGTTTTGCAACAAGACAATAAGAAAAAAAGTCTCAGTGGCTTATGGCACATCATCTTACCACAAGAAACCAATGCTATTGTTGTTTATATTACTTCTCTGGGTCTAATAAATGAGGGGAATGAGGATGGGTAAATCTATGCATGTTGTCTAAGTACTGAAATGATGAATTTTAGTATTTAAAAATTTCTAAGTAATGTGTATTTTTACTAATTATATAAACCAGAATTCTTTAAATAGGACTATGCCTTCAGCATGAGCTGGATCAGCCATTGTATCTTTAACAAGGTTGGTAGGGAAGCCAACCACCTACTTAACTGTATCATGTAACTTGAAGGAGTCAGGTTTACATAATTAGGAAAAATATAAATTACTTAAAACTTTATGATTTGTTCTTACATGTAACAAATTATCCTCCAAGTGGGAGGCTTTTCCCTAGAACCCGACTGGAAGGTCTGCTTCCTTGAACATGTTATCATTCCTGGTTCTATACAGGAGCGAGCAAGGAAGGGGACTCCAGCAACCTCCTAGCAGTTAATTATAAAGATGTGAGTGATGTTTGGGGCTCAGCTAGTACTGACTTAAAAGCAAGCTAGTACTGGGTCATGTAACACCTTTCTCTATAAGGGAGACAGCGTTGGAAGTGTTGTTCCAGACATCAAGACTACAGCACTGTAATGAATTGAAGACACCATTCCATCCTCCCCCTTGTATGTTAGAGGGAGGGATTACTTCTAAGCAGAGTAGTCTGCATTACTGCCCAACATCAAGTTGTCCAGCAGCCACAAGAGAAAAACAAGAAAAGGCAGAAGGGCTAGTCATTCCACCTTTCCTCAAGACTTATACTAACTGTGTTACCTTTGATGAGAAGCATACTTGTCCCATGCGGGAGCTGGGAGAGTTACAAAACTACCAAGCAGCTACCACAGGACCCAAGAAAGGAGATCCAGAGGTAATTGGGCAGTGTCAAAAATATACTGAGGTGAAGATGGTTTGAAAATTCTCAGACACCATCTTTGGTTCAGAGCACACAACAAGTGATCCAGGTGGATACTGATAGGGATAAACTCGTTAGTTCTTCCTCGAAATGGCAGACACTCATGACTTCAAGTGCTTTTGTTGTCAGAAGACACATAGCTAGAGGAAACACCCACTGAGTGTTTTCTTTATGTCCTGCTAGTGGTAAAGAGTTTCAACACTTAAATGAGGTATGTTGATGGAGTGGTGAGAGAGGTGAATGCTCGAGTGCTTGGACGAGGATTAAAACTGGTAGGCGAGAATGATCATGAATGGGAGGTAAATCAGTTGTTGTTTGCGGATGATACGGTACTGGTAGCAGACACAGAAGAGAAGCTTGACCGACTAGTGACAGAATTTGGAAGGGTGTGTGAGAGAAGGAAGTTGAGAGTTAATGTGGGTAAGAGTAAGGTTATGAGATGTACGAGAAGTGAAGGTGGTGCAAGGTTGAATGTCATGTTGAATGGAGAGTTACTTGAGGAGGTGGATCAGTTTAAGTACTTGGGGTCTGTTGTTGCAGCAAATGGTGGAGTGGAAGCAGATGTACGTCAGAGAGTCAATGAAGGTTGCAAAGTGTTGGGGGCAGTTAAGGGAGTAGTAAAAAATAGAGGGTTGGGCATGAATGTAAAGAGAGTTCTATGTGAGAAAGTGATTGTACCAACTGTGATGTATGGATCGGAGTTGTGGGGAATGAAAGTGATGGAGAGACAGAAATTGAATGTGTTTGAGATGAAGTGTCTAAGGAGTATGGCTGGTGTATCTCTAGTTGATAGGGTTAGGAACGAAGTGGTGAGGGAGAGAACGGGTGTAAGAAATGAGTTAGCGGCTAGAGTGGATATGAATGTGTTGAGGTGGTTTGGCCATGTTGAGAGAATGGAAAATGGCTGTCTGCTAAAGAAGGTGATGAATGCAAGAGTTGATGGGAGAAGTACAAGAGGAAGGCCAAGGTTTGGGTGGATGGATGGTGTGAAGAAAGCTCTGGGTGATAGGAGGATAGATGTGAGAGAGGCAAGAGAGCGTGCTAGAAATAGGAATGAATGGCGAGCGATTGTGACGCAGTTCCGGTAGGCCCTGCTGCTTCCTCCAGTGCCTTAGATGACCGCGGAGGTAGCAGCAGTAGGGGACTCAGCAGTATGAAGCTTCATCTGTGGTGGAAATGTGGGAGGTTGGGCTGTGGCACCCTAGCAGTACCAGCTGAACTCGGCTGAGTCCCTGGTTAGGCTGGAGGAACGTAGAGAGTAGAGGTCCCCTTTTTTTGTTTTTGTTTCTTGTTGATGTCGGCTACCCCCCAAAATTGGGGGAAGTGCCTTTGGTATATGTATGTATGTTGAATCTTGCAACATACCACATCTGGGATCTTCAGTCAAATGTCTGTAGGAAGGATAAGTTCCAAAAGGAATTTGGTCTATGTAATGTATAAAACTAAGAAGGAACAGAACTCCAATCACTTAACAATAAGAGAACCTGTACATCTACCTCTTGATGCAGCAGAGAAGAGGAAGTCTTGTAAGAGAGATCCTATGATGTCCTCATCAAGTAGCAGGAACTGCATGTACTCAAGACCTAAGGAACAGGACCAACTGGCCCAAAGACCAAGTTCCATATTAGGTAAGCCTCACTGTTCCCCCCAAGGAACTTCTTCGGCAGAAGCATGAGGGAAAGTCAGTGATTTGCTGAAAAGTAGATCTGGCTGGGGAGACATGTTCTCTATGACTTTCAACATAGAATGTGTTTGTCGGGAGCTACCTAAGAGAGCAGAACAAGGCACCACTCAATTTGAGGGCCCCCAAAGTGTCCAATGGAAGGGACCATGGAGGTTGATGACACACTCCACTCTCCCTGGACAATGCATGTACTTGATCCCTGTAGGGACCATTACTGATCAGTCATACCAGGCTTGAGAACAGGCTGACCAAATCCTGGGAAATGGTTGCTAGGTAAGCTCTTTCACGCTCTGCCAAAGAAAGAGGGGTAGTGATTTCAAAGGTAGTGTGAACCCTATCCTCTTATGGTCTGGAGTGCTGGTGATCGGAGCTTAAGGGACTGCTCACCTGCAACCAGTGCTGAAGCAGGAGTTGTCACACTAGGCTCTTGCTTTGCTTGACAGAACCTGAAATAATCACTCTTCGAGTGAGCTCTTTTTACTCGCTTTTGATGGAGGAGAGTGATTCTCTAGGGGCAAGTTGCTCCTCTTATTCCCGACAGAACAGTTAAGAATGTGCGAAGTTTCACCTTCATCGAGGCCATGGAGTCAAATGTAGGATCCCAACCAGAATCTTTCCACTGCATCAAAGAATAAAACCATCATATCATGCTCACAATTGTTCAATAAGCTCCAGAGGCACTGGTCAGAGGATGAGAACTGACAAACACTGCAAGAGGGAGACCAGTTTCTAAAGGGCCAGGGCATTCCTCCTGTGTCATAATGAAAATGATGAATAAAGGAGCAATGCTTTTTATCAGTTGGCCTGTTGACTCATCAGACCAAATCCTAAAGTAATGTTCAGGGGGGTGAGATCTGTCACTCTCTTCTGAAGGAGAAAAGTACATGCTGAAAGTCCCAAACAGCATTTGCTTGAGGCTTCCTTTTCTATTACTTCTACTTCTTTCTAAAAAGAAGTTTCTGAAGAAGAGAAAGTAAGGAAAGAAGGAGCTGGACAAGAAGGAAGAAGACAAAGCAAACTCACTTTCTCTAAATCTCTTCCTTACTACCGAGAGTAGTTTAAATATTAAAACTAATCAGGAATCGATGCCCTTATTCTGAGTTTGATGATACGAGTACAAGGGAATTCCCAATAAAACAACATACACAGGTACTGTACTGGTCCTTTGCTTTAATCATAAAATATTGAGTAATCATCTTGATTTGTACTAGTAAAGACTTTGAAAAGGCATCCCAGGAGGCCAAAGCTTAACACTCAGGTGGACACATATGTAAACACCTGAGGAAATAGAGGTGCTTTTGAATGACTGAATGACTTTAAGCACAAGTCCTTTGAGTCACTAAGTACACACACTCTTCCACTCAGAAGGATGAGCTAAAGTTCTAACTGAACACAGGCAAAAAGTATTACTTTGGCAGAGAGAACTCATAAACTGATCTTTGTTACTCTTGTTGCATATATAAGTTAACCTGTTAAGATTGAGCAAAAAACCCAAGGGAGTTAATCAAGATTAGGTTGATTTTTCCCACTAATCCTACAGTCTTGTTTAGATCTGAGAATGTTTACTACCTTCTTTTCAGGACCATATTGGAAACTGCATTAATAACTTAACTGGATATATCTGATAATATACGATCTAGGCATTAGAGGAAATCCAAAACTCTAGTTAGCTCATTATTTACTAATTCAACTTTGTGCTGGATTGCAAATTTAAGATAATATAAATAACCCCTGAAAAGTCCTATTGCCTCACCACTGGAGAAAATCTCTTGAGGACACCAGCATGTTTTACCAGTGGCAACTGCACTTCTCTTCTAGTCATCCACAAAGGGGCAAAAGTACACAGGGCATTCAATATAGATTTCTGACCCACTTCCAACAAACATAGACAGACAAAACTTGGAACAGTTATTAGTCTTTCTCTTCATAGGCACCACACAAGGTTATGGATTTCTCCCATCGTTTTATGTTTCTGGAGACCTTGTTTGTAAAAGTCAGTGGGTTGAGCCTCAAACCATGACTCCACCTTGGAAATCAGGGTTTCAATCTGTGGAAAATGTGTTCCTTTAAAAATGACTTCATGGTTGGAAAGAAGTGAATGTCAGATGGTGCTAGGGCTGGAGAATAAGGGGGGTATGGAAGAATTTCATAGAATCAAGAGTGCGATATGCGAGTTGTGGACTGAAACATTGTCTTGCAGGAGTCAGACTCCTCTGGTCAGCATGCGCACCTTTTGAGTTTGATGGATTCTCACAATTTATGCAGTAATGATGCATAGTAGGTCCCAGTAATTAGGGTATCCTTGGCCTGGAAATCCGTCATCACTACTCTGTGCTGGTCCAAAAAGACGGTAAGCATGACCTCCTGCAGCTTCCTGGTTTTGTTGATACATGTCCAAAAGAGCCTTTGAACAATCCACTCATTCCTGCTCCTGAAAAGCCTGGGAATCAAACATGCACTCACCTTATGTATGCGCCAATGATTCTGAATGATTTTTTCCAGACCCTACACTTATCTTCACCATTTGGGCTAACTGCCAAACAGTTATACGGCGGTCTTCCAAATTGGCAGCCTCTACTTGATAGATGGTCTCTCATTAATGGCAGAACAGGCGAGGTTTCAACGTATGTTCAGCCACACTTGAGCTGGCGATGAGAGCGTTTTACAATATCATATGATGGGGGCTGCATATCGATAAATTTGTTTCATATCATCGAAGGTCTGTTTCAACATGCGAACTTTCAAATATAGAAAGCTCATCACTGCTCGGTACTCGACTGTGTCCATGGTCACACCTTACTTCAATCTAACACCTGTGAAAAAGGAAGCAATGCAAGTTCAGTGCTGCAAATTATCATGTGACCTATACACTAATGTACCAATACACAGGTGCAATTTCAGTCAGATATAATAATCTTATGTGGGTCAGGGGAAATTTTTAATGAACGTCCTCCGTAGGCATTCTCTGAAAAGAGTAGGAATTAGCCTAGAGAGTACTCATAGATGAAGATGAAGGGAAGAGAAGGGAATAAGACTTAAAATGAGAGGACTTACAACTTGGTTTCTCTGGTGCTTTAAATTTTTTCCAAATGCTTTTGAACATCTCAAGTTTCAAGATAAGTTGGGAAAGGTTAACTACATCAAAGGAAGCTTAGGTTGTTGAAATATTGAGAAATTCTTGTATTGGTAGGAATCATGAATCTTATACCACATTTCAGACAAGTGGCTTGTCAAATGCAAAACCTGAGGAGGCAGGAGGCTTTGTAGTTAAGGACTCCAAAAGAATCAGATGTGCAGGAAGACACAGAGGAAAATGCAAGAAATCTCTGTAGCAATGGCAGAAGAAGGATCTTGAAACACTAAATGGGGAAGAAAGGGAATAGGATCAAAAGATTTCTATATTCAAAGGAGATAGAAGAGGAAAGCCAGATGATGCAAATTCACACACGTCTTGGCGCATGAGGCATGTTAGCACCAGTCAGTAGAAGGCATAATACAAACTAAAGTATGTTGGAAACCGTAGATGGAATGGAATGAACAGGAAAAGTGCACAGCTTGGATGATGAATAAAGAATTGATGAAAAAGGTCTGGAACAGAAAAGGTTACCAGGCCAACTGCCACGGCAGAATAAGGAAGGTGCAATTATAAAAGCAGGGATAATGAAAAGATTCATGCAAGAATGGCCAGTACCCAAGGAAGATATCATGAAATGAACACTGTCTTCCTTGAGATACATTTAGAAACAGAGGAGCCATAATATTCCACAAAAGAGGAGCTATCATATCTCCCGTAAGAGAGGGATCTACAATGACATAAAAATCAAAGTCAGCAGACCTATAGTCTAACCTTGGACAGAATAGACAGTGGGAGTAACAATAAGCTCTAGTTTTCTGCCACACACTCAATTTTTGTGGTGGTTGTAGAGAATAATAATACTGAAGGAATTCAGATAAATCACATTCATTTTCCTTACAATAAATTTGAACAATTCAAATTATTGCCAAGAAGGACCTCCTTGAACCTCAAGGGAAAGAGGGAGGACACAAGACGGATGAGGAGAAAGATATTCACGAGGGTAAGATGATGAGGATGAGATGACAGACTAATCCTGAGTCATAAGAAAGTAATAGAAGCTGATTTAGATAAAATGTTATTTTCATTAGTAAAATAAATTTTTGAATATACTTACCCGATGATCATGTAGCTGTCAACTCTGTTGCCCGACAGAAATCTACGGTCGGGATACGCCAGCGATCGCTATACAGGTGGGGGTGTACACAACAGCGCCATCTGTGAGCAGGTACTCAAGTACTTCTTGTCAACAAGAACTCAATTTTCTCCTCGGTCCACTGGTTCTCTATGGGGAGGAAGGGCGGGTCCTTAAATTCATGATCATCGGGTAAGTATATTCAAAAATTTATTTTACTAATGAAAATAACATTTTTCAATATTAATCTTACCCGATGATCATGTAGCTGATTCACACCCAGGGTGGTGGGTGGAGACCAGCATACATGTTAACAAAGAAGCTAAGTATCCCGTATTTCATTTTATTAGTTATTCAAAAATAACATAAAATAAATAAGTACCTGGTAAGGAAGACGACTTGAACCATTATTCTGCCTTTATTAAGTACGTCTTCCTTACTGAGCGTAGCGGTCCTCTTAGGATGCTGAACGACTCTTAGGTGCTGAAGTATAAAGGGCTGCAACCCATACTAAAGGACCTCATCACAACCTCTAACCTCGGCGCTTCTCAAGAAAGAATTGACCACCCGCCAAATCAACAAGGATGCGGAAGGCTTCTTAGCCGACCGTACAACCCATAAAAAGTATTCAAGAGAAAGGTTAAAAAGGTTATGGGATTATGGGAATGTAGTGGCTGAGCCCTCACCTACTACTGCACTCGCTGCTACGAATGGTCCCAGGGTGTAGCAGTTCTCGTAAAGAGACTGGACATCTTTGAGATAGAATGATGTGAACACTGACTTGCTTCTCCAATAGGTTGCATCCATAACACTCTGCAGAGAACGGTTCTGTTTGAAGGCCACTGAAGTAGCCACAGCTCTCACTTCATGTGTCCTTACCTTCAGCAAAGCAAGGTCTTCTTCCTTCAGATGAGAATGTGCTTCCCTAATCAGAAGCCTGATGTAGTAAGAAACTGAGTTCTTGGACATTGGAAGAGAAGGCTTCTTGATAGCACACCATAAGGCTTCTGATTGTCCTCGTAAAGGTTTTGACCTTTTTAGATAGTACCTAAGAGCTCTGACTGGGCAAAGTACTCTCTCCAGTTCGTTCCCCACCAAGTTGGACAGGCTTGGGATCTCGAACGACTTAGGCCAAGGACGTGAAGGAAGCTCGTTTTTAGCAAAAAACCGAGCTGCAAGGAACATGTAGCCGTTTCAGATGTGAAAACTATGTTCCTGCTGAAGGCGTGGATCTCACTTACTCTTTTAGCTGTTGCCAAGCACACGAGGAAAAGAGTTTTTAATGTGAGGTCCTTAAAAGAGGCTGATTGGAGAGGTTCAAATCTTGATGACATAAGGAACCTTAGGACCACGTCTAGATTCCAGCCTGGAGTGGACAACCGACGTTCCTTTGAGGTCTCAAAAGACCTAAGGAGGTCCTGTAGATCTTTGTTGGTGGAAAGATCCAAGCCTCTGTGGCGGAAAACCGCTGCCAACATACTTCTGTAACCCTTGATCGTAGGAGCTGAAAGGGATCTTACGTTCCTTAGATGTAACAGGAAGTCAGCAATCTGGGTTACAGTGGTACTGGTTGAGGAAACTGCATTGGCCTTGCACCAGCTTCGAAAGACTTCCCATTTAGACTGATAGACTCTGAGAGTGGATGTCCTCCTTGCTCTGGCAATCGCTCTGGCTGCCTCCTTCAAAAAGCCTCTAGCTCTTGAGAGTCTTTCGATAGTCTGAAGGCAGTCAGACGAAGAGCGTGGAGGTTTGGGTGTACCTTCTTTAAGTGAGGTTGACGTAGAAGGTCCACTCTTAGAGGAAGAGTCCTGGGAATGTCGACCAGCCATTGCAGTACCTCTGTGAACCATTCTCTCGCGGGCCAGAGGGGAGCAACCAACGTCAGCCGTGTCCCTTTGTGAGAGGCGAACTTCTGAAGTACCCTGTTGACAATCTTGAACGGCGGGAATGCATACAGGTCGAGATGGGACCAATCCAGCAGAAAAGCATCCACGTGAACTGCTGCTGGGTCTGGAATCGGAGAACAATACAACGGGAGCCTCTAGGTCATCGAGGTAGCGAACAGATCTATGGTTGGCTGACCCCACAGGGCCCAAAGTCTGCTGCAAACATTCTTGTGAAGGGTCCACTCTGTGGGGATGACCTGACCCTTCCGGCTGAGGCGATCTGCCATGACATTCATATCGCCCTGAATGAACCTCGTTACCAGCGTGAGATTTTGATCTTTTGACCAGATGAGGTGGTCCCTTGCGATCTAGAACAACTTCCTCGAATGAGTCCCTCCCTGCTTGGAGATGTAAGCCAAGGCTGTGGTGTTGTCGGAGTCCACCTCCACCACCTTGTTTAGGTGGAGCGACTTGAAGTTTATCAAGGCCAGATGAACCGCCAACAACTCCTTGCAATTGATGTGAAGTGTCCTTTGCTCCTGATTCCATGTTCCCGAGCATTCCTGTCCGTCCAATGTCGCACCCCAGCCCGTGTCTGATGCGTCCGAGAAGAGACGGCGGTCGGGGTTCTGAACAGCCAAAGGTAGACCTTCCTTGAGAAGAAAGCTGTTCTTCCACCACGTTAGAGTAGACCTCATCTCTTCGGAAACAGGAACTGAGACCGTCTCTAGCGTCATGTCCTTTATCCAGTGAGCAGCTAGATGAAACTGAAGGGGGCGGAGGTGGAGTCTCCCTAACTCGATGAACAGGGCCAGCGATGAAAGTGTCCCTGTTAGACTCATCCACTGCCTGACTGAGCATCGGTTCCTTCTCAGCATGCTCTGGATGCATTCTAGGGCTTGGTTGATCCTTGGGGCCGACGGAAAAGCCCGAAAAACTCGACTCTGAATCTCCATACCCAGGTAGACAATGGTCTGGGATGGGACGAGCTGGGACTTCTCTAAATTGACCAGGAGGCCCAGTTCCTTGGTCAGATCCATAGTCCATCTGAGATTCTCCAGACAGCGACGACTTGTGGGAGCTCTTAAAAGCCAGTCGTCTGACGGAGCCGGACACAAGATCATGGTACTGCTGCACAGTCTGTGAACTGTCAACCATGGGGAAGCGAGGAAGTACAGCGACAGCCCGAAACTGTCTAGACTGTCTGGGTAGTACAGACAACTCCTTATCGGGTTGCTGAGGTTGCCGCACTGCGTCACAACAAGTCACCTCTGCTGGTTGTTGAACGTCTTCCCAGTGACACACTGACTACGTAAAAAAAAAAAAAAAAAAAAATCCTCTATCAAGGACTAAGCTTGGACTGCATGTCTTGCAACAAAGCTCAAGGTCTAAGGGAGCAGGTGTGGCAACAGACGGGGTTAGCGACTGAAGCGGAACCATTTACCCTCCCTGGAAGCATGTTATGCTTAAATAAAAGTCCATAGGAGGCTAAGCAGCTTAAGGCTCCTCTCCAAATGACAGAGTCCTCAAGGGAATATCAGAAGGAGGGAGAACAGCACTTTCTCATCTACAGGAACCATATCCGAGAAAAGCTAAGTTCTCTCAGTGAGGGTTTCACTGGTGCAAAAGCAGCAGACCAGAAGGCAACGTTATGAAACTGCTTGACAGTCTGTGAACTGTCAAAAACTGAACTGTCAACCACAACAGGAGCGTGAGGACATACAGCACTGGTGTATAAGTAGCAGACCAGAAGGCAACGTCATGTAACTGCATGACAGTTTGTGAGTTGGCAACAACCAAAGATGTGTGGGGAAGCCTCAACTCCTGCCTGACTAGTTTGCTGCTGGCGAGTGGCGGTAACCACAGTGTGTTGCGGAGGCTGACACACCGTGTCAAAACACGGCAGATTGTGGTAGCTCCCGCACGGCAACGGAGTGCTCTGTGTGTGGGAGTCATCATACATCTGGCAGGGTTGACTGTGCATGGGTGGAGGAGCTCTCACAACAAGAGTGTGAGAGCATGAAGCCATGCCGGGCGCACAACCGTGGGAGGTGTAGGCCCACGGGTGCATCGTCAACCTTCTCCGCAGTCGGAGTGTGGGAGCTGGCAACAACAAAAGCAGAGTGCTGGTGCGTGGGAGGGGCTGCGGTGGGTTGAGGAGCATGTGGTATGGTATGCAGAGCATGCTGTAAGGTATGCAGAGCATGCTGTAAGGTATGCAGAGCATGCTGTAAGGAATGCAGAGCATGCTGTAAGGTATGCAGAGCATGCGGTATGGTATGCAGAGCATGAGGTAAGGCATGCGGCTCATGCTGCATGGTATGCGGCTCATGCTGCATGGTATGCGGCTCATGCTGCATGGTATGCGGAGCATGCTGTAAGGTCTGCAGAGCATGCTGCATGGGCTGAGGAGAAAGCCGCATAGTGCTGGAACCCGGCAACTCCTGATGCGGCAGCTCACGCATGTTAGCAGATGGTGCAGCAAGAACATGCGTCTGGCAGTGAGGACTGCGCATCGGTGGAGGAGCTCTCACAGGTGTGGTGTGGGAGCAGGCAGCCGCAGTATCTGCTGAGCGCACAACCTCGGCGGGTTGTAGGTAAACAGGCTGCATTGTCAACCTTCCAGCATGATACTCCTGCATGAAAGAGTAAGCTGAGACTGTATAGTCTGCAGCATGGACCACTAGGGTCTATGAAAGACAACAACAAACGGAGCTACTGTCCGTTGTGACTGAGGGTCTAAAACAGCTGGTGCGGCAACAGACGGAGTTACTGCCTGTTGCGGTACCACCTAGCCTCTCTTAGGAGGTGTGCAGTTGTCGTACTGCAGCGAGTCCGAACTGACCCAGTGGCTACACCTAGGCCGTTGGACTTGCGCGGAAGGGACCGACTTGCACTTAAAAGCTGCAAGATTTGGTCCAAGGTTTCTGCGAGAAACCTCTTCCGCAGACGAGGAATAAATGGGCTCTCTCGTCTTTGTGTGGGTGGGGTGATCACGTCGGCAACGTGTGTAGATACACCCGAAACCACAGAGGGAAACGTCTGTTCGTCGATCAAGGCCTGAGGAACCCATAAGTCCTTCGACATTACTTCTCCCCTGGGCTTGGGAGCTTGTAAGAGGTATCGGACTAGGTGAACAACTGGCACGAACAGACGAACCCTCGAACGCAACACTGTAACACTTTGCGCATATCACTTTATCACTTTTGATTTTCTGTTTGCACTTATTTCACTGAACTCGAAACTTTAAGTGGTTTGTACCTGAAACACGCAATCCTATCCTTCATTAAAAGGTAGTAATTGCGAAAACAGTATTACAATGTAACAGAAAAACATAATGAAAGATAAAGAATTCAGTGGCTGGAAAAGAGACTAAACACTAGATCAAATAAATTACGTTTAAAATCTCTCACCGCATAAAGCCTGGGAACAAGAATAAAACTCTAGAAACGTTTTACCTTCTTCCCCTCTATCGACTAGGAAGAGCAAAAAAAAAAAACGAGTACAACGTTACCCGCTTGAACGAAACGTTTATCCTCCTCTCTCTCCCTCCGTCTCTATCTCTCTCTCTCTCTCTCTCTTGACTTAGAACCCGAGAGATGAGCCCAATTATATATATCGTTAAAACATATTATTTGTTAAAGGAAAAAAACTGAAAGGTTTCCCAAATAAAAAGTTCCTTTATTAGAATTAAAACCATTTAAGCTAAGAAAGAATGAACGAAACGCTAGAATCGGTTTACTCTTACTGCAACGTGAAACCGTGAATACTCTCTCTCTATCGTAACGATAGAGCGCAAGTTGAACGTTCTGAACGTGAACAACTGCGGAGACTAAACAAAACGTTAGTTCAACTTTGAAAACAGTACGAGACTTATCAAAGAAATTCTTTCAAAAACATAAAATTAAAATAGCATAAATTCTTAACAGGAAAAACGATATGACGAGCTCAATGTAAATTAACTTCGGTTCCAAGTAAGGACTGCCTACTATTAGGAAAGGTCGCATATTTTTTTTTTTTTTTTTTTTTTTTTAAGGAAAGTTAATCGAAGAGGCCTATAAATGGCGGAGAGATATAAAATAAAAAGTGAAAGAGAGTCTATACTCTCTTCGACACCAACACTTCCGTCTAAGGGAAGGGTCGGCCATTTAAAAGTGAAAGAGAGTCCATACTCTCTTCGTCACCATAATTAATTCAAATTAATTCCAAAAGCTTGCTAAGCTAAAGATAAAGCTTCCTGAATAGCGAAGGCTAAACTCTAGAGCAAATACATCACCAAATCGTGAACAATAACTCCAGAATCAACAGCGTATCCAAGTAGGTCTAGCCGGAGGCACGACAGAGGAAAAATTGAGTTCTTGTTGACAAGAAGTACTTGAGTACCTGCTCACAGATGGCGCTGTTGTGTACACCCCCACCTGTATAGCGATCGCTGGCGTATCCCGACCGTAGATTTCTGTCGGGCAACAGAGTTGACAGCTACATGATCATCGGGTAAGATTAATATTGAAAAATAATATTTGTTACACTTCATCTTTCTCTCTCCTAAGCCTACATTCCACATAAGGGGCCTATCAATATTAGAAAGATGATAACATTCTTTGTACAGGTCACCTACCACGCGAAATCTAATTTTGATAAATCAGAGAATATACCTTGAAAATATTAAGGCAAGACAACATTAAAAAATATTAAAATGACGACACTTGGACGATCTGAACACTTGAATTCTAGCATTCAGTAAAACTTGCTTCCGATGGCAGTACAAATAAGTCAAGTTAACAATAAATCAATTCAGCAGGCTTGGAGTAATAAATAAAAATGTTACAGTAAAAATAATTTATTCATGGAAAAAAATATGAATTCAATTTACATCAGTTTCATGGCAGCACTGGAATGTTACTTATTGCACAATTACATAGTAAATGGCTATAATTAAAATGGTTTTCTTAACATTCTTTTAATGGCTTTACTTTCCTTTTATAGTATTTGGCCAATTCTAACATTAATTCAATTCTGTACAATACCTATAATATACATTGATTCTTTAGATTTACTTGACCTCTTGCTTGTAAGTATAGTACTTAATGCGACCTTTATCTTTCCCATAAACTTTTGTATTAGGTATTCTTGATTATCTAAAATTGAAGATACTAAACAGCTTATGGTAATTAGTATGTAATGACAAAATACATTCTAAAATTACACTTACCATGTAGATAATTAACATAAATGCTTATAAACAATGTCTTAGATAATGAAGCAATAAATATTGACATGTACCTGAAACTGTAGATATGTAATTAGCCATTAAGTATTTAAAATACTATACTGTATTTGAATAAAAGATCATCTATTCCACTTTAATACAAAAAGTGGTTTATTATTTTCTAAAGATGAAGTGTAAAATGTAGAAGCCCATCAAATTTGCAGTATTGCATAATAATATATTTTATAGTCCATTTCTTTTAGCGAGGCATATTTGCACCGACTCGCAGTGGTGCCCTTTTAGGTCGGAAAAGTTTCCTGATCACTGATTGTTTGGACAAAATAATTCTAACTAATCAGCAATCAGGAAACTTTTCCGAGCTAAAAGGGCACCGCTGCAAGTCGGTGCAAATCTGCCTCGCTAAAAGAAATGGACTATATATTCCTGAACAAATACACAAGTACATAATGAATGTACTTTCCAGTTATCACAAAATTTTTAATCTTATAAATGAATTTATAAACAACCTATAATGAGAGCCAGCCGTATTTCTTGCAAAATCATTACACTTGCTCGCTTTCCACTTTTGGGTTGGCTTTATAAAGAAGCACAGATATTGTGTATATTGTGCTGTATACGTAATAAAAGATTTCACACTGAAAAAAATACGACTTATACAAAGATCAAATTATTTGATTTTCCTCTGCTTCCCATAAAGAAAAAAAACACTAACCTTAAATATATGACAAAAATGTAAAGTATCCTTCAATGACTATGAGAGGCAACTAGCAACTTATTCAATTTACTTGCTTAAGATAGTGTTTGCCCTATAAACTCAATTTTATTTTGAATTTGCTCAATAGTGAATCTGGAATGCAATAACTATTACAAATGCAAATATAACCCAAATTTCTCACAAAACACCACATTTGACAAAATGACAGGGACATTCACACATCATTCCAAAAAGACAGCAGCTGCCATTTCTTCCCATTATTACCAAATGTTTCAACGTTTTCATTTTTAACTTTACACCTTCTATAACAACAAACCTTCATGCTGAAAAGAAATCAGTATTGTATATTTCCTGTAGCAGCACATTTTTAGCTAAAAACAAAAAATATTCCTTTGAAGTTGGATTTATTAAACCCAAGTTCCTAACAAAATTGACTAAATGCTGTAACCTGATAACTCGCCTTTATAACCATGTACTTAACAGCACCAAGGTGTTGAATCTCCAAATCAATGGTGTGTTTAGACTAAAATATACTGTAATTGATAACAATAGCATTTCCATTTACTGTACAGTACAAGTAAAGGACTCAAACACACTATGTGAAAGTGAAAACTCTCTAGAACCAAAATCAAGTGCATATCTAAATTCCTACCTAAATTCCCCAAAACAAAAGTGCTCTTTATAATCATGAATACCTGTGCTAATTCCCAAAGATCGGGAAGTTTGTATGCTACAATCCTAAAACATTAGATTATAAGTGCACATATAGATTACATGATTACATATATTTCCATAATTAAAAAAGCAGAAAACTATGCTATGAAAGTTGTCCCAGTTAATTACTGTACTGTATATCTTTCTTTATATTTAAATATATCGGAATATCCCAAATTTAGATAGATAGATCTGAAATGATTTGTTCAAATAACTTATAAACTAAAAGTTTAATATCATGAATGTGGAAGATAGTTTCATGTAGTTAATAATATAACACGACTGTGCGGATCAAGTAACTCTATGCAATGTTTACCAAAATTTGACAGATATTTATCCGGTAACATTCAACATTGAGAACTACATTTTACACAATCAATGAGAATTACTCTACACTTTATATAATAATTGGACTAACATTTCCTTAAATTTCTTTTTTCAGTAACTCAACTGAATTAATTTGAGATGCTAGAATTTATTTTAAAATTATGACAGAGATAAAACATCCAGATATTGAATATAATACTGTATATATTCCAAAACACAAAAAAACAAAACTCTTTATAATGCTTCCTGTAATGACAGCTAATAACCTACAAGTGATTTCAGATCTTAAACTCTGCACAAAAACATGTACACAATAGAACAAATAATATTGAGCTTTGGTGATTTATCTGCTACTGTAATTTATTTCAAAATGTTGAAGGTAAAGTGATGAGCATAACCCTTCTATTTTTTCCATTATCACTTCTTAAAAACAGCAGATATCCTTGGGTACTTAGGCCACTACATAAACGGACAAACTGTGTGGTTTAATCTCCAGAATCATTGAACAGATTATTCTCTTTAACCTTAAACTCTGGTAAGTCAAATGACAGCCTAAGTTATATTACAAAGCCTTACCAAAGGTTTACGTATTGCCTTTTTTAGTATAATACAATAGCGATCTTTCAAGTACTGTACTTGTTGATGCATATTAATCCCCCTTTCCTGATATCATAAACACAGGCTACTCTTTTGATGAAAGTAATCAGGGTTTAGGCAACTGCTTTGTGAGCATGAACTTGCTTTATGAAATTGTAAAGCAACTCATGAAACATAGCAGGATTATCAAGGTAAGCCGGGTGACTACCCTGAGGAATCATCACTGCCTGGGATGTAGGTATTTTCAGCAAATCATCTCGGGAAGAAATACCAAGGTTATGATCCTTTTCTCCATAGATGATAAGAGTAGGGATCTGAAAAATACACAGAAATAATGATGATTACAGCATGTGATACAGGAGACAAAAACATTACCTCAGATCTGTTATTTATCCCACAAAGGTTTCAAGTACTCATAAACTTTGCTGTATTAATTAAACTAATAAAATGAGTATTGAATACTGTATCGATAAAAAAAAATGCTACAGTATGTAATTATTTGATGAAACATGAATGAAATAATTCAGAGCAAATGGGGAATATATATTTCACCTGTGAAACATTAAAATCAAGACTTTAAATTATAAATATCAAAGTTCTTAAAAATCTGCTTCATTTGATTAAAACTGAATAAAATATTCAAATTCTACTCAAATTCTAAAATACATGAACTAATCACTTTGCCAACACAATAAGGGAAATCACAGTAGACAAAATACTATTGTGCATTAATAGGGAAAGAACTATTTGAGGGTAGTTATCACTATATAGTACATGAATAAGTTCATAAAAAAAAATTATGAATTCCATTTACAATAGAAAAACAAAACTTACTATTGCTGGTTAAAAGAAATCTACCACTCAAAGCAATTCTATCTATAAGATAAAGACCTCAGGATGCTGCTGATTTATAGTTTTCAGAGTTTATAGCAGCACTGGGGTCTGTAAGGCCATTCAACGACCATTTGCAGCTAGGATAAAACCTTAAAATTACACTATGATGTAAAAATTTATCAAGATGGAAGAGTAGAAACAAGAATAAAGGTAAAGTAAAAGGATAGAAAGCAAGTGAAACTAAGGGCCAAAAGTAGGCTGCTAAGAGCTTTAAATAATGCCTTCTGTGTACTGAGTCAGGTCTACTACCACCAATACCTGCCTAAGGGATATCCATACAGGAGAACAATATTCAAATGTCAAAACAAAATATATGAAGCTTCTTTTTCATGTCAATCTCTGTACATAAAGAAAACATTAGAAATTATACTGCAAGCTTTTTAATAGATTTAGATGATACCTATTCAAGTGATATGAAAAAGAAGGCAACACAACAGTATAATAACAGATTTTCTACAATAGAATTGCTGTCATACCTCTTGACACGAAAGAATCTGCTTACGAAATATTCACGCTGCGAAACAATATACGTAAACTATCCGCCATCCTCCTGGCTTCCATTGGTTATCTCCTTAATCAGATGCTAGTTATTGGAAAAAGATCCTGCTCTCCTATTGGTCAACATCCACTTTACTGTATCGCATCACGCATCTACGCATTGGTATCTCTCGCTCATTTTGTTTCGACATTGGTACCGTAAGCATTGACTTTGTGTTTGTGATTTTGCTTTCGTGACTATCGTACTGTATCATGTTGCGATATTAAAGTGCATTATTTTATTGGCAGAGGGTCCCAAGAAAGTTGCTGATGTGTAGGGAAAGAAGAGGATGATGCTTTCTATGGAGATGAAGATGGAAATAATCAAGAAATATGAGACTGGCATGCAGTTGTGTGATCACAAAGAAATATGGCCAAAACTCGTCTACGATAGGAACGATCCTGAAACAGAAGGAAGCCATCAAAGCAGCAACACCTTCTCAGGGCGTGACAGTTTTCTCCAGTAAGAGGAGCCACGTCCACGATGAGATGAAGAGACTGCTGCTTGTCTGGATTAAGGACAAGGAAATTGCTAGAGACACGATCACCAAAACAATAATCTGCCAGAACGCCACGCCATAGCGCCATTTTGGGTGATGTCGTGCATGCTAAGGTTGAAGATGACGTAGGAGAAGGTACATCAAAGCAGGCACCCCAGGGTTCAAGGCTTTTCTTGGGTAGTTTGAAAAATTTAAAGAGATGGAAGAAGCTACTGATGGTCATTGCTGGGATTGGAGAAGGCCGTGACCTTCCACAAAGCCGAGCCAAAGAGCATGGCCACCCCTAAAGGCTTGGCTGTGGTCTCCTTCAAAAGACCAGACCCCTTGAGGGATACTGCACAGCAGGAGGAATACCGACACACAGCATCTTGTTCCACCACTATAGAGGTAGATGAGGAGTCCAGCACCTTTCTAGTCCGTGAAGCAACAATTGTATCCATGCCCTATATGTGCTACTGTGACTATCCATTAACAGATTGACAGTACCTCAAGGTTGAAAATTTTTGCTAGTCAACACAACCGACCTCACGAGTACCAGTTGGAGCATTAGCTCTGTTGGGTACTCTCTGTAATGGCATGAGGAGTAGCATAAATGATACCTAATTGAACTACCATATAGAGCTGGAGATTGGCCGGAGATGGGTCCTTTCACATGCAACTGATGGAAAAGTGGTGCTGTCACAACATGCTCCCAATTACTAATTTTAATTGACCCCACAGGCATTAGTTATTGCGTGAGCTCCATATCGGCATGAAGATTTAGCATGAAAAATACCCTTATTGGCCTCCCAAATGGTGCAGGAGATGGGTCCAGTTAGGACTGTTCACCGGCAACTGATGAAACAGCAGTGGTTATCACACTAGGCTCACGATTGCTAACTGACCCCCGAAGGTACCTATCGATGTACAAGTTCTGTACCGGTATACTTTTAGTAGAGTGGACAATACCCCTGTTGAACTACTGTATGGAGTTAAAGATCAATCTGGTTAGGACCGTCCACCAGCAACTGATGAAATGGTAGTGGCTGTAAGTTTCTGTAATACCAGGTTCATTTTAAGGACGAAAGGTTTGCACTGTATATGTGACAGATCAAATACAGTTAAAGTAAATGAAATTTTTGTAATTTAAAGGTCACTCATAAATGACAGAGGCAAGACTCTGTGATAATGCCCTAGAGACTGACCATATATACATATGATCAGCACCCAAGGCCCTTATCTACCCAAGACA
The DNA here is from genome assembly GCF_036898095.1 of Palaemon carinicauda. Taxonomy (NCBI): domain Eukaryota; kingdom Metazoa; phylum Arthropoda; class Malacostraca; order Decapoda; family Palaemonidae; genus Palaemon; species Palaemon carinicauda. Next base: position 55,945,333 of record NC_090762.1, on the reverse strand, counting down.
GGACCAGGGAGACCCAAGTAATGGCTGCTGATGACTCAGCAGGTAAACCTATAGGCTCCCCGAGAATCCCATCCTCAGCACACAAGGATGGTGAGGTTGCAGACACCACAAGAAACTATCAAGCTTGAGTGGATCTCAAACCCCAGTCCAGCAGATCGCTAGGCAGGGACATTTCCAATAAGGTACCACAACCCACTTGTACGGAAGCTTATATTCAAATAATATACTGTATCTATTTATTTTTCATCTAGTTTTGTTGATAGGAATCCCATCTATAGTAAAATACATAACAGTTGAACTTGATACTGTACTGTAATGCACAACCTTCCAAACATTAGTCTATTTAGGAAAACATTCCAATCACTTTATATTTTATCTATGGAATTTTTATCTAATATTATATATTCTGAGCAATTCTGAGAGTACATTACAGTATATACAAATCTATTACAAACAGAAGGAAAAAAGGAATTATTTTTCCTATAAAATGGCTCTATTCCATTACAGCATACAGTAATGAAAGTGCATAACTGTACATCTGAAGCCAACAAAACACTTAATCTTCCTATTTTTCTTTGTGTATCCTGGAGGTCATCACATGCCTTTGATGTTCAATCACCAAATTATATTTTGTCTTAGCTTTTTGATGATCTACAATATTTTGTTTATACAGTATTTTCTACAAGAGTAAATATGTGTTATACAGTATGATTAGAATTTACTTTACAGTAAGTTCCCTACATATGGTCCAGATGCATTCAGCCATAGGTTAATCTGGAAGGGATCACATAATGAACGCTGTCACCAGTTCATCTGGTCTTGAGATATTCATTTAAAATAACCACACACGCAAACAGGTAAATGCAAATTTCTAATTCTAAATAAGGCACAGCATACTGTATTGTAACATTATTCTGTATACAGTAACCCCTTTATTTATTTGTTATTGTACTGAGGCAAATTAGGATAATGCAACAATCATAGCAACGATTCAAAACATAAATTCACTAATAATTCTGCATTTTGCACTGATGCTAATACTGAACCTCTAGAATAAAAAAATCATAAATTTAAATAGGTTGTTTTCAATCCACTAACTGTCAAACACTGATATGGTAACTACAAAACATGCAATATCTAAGCAATCCATAATCGAAAAGGTTTTCACCACTAAAGGATATCAATTCTTAGAGGTACTGTATATAAAATCTGCATTAATTATAATAAAAAAAACTTACCATGATGCTTTGCAAGTAATTTACCGGTACTTCATCTGTTGCATCAACAGCAATTGGCACAAACCCAGCAAGTTCCTGGGACTGTAATGCCAACATAGGAAGTGAGTACACACCGGAGAAAGAAGGAGAAACTACAATAGAGGGAGGAAGATCCAGTGCGATGAAGAAGGACTGGAGCCAAGAGCGCCTCAATTCGGGCCCCAACTCCTGCCGTCCACTGTTGCCAAAGCCTGAATATTACGATTATGAAGGAAGTGCCATCACCATGAATCACTAACCAGCTAAACAATCCAGCAAATGTAACCTCAATTTTTTTGTACCTATTATTGTCACTAACACAAAATATTATGAAAAACAATATTTCATACTTCTTGAACAGTATGGAGTACAAAGTCAATGTCTTATGACGTGATTAGGAAACCAATCATGAAACATTTTTAAGGTTGATTAACTTCTTGAAATTAAATATCCTGCAAGTCATAAATGATAACTGGCCTAAATCTACAAAAGTAGCACAATAAAATTTCTAGCATACTGATGAAATTAAGTTTTACGCTCACTAATATTATCATAGAGGAATTAATATTTTATAGATGTTAGTTAATATGGTAATTGATTGCAAATACAAAATTCATGTTGCTTTACTCATTGAATAGATAATATACCCCCATAAAATTTCTTCAATAAAAATTCCTTGCTGAGGCTATGCAGTTCTGTAATTTTTTTTTTATCATACAAGCAAGTACTTTATAACTTGACTTTATTATGGACAAGTTATGTTAATTTGAGCTCCAGACATTCTTTAAGCAATTTCATGGGAAGAGTTATGACTTAAAAGTTATTACCTTGGAGGTATTATACAAAAAACAAAAATCTGACTAACTTTTACATTTCATTTTTTCATCTAATACTAAATGAACATTCATGTTTTTTCCTAAAATGGTTTGGAATTTTATTAGAAAAGATAGCAAACCTTTAACTATTCTGTAGAAACTAGCTATCTATACAGTACTATTTATTGGTATCTTATACGAGCAAATTCTTAATGAAGAATATACAATGAAAATAATAATTACCGTTGTTTCCAATAACTTATCTAGTTTTTCAAGCAAATATCTACAATATCGCTTACAAAGCAATCTTTGCTAGTCTTTTAAAATGGTATTCCTTTCTTCATGAAATCAAATACTGTATCCACATATGAAGAAAAACTCCCTTAAAGGAGGAAGAATTATTGATGTGTAACTTGTACATCCAGCCATGAAATAGGTCCTAAATCCTTAACATACTTTTCTGAATAGACTGACAGGCAATTATGGGTATTTTCCTACTTTACAACAGAAAAATGTAATGTACAGTATATGAAATATTTCATTCATATCAAAACCATACGTTACATCTCTTCTATCACATATTAAGATCTCGGTAATAAATACCAAAATTCTGAATGCTCCAAAAGAACTTTGTTCACCAGTGAAACTCTTCATTAACCTAGATTTTCCATCAATAACATTAATTGTTTTCCAACTTTCCTATATAAGAAGCTCATGTATATATATACAAATTAATTCATTCTATCTAAGATAATCTATAACTCATTAGACTAAATACTGGTATGAATAATGTATGCATAATCAATTAACTACTTTTAAAAAGAAACAACTTGGGTTTAATGTGTGGGAGTAGGATAATGAAATGATCAATTATTGTACTAATAGGAACATTGGGCTGCACTTGCCAATGACCAAAATGGACAGGTGAATAGATTATTAATGCTGTTTTTCTTTACATTACTTATATTGATGTAAATGGCTTATTAAAGACAGAACTTTTACTAACAAGGCTTCTTCGTGAAATAGCTATACTTATGGGCCAGTATAAATAAGCTTATAAGGGTAATTTTTTTTAGCATACCATATACTGTATAGATATTTACAAGAGCAAGCGTAACTGTGCCTACTGGTTCAATTCCCAATCTTCTACTGCATTAGTGATGTCTAAATCTATTTTGCGCTTAAGTACATTACCTGTTTATATCTTTTATTCATATTTATATCTTTAATCAAATACTTTCAACAACTGAGTGATTTAATTCCAAGCTCAGACACAAATTGTCTTTTTAATGAAAAAAAATACCCAATACATTCAGCCAATATTAATCTTGCTCATTTAACTATCATGTCATAAAAAGACATGAAGCAACTATGTTATTAGTTAAATTTTCATTTTCAATTCTTAATTTCTTGTCAATATCAAAATAGAAATACTGTGCAACTAAGAGAGCAATCAACCAACCAACAGCCTATCTACATGAAACAGCCACGAACGATTGGGTAAATTTACCCCCTGTGGGTTTTAATTAATCCAAATTTTGTTTATTTATATATATAGTACCTAAAAAAAAAAAAAAAAAAAAAAAAGATCAGATCTGGAGGGATTCAGAGCAAAATAATTCTCAAACAATATCAATAATGGTAAAAAATAAAAATCTTGCTGGTTTTAATTATTTGAGTATAGCGACGGCAAGACAGACATAGCAATTTCTCAACTTGCTAAAAATTGCTAAATTTCTAGTAAACAAAAAATCTATTAAAAAAAAAAGGACTTTATAATGTTTGGCTTGATATACATAAAATTAAGCAATATAATCTTCTGAATTTATTTTAAAAATGTTATTTTCATAAGTAAAATAAATTTTTGAATATACTTACCCGATGATCATGTAGCTGTCAACTCCGTTGCCCGACAGAAATCTACGGTCGGGATACGCCAGCGATCGCTATCCAGGTGGGGGTGTACACAACAGCGCCATCTGTGGTCAGGTACTCAAGTACTTCTTGTCAACACCACCTCAATTTTCTCCTCGGTCCACTGGTTCTCTATGGGGAGGAAGGGCGGGTCCTTTAAATCATGATCATCGGGTAAGTATATTCAAAAATTTATTTTACTAATGAAAATAACATTTTTCAATATTAATCTTACCCGATGATCATGTAGCTGATTCACACCCAGGGTGGTGGGTGGAGACCAGCATACATGTTAACAAAGAAGCTAAGTATCCCGTATTTCATTTCATTAGTTATTCAAAATAACAATATAAAATAAATAAGTACCTGGTAAGGAAGTCGACTTGAACCATTACTCTGCCTTTATTAAGTACGTCTTCCTTACTGAGCGTAGCGGTCCTCTTAGGATGCTGAACGACTCTTAGGTGCTGAAGTATAAAGGGCTGCAACCCATACTAAAGGACCTCATCACAACCTCTAACCTAGGCGCTTCTCAAGAAAGAATTGACCCCCCGCCAAATCAACCAGGATGCGGAAGGCTTCTTAGCCGACCGTACAACCCAAAAACAACAAAAAGTATTCAAGAGAAAGGTTAAAAAGGTTATGGGATTATGGGAATGTAGTGGCTGAGCCCTCACCTACTACTGCACTCGCTGCTACGAATGGTCCCAGGGTGTAGCAGTTCTCGTAAAGAGACTGGACATCTTTAAGATAGAATGATGCGAACACTGACTTGCTTCTCCAATAGGTTGCATCCATAACACTCTGCAGAGAACGGTTCTGTTTGAAGGCCACTGAAGTAGCCACAGCTCTCACTTCATGTGTCCTTACCTTCAGCAAAGCAAGGTCTTCTTCCTTCATATGAGAATGAGCTTCTCTAATCAGAAGCCTGATGTAGTAAGAAACTGCGTTCTTAGACATTGGTAGCGAAGGCTTCTTAACAGCACACCATAAGGCTTCTGATTGTCCTCGTAAGGGTTTAGACCTTTTTAGATAGTACCTAAGAGCTCTAACTGGGCAAAGTACTCTCTCCAGTTCGTTACCCACCAAGTTGGACAGGCTAGGGATCTCGAACGATTTAGGCCAAGGACGTGAAGGAAGCTCGTTTTTAGCCAAAAAACCGAGCTGCAAGGAACATGTAGCTGTTTCCGATGTGAAACCTATGTTCCTGTTGAAGGCGTGGATCTCACTTACTCTTTTAGCTGTTGCTAGGCATACGAGGAAAAGAGTTTTTAATGTGAGGTCCTTAAAAGAGGCTGATTGGAGCGGTTCAAATCTAGATGACATAAGGAACCTTAGGACTACGTCTAGATTCCAGCCTGGAGTGGACAACCGACGTTCCTTTGAGGTCTCAAAAGACCTAGGGAGGTCCTGTAGATCTTTGTTGGTGGAAAGATCCAAGCCTCTGTGGCGGAAAACCGCTGCCAACATACTTCTGTAACCCTTGATCGTAGGAGCTGATAGGGATCTAACGTTCCTTAGATGTAACAGGAAGTCAGCAATCTGGGTTACAGTGGTACTGGTTGAGGAAACTGCATTGGCCTTGCACCAGCTTCGGAAGACTTCCCATTTAGATTGATAGACTCTGAGAGTGGATGTCCTCCTTGCTCTGGTAATAGCTCTGGCTGCCTCCTTCGAAAAGCCTCTAGCTCTTGAGAGTCTTTCGATAGTCTGAAGGCAGTCAGACGAAGAGCGTGGAGGTTTGGGTGTACCTTCTTTACGTGAGGTTGACGCAGAAGGTCCACTCTTAGAGGGAGAGTCCTGGGAACGTCGACCAGCCATTGCAGTACCTCTGTGAACCATTCTCTCGCGGGCCAGAGGGGAGCAACCAACGTCAGCCGTATCCCTTTGTGAGAGGCGAACTTCTGAAGTACCCTGTTGACAATCTTGAACGGCGGGAATGCATACAGGTCGAGATGGGACCAATCCAGCAGAAAGGCATCCACGTGAACTGCTGCTGGGTCTGGAATCGGAGAACAATACAATGGGAGCCTCTTGGTCATCGAGGTAGCGAACAGATCTATGGTTGGCTGACCCCACAGGGTCCAAAGTCTGCTGCAAACATTCTTGTGAAGGGTCCACTCTGTGGGGATGACCTGACCCTTCCGGCTGAGGCGATCTGCCATGACATTCATATCGCCCTGAATGAACCTCGTTACCAGCGTGAGCCTTCGATCTTCTGACCAAATGAGGAGGTTCCTTGCGATCTCGAACAACTTCCTCGAATGAGTCCCCCCCTGCTTGGAGATGTAAGCCAAGGCTGTGGTGTTGTCGGAGTTCACCTCCACCACCTTGTTTAGCTGGAGGGACTTGAAGTTTATTAAGGCCAGATGAACCGCCAACAACTCCTTGCAATTGATGTGAAGTGTCCTTTGCTCCTGATTCCATGTTCCCGAGCATTCCTGTCCGTCCAATGTCGCACCCCAGCCCGAGTCTGATGCGTCCGAGAAGAGACGGTGGTCGGGGGTCTGAACAGCTAACGAAAGACCTTCCTTGAGAAGAATGCTGTTCTTCCACCACGCTAGAGTAGACCTCATCTCTTCGGAAACAGGAACTGAGACCGTCTCTAGCGTCATGTCCTTTATCCAGTGAGCAGCTAGATGATACTGAAGGGGGCGGAGGTGGAGTCTCCCTAACTCGATGAACATGGCCAGCGATGAAAGTGTCCCTGTTAGACTCATCCACTGCCTGACTGAGCATCGGTTCCTTCTCAGCATGCTCAGGATGCACTCTAGGGCTTGGTTGATCCTTGGGGCCGACGGAAAAGCCCGAAAAGCTCGACTCTGAATCTCCATACCCAGGTAAACAATGGTCTGGGATGGGACGAGCTGGGACTTCTCTAAATTGACCAGGAGGCCCAGTTCCTTGGTCAGATCCATAGTCCATCTGAGATTCTCCAGACAGCGACGACTTGTGGGAGCTCTTAAAAGCCAGTCGTGTAAATAGAGGGAGGCTCTGATGTCTGCCAAGTGAAGGAATTTCGCAATATTCCTCATCAGTCTCGTAAACACAAGAGGTGCCGTGCTTAGGCCAAAGCACAGGGCTTGGAACTGGTACACAACCTTTCCAAAGACGAATCTTAGGAAAGGTTAGGAGTCTGGATGGATGGGGACGTGAAAGTATGCGTCTTTCAGGTCTAACGAGACCATCCAGTCCTCCTGCCTGACCGCTGCTAGGACCGACTTCGTCGTCTCCATCGTGAACGTCTGCTTGGTGACATAAGCATTGAGAGCACTGACGTCCAGCACCGGTCTCCAACCTCCTGTCTTCTTGTCTACAAGGAAGAGACGGTTGTAAAAGCCCGGGGATTGATGATCCCGGACTATGACCACTGCTTCCTTTTGTAGCAAGAGCGACACCTCTTGTTGCAACGCTAGCCTCTTGTCCTTCTCCTTGTAGTTGGGAGAGAGGTTGATGGGAGATGTAGTTAGAGGGGGATTGAGGCAGAACGGAATTCTGTATCCCTCCCTTAGCCACTTCACAGACTGAGCGTCTGCACCTCTGCTCTCCCAAGCTTGCCAGAAGGTCTTGAGTCTGGCTCCTACTGCTGTCTGGAGAGGACTTGGAACCCTTCTTGGACTTGCCACGGTGACTGTCTGCACGGGTACCTCCTCTGCTGGAGGTTCTGCCACGAAAGGGCGGGATGAACCTAGAAGCAGGTGTATCAGCTGCTAAAGGGCGGAAGGGTCTAGGCACGGAAGGTAAGGTTTTAGCCTTACGTGCAGAAGAAGCCATGAGGTCATGCGTATCCTTCTGGATAAGAGAGGCAGCCATCCCCTTAATCAACTCCTCTGGAAACAGACACTTGGAGAGAGGAGCAAACAGCAACTCTGACTTCTGGCAAGGAGTGATACCAGCAGATAAGAAGGAGCACAGATGTTCTCTCTTCTTGAGGACCCCTGATACATATGAAGCCGCAAGTTCACCATAACCCATCCCGTATTGCCTTGTCCATGCTGGACATGATCAGCATGGCCGAGTCCTTGTCAGAAGGGGAAGTCTTCCTGCTTAAGGCTCCCAAACACCAATCGAGGAAGTTGAATATCTCGAAGGCACGAAAGACTCCCTTCAACATATGATCAAGATCGGAAAAGGACCAGCAGATCTTCGAACGTCTCATAGCCAACCTGCGGGGAGAGTCAACCAGACTTGAGAAGTCGGCCTGGGCAGAGGCAGGAACCCCCAAGCCAGGTTCCTCTCCCGTGGCATACCAGACGCTCGACTTAGAAGCCAGCTTGGGAGGAGGAAACACAAAAGAGGTCCTTCCCAGTTGCTTCTTGGAATGCAACCAGTCCCCCATAACCCTCAAAGCTCTCCTTGATGATCTGGCGAGAACAAGCTTGGTGAAGGCCGGCGCAGCAGACTGCATGCCCAGAGCAAACTCGGAGGGAGGAGAACGAGGGGTTGCAGACACAAAGTGTTCAGGATACAATTCTCTGAACAAAGCAAGGACTTTGCGAAAGTCTAAGGAGGGTGGCGAAGACTTGGGTCCTTCAACATCAGAGTGAGGATCATCCAGATGAGCAGCTTCATCCTCCGATACATCCTCATCCGAAAGTTGAGTTGTGAGTGGCAAAGGCAGAGCAGCAAGCTGAGCGGCTGAATCCTGCAGAACGGGTGCATGCGTACCTGCGGATCCATCATCATGCCTCTGCTGGACAGACAGTGAGCTGGCAACAACAAAAGCAGAGGGCCGGTGTGTGGGAGGGTCTGCAGTGGGCTGAGGAGCATGCGGTATGGTATGCAGAGCATGAGGTAAGGCATGCGGCTCATGCTGCATGGTATGAGGCTCATGCTGCATGGTATGCGGCTCATGCTGCATGGTATGCGGAGCATGCTGTAAGGTCTGCAGAGCATGCTGCATGGGCTGAGGAGAATGCCGCATAGTGCTGGAACCCGGCAACTCCTGATGCGGCAGCTCACGCATGTTAGCAGATGGTGCAGCAAGAACATGCGTCTGGCAGTGAGGACTGCGCATCGGTGGAGGAGCTCTCACAGGTGGGGTGTGGGAGCAGGCAGCCGCAGTATCTGCTGAGCGCACAACCTCTGCGGGTTGTAGGTTAACAGGAGAGGTGTTAACCTTCTCGGCATGATACTCCTGCATAAAAGCCGCAAGCTGAGACTGCATAGTCTGCAGCATGGACCACTTAGGGTCTACTGTGGTTGGAGCAACAACAGACGGAGCAGAGGCCTGTTGAGGGACCACTCTACCTCTCTTGGGAGGTGTGCAGTCATCAGATGACTGCGGCGAGTCCGAACTGACCCAGTGGCTACACCTGGGCCGTTGGACTAGCTCGGAAGAGACCTTACGTTTGAGCGGTCGTGAGACCTTGGTCCACCGTTTCCTCCTGGAAACCTCTTCCACAGACGAGGAATGTAAGGGCTCATTCGTCTGGGAGTGGAAGGGACGATCCTTAGCAGATGCGTCCGCAACCACTGAGGATACATCCGTGCGCCGATCAAGGCCTGCCGAACCCTTTGGTCCTTCGACATTGCTTCTCCCCTGGGCTTGGGAGCTTGCAAGAGGTCCCGGACTGGGAGGACGACTGGCACGCACAGATGTACCCTCATGCGCAACACTGACACTGACACTATGCACAGCACTAGCACTAACACTTCCCACTGCACTCTTCGCTTTCAGCTCTCTGACATCTGCCAAGAGCTGATTGCGGTCACTAACCAACGACTCCACCTTATCACCGAGAGCCTGAATGGCACGCAACATATCAGCCATTGCAGGCTGAGCACTCGTAGCAGGTTCGGGAGTCACCACCACAGGGGAAGGAAAAGGTTGAGGGGCATGGGGAGAGGAAAAATCCACAGAGCGAGAAGAACTCCTCCTATCTCTCTCCTTCTCTAACCTACGTGTATATCTGAGGAATTCATTAAAATCGAATTCCGAAAGCCCAGCACATTCCCCACATCGATCTTCCAATTGACAGGATTTTCCCCTACATTTGGAACATACGGTGTGAGGATCTATAGAGGCCTTCGGAAGACGCCTATTACAAGTCCTAACACTACACTGTCTGTATTTAGGAACTTGGGAATGGTCAGACATCTTGAATTTAGAGGTAGTCAAGGGGGAATTCCAAAATAAAGCAAAGATCGTTAACCAATGAATCAAATTAATTCCAAAAGCTTGCTAAGCTAAGGATAAAGCTTCCTGAACAGCGAAGGCTAAATTTCAGAGCAAATACATCACCAAAACGTGAACAAAAGACTCCAAAATCAACAGCGTATCCATGTAGGTCTTGCCGGCGGCACGACAGAGGAAAAATTGAGGTCTTGTTGACAAGAAGTACTTGAGTACCTGACCACAGATGGCGCTGTTGTGTACACCCCCACCTGGATAGCGATCGCTGGCGTATCCCGACCATAGATTTCTGTCGGGCAACGGAGTTGACAGCTACATGATCATCGGGTAAGATTAATATTGAAAAAAGTGTTATACTGTACTATGAAGAATCACAAAGAAACATTTGATAATTAAGATTAACAGTTACATCTGAACACACCTGCAAGCAAAATGCTCCATTAAATTTATGCTTTAAAGAGAGGGAACAGCAGTCATCTCTATTACTCAACAGCAACTAGTGTAGGTAGATCAACTTCTGTTAAACTTGTCCAGTTACAACTAAAGCCCATGATAATGAGTCAATTCTTGACTTCCATTCATTACATTCACCGTCCCCAACTAAACTTTTTAGAACTATTATAATAACTTGTTATATATAAACCTAAACTTTATCTTTTATGTATTTGTATCTGTTGACAGTAAAGAAACAAATTAAATTACAATAATCACCCTTGAAGAGCAATTCCTTAAAGCAGAATCTTTCCATCCAATGCAATATGGAGGTATCAAATTCACCTTCTAAAAGTTTGCAAGAGACATTTTCATTAAAATGACAACTTTAAAAGCTTCCTTTAGTTAACAAGCAAGCATTTATTACAAATCAAGAGTTTAATTATTACTATTTTCAGTTGTAGGGAAAAGGAAAGAACTTGGCAACATAATCAAATCACAAATTCATAATACTATACTGTACTGTATTACAGTAGTAATGTACCATCTAATCTTTAACAACACTCTAAATGGTAGTTCTAATTGTATAGTATTTTTATTTTTATGTCAAGAGACTAGTCTAATTTCCAGTAAATAAAAACCTGTACAATAGTTCCAATGACTACTGAAATGGTAATGAAAATATCTGTACAAAACATAATACTTACACATGTCTAGTGACCACTACTTAAATCTTCAAATATTATACTGTAGTTTAAAACCTATCTTCCCTAAGTCTGAGCATTACCACTCCACACACATACACAAAAAAAAAATAAAATAAAAAAGCAGAGCTTGGATTGCTAGGACATATTATGATTTGGTGAAAAATATTTCCTATTTCTATTGAACTTCACAATATGTGAACATATATACAGAGCACATTTAGCACTAAAACTATGCAAGACATCTATTAATAAGATAGAAAATGACAATGCCATGCTAAGCATTACACGGATATATTCATGCAATATCAAGATTATCATGCTAGAAAAAATATGAAAAAATGCTGAAACAAGACAACTGAAAAGTTAAAAAAAAAAGTGCAATAACAGAATATAACACCTGACAGTAACAAAAATGGGAAAGAAACATTACAATTAAAATGGCTGTACAGACATCAAGTTTTTTAATCACAGATACCTGACTTGCATAAGAATATAAAAAAATCAAATATTATCAAAACCATCATGTTGTGATGACCTTTAATAATCCTCATGATGTGGTAGATGTCAACACTGTCAAGGGCAGGTTGTGAGGGGCCATGCTGCCTAATGTCATCGCTCAGGTTTACAACTGGTTTTGGCATCAAACACTGGTGTTACAAAAGATTGCAATGACTACTTATATTCACTACCCATATGTCTATAAAAGGAATTCCCTGAAAGAGCACTGAAGCAAACTGTAAACCTCCTGCCAAAAGAGATAACATTTTTAGTAGCTTTGTAGAAAAACCTATTAATGTCATCCCTATTTGGTTCCTGAAATGTAAAATCAGAGAAAATAGGATAGGGAAGTGTGAATAATTGAAAACCTTGCTGTACTAGATCTTCATGGGATGTTTCTGTTGAATTACAGAACATCATATGGAGGTACAGGGAACGAGAAGGAGAGGGAGACCAAAGCTGGCCAGACATTGACCCACATAAAAGTGGGAAAAGATGCAGACAAAGAAGAAGAAACGAACATCATATGATATTGGAGACAATTTGTTAGAGAATACCTGTGATGTTACGATGCTGGAACAAAAGGGTTGTAAATGAGATTTATCTATTTTTAAAGGAGTCACAAGCATTTTTTTATACAAATAAATATGCACCTGTAGTACACTATGTATTTTTGAGATTGGTAAGCCCAAAAAGTCTTCTTCCTTCCTTGCCATTGGGTCATTTGAATGGCCAGACAGTACTACATTGGATCCTTCTCTCTGGTTACAGCTCATTTTCCTTCAGTCTACACATACACCGAATAGTCTGGCCTATTCTTTACAGATTCTCCTCTGTCTTCATACACCTGACAACACTGAGATTATCAAACAATTCTTCTTCACTCATGGGGTTAACTACCACAATGTAATTGTTTAGTGGCTACTTTCCTTTTGGTAAGGGTGGAAGAGACTCTTTAGAGATGGTAAGCAGCTCTTCTAGGAGAATAACACTCCAAAATCAAACCATTGTTCTCTAGTCTTGAGTAGTGACATAGCCTCTGTACCATAGCCTTCATCTATCTTGGATTAGAGTTCTCCTGCTTGAGGATACACTAGGGCACGCTAATCTATCTTATTTCACTGTTTTTCTTTTAAGCTTTTATAATCTATATATCAAAGATCTAATTTAATATTGCCACTGTTCTTAGTATATTTTATTTTAATTGTTTATTACTTCTCTTGTTTTTCATTTCCTTGTTTCCTTTCCTTACTGAGCTATTTTTCCCTGTTGGAGCCCTTGGGCATATAGCATCCTGCTTTTCCAATTAGAGTTATAGCTTAGCTTATAATAATAATAATAATAATAATAATAATGACGGGATAGCTAGGACCATTATTCCCAACTCAAAAAGAATCACCTATACTAGAAAATGAATTATGCTGGATCTATTTCATTATTATAGGTATTTTTACTGTGAATTTCCCAAGACTTCCCCAGCAATCGTAATCCCAAGCCTTACTACTCATGTTTTCATCTTGGGTGCAGTATCTCCAAGCTCATGAAGAATAACTATAGGACAGATAGGAAAGACAATTGTGGAAGGAAGCTAGTAGAGAATAGGACCTGATGGTCGCAAATCAGGACTTGAATCTCCAAAGGATGTATTGTCTACTCTGCTTCATAATCCTGTCATGTCATATGGAAATGACTTTCCATCACTGAAGATTACCCAGTAGGCACTACTCAGGAGCATGTTTAGTGGGAGCTACTGATATTTTACAGAAAACCTTTAAAGGCTACATGATATGTAGAGTGCCTATAACATAGTCTCTCAAGTTTAAGATGACCATGAGGCTGATGACAGCATGCCTGTACTTCAGGAGGGCATCTCTGAAATAATGATTTGTACTACTGTACAAAAAAAAAAAAAAAATCTAAATACCTTCCCAGTCTTAAGACTACATTTACTATCATGGCATTTTAATAAATTACAGATGTGTGTCTCTTTGATATTACAAGAGACTAAGATGTACAACAGAAAATTAAGAGAAAATAACGCAGTAAACTTTATTTAGAATTTTTGTCTTATCTGATAATGATACAAATACATTACTGAATTCTACTTTCTTCTGAAGTAGAGATAGAATTCCATGATTAAGAATAAAAATGTCAGTCTTTAGCATAGGAAAACTTACAATCTCCATTACTAGACTCTACTGGTTAATCGATAAAAATTTTCTATTCATAAACATCTTTTTGGCTTCTGTGGTTAACATAGACCTACTTTGGAAAATCCCTCTATGTTAATCTGATTAGCACCATATCAGTTCCTGCCACCATGAGGATCTCTGACATCCATGACATGTATACTTCAGAGAAATTATCTTTTCACTGTCTCCTGAGCTTTTTCCCTCTATATATAATGACATCCTTGTCTATAAATGAGGTTTTGTAAAAGTTCAACATCAACTGTTATCATAAGTCTCAAACTTTCAATAAATACTATCTCCAGGAGCCTTTGTTTAAATTAAACACAAGTCAGTCCTCTTTTCCTATTTCTTTACTTAATATTGTGTTCCAAATTAGAATCAACTTCTGGTTTAGATAAAAAGTACAAAATGAAGTCGAATCCATTTACTTATATTTTTGGGTCTTTGAATAAGCTGTTTGGCAGATGTTTGGTGGTGAATTGCCTCCCAATCTATAGAATACTGGAAAGGGTGTTGGTTTTAAGGCACCAGAAATTATGCAACATTGTTGATTAAGTTTGGCATCAACTTTATGGGAATGACATGACCTTTCTCAGACTAGGGAGTAGTATTCAGCAGTAGAGTAGTTGAGTGCCAAAGCTGTTTGTCTTAGGGTTTAGGATTTGAATTGGCAAGTTTGCTAAGGAGATTATTTCTGGTAGCTACCTTTCCCTTTACTTTCCATACATGCTCTCTAAAATATAGTGTTCTGACTGATATATGTCTAAATAGACAGGGAAGCTATCATTCCTCAGTTTCCTATCATTCTATGAGAAGTTCAACTCCCCTTTTGCCAAGTACTGTAGTTTTAAAGATGGAAAGCACATACCTGTGTCTGGGTTGGCATTTAGGAGATTTAGCTTGAGGTATTTATTAAGATCTTTTTAAGCATATGATATTTTGCTCTTCATGGTAGTAAATCAATCTAACAAGATGACTAAGCACAGATCACCTGCATATGTAAATCTGCGGATATCTCTAAACTATTGTTGATCGTTGGTATAGATGTTGAAAAGCATGGGAGCTAACACAGATCCCTGAGAAGTGGTTAGTAGAGTAGTGCCAAGTATCATCAAATACTCAAAATACAATCTTACTAAAGCAAAATGAAATTCAGTGTGATCTAAATGATTATAAAATTAGTCTAACCTTATCAAATTTTAGTGTTTTACTCCAATGACTACATTTACTAATACACTCCAGAATTCTACAAAACAAAGAATTGTTTCATTTTGCAGCCATGGCAATTCCTAAACTATAGATTGTCCACCTTAATCTTATTCTTAAAGTGACTAATCATATTACAGGTACGGTAATACTTTTAGTCAACAAAAATTCCACAAAACTCCCATGGAAAATGCTATCAGCAGCAACCCTGTGTTATTAATCAATTAGGAAGCCAAAACATCACATTCACAATTCGTTATTCAAACATAACTAATCTTTTATCCAAAGACTATTTCAAATATTACAGTTAATGCATCAAATACCCGTTAAATTTTTCACCATAAACATAATCTTATAATTCATCATAGAATGACATCATTGCATATGTAAATGACCCATACTTTACAATAAGAATATTTTTCTATATCTCTGCAAGTTACTCAGAGAAGTGAACTGTATGTGGAGATGACCTTCAACAGAAAAATGCATTTATCCTCAACTCACCTCCATTGATGAAATTAAAATAACCAAAGGTGTAATGTACATATTACAATTTCATAATTCAAAATAAAACTATGTTTACCTTATATGTGATGGCAAAGTGGATAAAAAATATACCAAAAATAATACAGTACATTTACGTCTGTATTATAATTTAACATCCCTTACAAATCATGACTGTATATGGTAACTTAGATGATGAAAACAATGACTCAAGTGATGCCTACTTTTCATCAATATTTTAAACATCCCAGTTCATTAACTTGAATTTCTACTGCATAAAATGATAAACTTATCAACATATAAAAATGAAAAAAAGTCAAGAGAATTTTTTACTAACCGTCAGATCGCCAGCCACTGGAACTACAGTATTGGAGCTGACTGGGGCAACTGGCACAAATCCACTAAGGCCCTCGGGATGCTTGAGTATAAATGGGAAGGAAAAACCTCCACTCATTGATGGAGATACTAATATAGGACGGTCAGCCTTGAGACCAGTTATGAAGGACTGGAGGTAATCAGCTTTGTCAGCACTTTGTGTCAATCTATCCTTCGTCTCCCCAAAGCCTTGATGTACCATAACCAAAATCAATGAATTAATTCTATAAGAAGAGTACTCAGGTGTTCAAATTATCTTTCAACACAAAAGCTGCACTTATTAACAGCCGTTAAAGTGAAAAATACAATAGTTCATGCAACCCTACAGCTGTGCAAAAGAAAATATAATAAACTTTGTGAAAAAACAACAAATTTCCGAAAACTATTTTACAAAATAAGCAGTTAAAAGCTCAAACAAAACAATAAACAGTCAGTACTAAAATTGCTATTGAATATATTTCTGACTACTGTATCACTTTTATTAATACAAAATATGTCCATTAAATTTAGTATTGAGTTTTACAGTAAAGCATATAAAAAACTACAAACCTAGAATATTTACATAAGCATTCAAAATGGAATTTCAAGCAAAAACATAATAAAAGCAAGCAACACAGGACAACATAAATTTAAAATAAATTAACACATGTAATGTTGTAAGCAATCACTACATTCTGAGAAGTAAAAATTAAGTTCACATTGGTATATTGCTTTGCTCTTATCAAAATCAAGAAATTCTAATTTCAAAGAGAGCCCTTTTCCCTGCCATATAAGAAATGAAACATATTTTCAAATTAATGTTTACTGATAACAAAAACAATGCTATACGCATTCATTATCTTTCTCACCTGTAATTAAACTATCTACAACAAATGAGATACAGTTCTTAACGAGATTTCATAATTTGCCTATTTAAGCTTATTAGTATATCTATTTGCTAAACTGAAGATATGCAATCCATATATAATAAGTTAAATGTCTCTATGATGAAATATCACAATTTTTTCCAAAATATACTAACAGGAGACCTTTAATAGGAGTATGACACTGGCGATGTTGAAACACCCGTTAAGACTTTTAACAAGGTGAACATATTTGGTCTCCAGGTGGTGGGTAAACCAGGCCCACCCAACAGCTAGAGCAACCCTCACTTTGACCTTTGACCTAGGTGCTTCAGGAGCAGTTGGGGCGGGCTGTGGGACTTGTGTCAGATTTGTATGGTAGGAACAAATACAAATTACTGTACTTCAAAAATTTTCTATTTGTTCCTTCACATTATACAAACCCTTGACCTTTAAAAGGAAACATATCCTTAGAAGGGAGGATGCCCCAATGACCAAAAATGGCTTAGTTAACTGACCTGGGAAATGCCAATGACTTCTGGTCTGAAAGATGAACTAAAGTCATGACCCTTGTCAACACCCTAACTTCCCATGCATAGGGATACAAATGGAGTTATAAACCATTACCTAAATGGGTAAATCAATGAAGAATCATTATATGTTGTTCAATGTATAGGCATAATATGATTAATAAATAGGTATACAACAGGTACAGCATCCACCTCGTTCGGAGGATGGGAGAAATACTTCAAATACAATACCAAATTGTAAAGAAAAGTTTGTGATGCACAGCTCACCTGCATCTATCGTCTTTTTAAGCACCACAATGGCACGACTGCTGCACCCCAAGAGAGGGGAAGAAGAAAAGAAATATTGCCAGATATTTTTACCTTTCATTTTAGACTCAAGTCGCAACTACTATTCAGATCAGACATGATGCTACTTGTCCTGTGAGGGAGCTGAGCTTACTACTCCCACTTTGAGAGGATACCATCAATCTCAGGGAAAAGTTATCCAGGGGAGTGTTGGTATATTCCCGAAGGTAGTAGGCAATAAAGGTTGTCTAGGGTTTCCAGTCTGAAGCAGCACGAAATGAGTCTGGAGAGGAACTGTGAAGAATGGAACGTTCTCTTTGTGAAATTTTCTCGGTTTGAGCTGCATCCAAACCTGAAGCCTCATGGGATGAAACTTCCCTCCTCCATTTGGAAGAACGAGAGGTCTTCTCTATTGTCCCCTTGAATTCCATGATCCATGGGGCCTAAAGGTCAGGTATCTTCTCCGAAGAAACCAGGTCTCAATGGGACAAAGACTAATTAGAATGAGAAGAGCATTATCAGGAGGACCGACCAAAACTGATCTTCACCAATGGAGATTGGAATGTGGAAACTACATTTTCCTCTCAATATTCCCATGAATGCTGGGAGCGAGAATGAGGAGACCTCCTGCCAAAACACGCTCATTATCGCCAGATCAAAATCAAAAGAACGCGTTTGAGAGGAGCGCTTCTTACGGGACTAATGTCGCAATTACTGCTCCGAACCAGACCTGGAAGGTAGTCTTCCTGTATTGTGAGTAATGCGATCGAGCTGCCCGCAGCTTTCTCTTTCATGGCAAATGAGAACTAAAAGCACGAGGCTTCTTACCACTACGTAGAGAAAAGAGAGAAGTGCGGGTGATTTCCTTGATCGTGGTGAACCACAGACAGTAAAAAGAAAACCTTAAATCTACTATACAAAAAAACCTGTGTGCATTGGCTCTCCGATTAGTGCCATCTTTTGACAACGCCCCCAACTAAAATTTACTTAAAAGAACTACGGACGTATGGCAGCCATTGTTTTAATTTAAGCCCTTGACAGTCAAGTACTGCACTACTGTAGGTATTGCTTTTATCCAAAATATGCATTTTTTTTTAATCCTGTATCTATTTCCTCATTATTCAGCAGTACAGCAGTGACAAAAGTAATTCATATTAAGTACACTTTTTTGTGGTTTCTTGATACCTTATGTAAACAAACGCCTGAACTGATCAGCGCCATCTGTTGTCAACGTGCCCTACGAACGAGGAAAAATGCTCACAGAAACTCTAGCGACTTTCCAATCTTCCCTGAACTATCTTTGATGATGAACCAGACGACCCGGATCATAGTGTTTGTGGGGATCCACACCGAGTGGATCACTCATATTTATCGCACACATGGTGATCGAGCGTTTACTGATTGTACACATGGTGATTGAGCGTGTACTGATTGTATATATGGTGATCGTGTGAGTGGTAATTGTTTTTCAAAAGAAAACGAACAAAAGGGGCAAGGGCGGCCTGATTTTTCCTGCTTCTTCTTTCACTAGACAGGCAATTCCAAACAATCGGAAAAAGTAGAAGCATCAGACACTTCCTTCTTCCTTGCTGCTTTCTTCGCAAGGAAGTCTGTCTCCAAAGAGTCTCAGGAGTGTCCCGAGCCAGGAGAGGGACCACAGTCCTGACAAATAAAGCTCTGGATTGGTCGTGTAGGATTCCAATCCTTGGAACCTTGCTCGTAAGCACTGGAACCTTGCACCAAATTTCCTTCTCAATGGTCAGAACTCAATGCAGTATTACTCAACTCCCAAAACCATGCAGGGGACTTCGAACAATCAGTTCTCCTCTGCTTTGGTGACCTCGTTTTCCTCGAGGCAGCAGGCGTCGATCATGTGCATGGCGACAGATTCAAAGCAGCAAAAGGAGCCTCAGGCGAAGGGAGTGGGGCCACTTAACATCCTTCTTGGTTTTTTCCCATCAATTGAGGATTTCATAACAGCAGACAGAACCTTTGCAAGGGATTCCTTCACAGGAACAGCTGTCACCA
The DNA here is from genome assembly GCF_036898095.1 of Palaemon carinicauda. NCBI lineage: Eukaryota > Metazoa > Arthropoda > Malacostraca > Decapoda > Palaemonidae > Palaemon > Palaemon carinicauda. The sequence goes on along the minus strand of NC_090762.1, from coordinate 55,925,613 downwards.
AAGGCCTCGTCAGACACCTCCTCCCCAGGGGGAGCATTTGGAGGCGAAGCACCAGGAGACCTCTGGGTTCTGGCGGATGTTAGCACCTCTAGACGTTTCTCTCTAGAGAAAACCCCAACCATGAAAGATTCAATTTCTTGACAGGGTTGTCAAAATAAAAAAAAAAAAGAGAGAGAGAGAGACACACACACCTTCTCAGAGCCATTCCCAGGGGAGAGGGGGTACACCGCTATTCTCAAAACCACCCCCAGAGGGTGAAGGGTACACCCCCTTCTCAGAACCACTCCCAGAGGGTGAGGGGTAAAACCTCCTTTTCAGAACCACTCCCAGGGGGTGAGGGGTACACCCCTTTTCTCAGAACCACTCCCAGAGCATGAGGGGTAGAGTCCCTTCTCCCGACAATTTTCACCAAAGGATACAGCCTCCAAAATCCAAAAGGGAAGAAATTGGGTTCATTCCCAAAGAAGGGGAAATGAAGCTAAAGTCTTTCTTCGGCATCAGCTTGGGTATGACCTCTTATGCTGAGAATTCCTCAGCCTTCTTTTTCTTCATAGCAAACTCCACCCATTGCAAAGAAGGTCACTCCCTACACTTGCTCATATACCGGCTACAACGGCAGCCTTCCTTACTAGAACAAAGCCACATGCCTGGCTTAGCGGTGGACACCACAACAGGTAGATCAGAATCAGTAAAGAAAAGAGAGACAAAGAAATTAGTCAAAAGTCCAGCCAAGACAAAGGCAAAGAAGGGTGCCTGTATACCCAGCTGTGGCATATCTGGCTTAGGGGTGGACATTGCAAAGGACAGATCATAATCACTAAAGAAAGGGAGATAAAGGAATAAGTCAACAACTAAGACTGAGAGGCAGAAAGGTACATGTGTACTCAGCCATAGCCAAAGTTAAAGTGGGGTTTGCTCTACCTTTCTGGTGGATGGGGCTTAGCCCCAACCAGTGACCAACTACGTTTCGGCGAGGTCATACAGTACTCTTATTAAAGGTTGACAGTTTGCATTACACGTAAGATCAAAACAATTTTATATTAATCTTACAATGTTTAGGTAATTTTCTATTTTACCTGGGCATAAACATTTACTGAGAGTGGGCCAACTGAACACTAAATACCTGCTTAAAATGAGAGATGTATTTAAACTATAAGCAAAACCTTCCATCGAATTTAACCTCTGGAAAAATTATGTCTACTTATCAGAGATGATAGAGGAAAGCTTTATAAAAAAAAAAAACTATTTGAAAAGATGCTGAACACTCAAACATAGCAACTTGATCTAAAAAGATCAGCTCCAATAAAAATGGCTTACCCAAAAGAAGATTAAACAAAAATATAAATAAAACACTGAGAGAGGGAAAGGGAGATTTGCAATAACCCAGCAATTTAGAGCTCTGACAAATGAACATTGAAACTAATGAGTAGACACGAGGGTCAATCATATTGATACCCAGTCATTGCTGAGCATTACATTAACTCTCCGCAAATTCAGTATAGTCTATCCTTCCAGATATTAAATATAAAAACTCCTTCAAGACTGATTTCATTATCAAAATATAATTTAACAACCTTTCTATAACACAAGATAAAAATCACTCTTAAATGAGATACCTACTTCTTGAAATGAGAAAGAGCAACATACCAATGAGAATCCAATTTTTTCATTCTATGATAAAATATTTTTCACCTTATACTGTTAACAACAGCTGAACACAATCATACAAGTACTGTATTGTATATCATAACATAATTCTATCACATACTGTACATTATTCATTCTCTCTCATACAACATAAACAGCTTTACAACAGATTTTTTCAGCAGTATTTTTGGAGAATCAATAGCTCTGAAATACCTATAATTTTAATCACTAAATAAGCATATATGCCTCTAAAAACACTTTCGCTACAAATATTTAATAAAAGATGACAAATTGATGTATACTGATAAAAAACATTTGCAGATATCAGATATAATACTGTCTAAAGGTCATTACCTACATTTTTCTTGAAATAGAAAAAACTTCAGAAAAAATACTCACCTGGTAGATCAATAGCTATAACACGATGGCCCATGGCTGCCAGAATATTGATGGTTCCAAGGTTCAGCCAGGTCTCTGACTTAAAAGCCATGCCGTGCAAGAGCACAACCACCTCTCCACTACTCGTAACACCCGAGGGTGGATTGGCTTCACGATAAAATGTGTTTGTGCCCTGCACAGGAAAACGGAAATGACGATGTATTTGATTTTCAAAAGCTCAAATAATACATAATATTGAAAAGAATACAGACACTCAGAATTTTCTGAAGAACAAGTAATTACTTAATTTGAAAGAAAAACCTTGAGTATTCAATACTGTACTGAATACTAAAAATAAAAAATATTCACATACAGTACTTGCCTTTTGTTTTCATGATCTTAATAAATACAGTAACACAAAATAAAATATGAATTCACTTTAATGATATTCAAGAGTAGGACACACGTGTAAAGGCAATCTATAAACTTACGTACATTATATTTTTGGTTAAAACTTTTAAGTCATACACGCCTGTAAATTTTTGCTCTAAGTACAATAATCATATTTCATTACTGATACTAAAAGATGGGACCAATAATCATATTTCATTACTTGTACTAAGGAACCCAGGTCTACATGACATTTACTGAAACCTTATTTTGTGTAAATATATATTTCTCTCTCTCTCTCTCTCTCTTTCTCTCTCTCTCTCTCTCTCTCTCTCTCTCTCTCTCTCTCTCTCTCTCTCTCTCTCTCTCTCTCATAACTTACCATGATATTTATATGATTTGTATTTACTGTGACAGACGACTTCGAGTCTAGCACTTGTTGGGGAATTTTCTCTGCTTGAAGATTGAGACTACGCCAAAATGATGCATCGGCCATGGTTTTTCCGGTAGCTTGACGCTATAATATAAAAAGTATGCCTACATCATATTCAAAATCAATGAAAAAAAAATTATGAATATTACTTCATATTCTGGCTAAACTAAAAATTATCCAATACACACCCAATATGCTATTCTTCAACTTTGTACAGGCTTTTGAAAAGTCAAAAAACTTTATGAAACAATGCAATAATTTAAAAATAACCAAGAAAAAATTTAAAAAATTATAAAGTAATTGTATCTTTTCCCAGATATACAAATGAGAGACCTTAAGAATAAGGATGTCTTTGATCCATTAAAAAGGTAGGTGTCACCAAAGGGAAAGCCCCACCCATCTGCCTGTCACTGAGTAACCACTTTTAGCTTTAACCCTAGGACTGACAAGTTGGTTGCGGTGGGAAATTTAATTACAAAGAATCAGGTTTGTATTTCTAGGAAAAGTACAAATTACTTTCAAAATGTTATTTATTCCTACATTATTTCATCCTTTAAAATAGGGAGACTCTTTCAGAGGTACTGATGTACCTAGTGAAAAATGAGAGACTGAAGCAGTATTCCAATTTCAATCATTTGGCGAGACTACTAAGGTCGTTAGCCCTGTGTGATTAGCTGCAGCCCTATTGGTAGATGGCAGACATACAAAACCGATCAGCTGTCGGCTAAGTAATTGGGCCCGGTCAGGACCTTTGCTGCGGGGCTGAAAATATAGGTGGAATTGGCGATGGGTGCGTCGTACAGGAGACCCTCAATCTTAGGGCACAAGTGATTGATACTGCGGCAAAGGTAGGTTTACTGGATACAAGGCCCCGTACCCTGATCTGCATGGAGCTGGGTGAGAACCACCACCTTCTCTCAAAAAAGAGGAGAGATCGCTCCAAGTCCAGAGGGATTCCTTGTAATCAGCCTTCCAGGACTGTTTCTACTTCTACTCCTCCTCCTAAGAAGAATCATCTCAATCATAACGGGAAAGGAAGAGGAGGAGGTTAGCTTCACATGATAGCGTATCCTTATTATCAATCACTTAGAAGTTGATGTTTGGTCCACAAGGACCAATCACCTGATACAGGTGCAAACAGCAGTCACTGTTGTACCAGACTCATCTTGCTGACCAGCCCTGAAAATACCGATTTGTGCAAAAGTCTGTATTGGCTCCAGGGTGAACCGTGGTAGCTGTTATACCAAGCTCACAATCACTAACCGACCCCACAGGTACCAGTTGGCATGTGAGCTCCATTGGCCGCATTACACAGAGGCTCAAGGAGTAGCATTAACAGTACTCCTATCATATTAGTTAAACGATACTACTACTTTATCCAATTAGCGTAAACGATACCCCTATCAAAGTATCATATGATGAGATCAGTTCGATATAAGACCTTTCACCTGCAACTGATGAACAGCGGTGCTATCACATCAAGCTTATGATTACTAACCTACCACAGAGGTACTGGTCTGTGGGTCAATACCATATAGTGTATGCACAAAGGTAAGGAACAACTCTCAATATCACAAAAGGAATGAGAAAGGTGGATGTACATGCTCCTACAGACCCTTAGCCTAGGGTGCTGATGTTTGATCTTAGCAGGACCACTCACCTGCTCTGGGTGCAACAGTGCTAACTAATAACATTGGCTCATGTTTGCTTGACTAGCGCCGAAAGTACCAGTTAGAGGGTGAGTATTATCACTCCTTCATGAAAGGGGAGAGCAATTACTATGTCATTTGGATATTCCTGTGAAAGGCCTTCCCAAGCAACTATTTTCATTCTCTTTAATAACTCAAGGAAGATATGACTGAAGAGAATGGAGGAGGGAGAACAGACTGATAGAGAAGGAATAGTGAGGATGAACACTCCTTTCTCTTGCTAACCATTCTTCCTTGCTGTCAAAGAAGAGTCATGATCTGGCTGACAAATAATGACTGTGCTCCCTCAGGGGAGGGAGATACGAGAGCTTCCTCCGTCACAACAAAAAAACAACACAATGGAGATTTGTCATAACAGGAGAACTGAGAACATTCATTGACATTGCATTACACGGGGATAACAAGCAGGAGAACACAGACGGCGTCAGCTGTTGCCGCCAAAATAATCATTTTAACTAATGGGTACACAGGTAACACCATACCGAACAGAGAATCTATCAAAAAGCAAGACAAATTATGCTCAAAGTTTGTATCTCTCCTGATCAGACAAATGATTGAAACACTTCAATGGGAGGGGGTGCTGCTTACAGTCACCCCACGCAAAGTACCCAACACATGAAGTTTTGAAGGTTTATATCCTCATAGGAACAAAATCAAATTAATCACATTCTCAATTTTCTCTGTCCTTCCTCTTACAAGCGAGATTTCACAAAATATAGCCAACAGTTATCACAAACAAATGTAAGGAAAGATCCCACAGTCACAAGAGCAAAGAGAGATACGTCTGTACCTGTCAAGGCCAAAGACAAAAGTGACTATACTGTGACAGGAGGGTGGGTAGGTGGGGCTCTTCCCCTCACATCACTATCATTAATCAACTACTTTATTATAAATTTAATAGCCATTCCAGACATATCCCTATTTTTAAGATTGAAATGTTTGTACTGTATCTGTGTATGAACTAAAGTGACCTCAACAAGAAACATTATTAAGACAAACTTTTCAATCAAAAACTATGAATATATCCAGAACAATTCTTAAAAAACCTGCCTGACTTGAAACAATTTATAGCAATAAACACATTTGTGATTATGAAATACAGTATGTAAAATGATTTCAAATTTCTACATATACTGAAGTAGAATTAACTAAATATTGTACACATATCTGCCTCATTAAAATATCAGCTTTCATTAATAATAAAATGCAAAGAATAATTTAAACAAATGGATTTATAAGTAACAAGAATCATAAGGTATAGGCACATTAAATCAGTCTTCTACTGTTGATCCATAAAGACCGTACATTCCGACAAATGGCACTACCATGCTTCACAAAGTACAACACAAAATCTAAGGAATTTTTCATTATAATAATAAGAGGATTTAAAGTGCAGTATTTCCAATCCTTGTTGCAAGGGAAGAAATATTTGAAAATGTAATGAGATGTATAAGGAAAATAAACTTTTCTCTCACTCCCTCATAATCTTTTACGCAACAACCTTCCAGTCCAACACAAGCAAGATAACAACATAACATGCTATTGTAGCTAAAAGTATAACATACAACAAATAGAAACGGTAAAAAATTTGGCAAAAACATTAAAAAGTTCATATGGTGTCCATCATTAGTCCATGTTACAGCAAAGTAGAGCATCAAGAAAAAGTTACGTAATAACTAAAATCATTCAAAACCTGTTCACAGAATGGTCTGCTATTCCTGTTTAAGCTAGGGGTGATCATACTGTATATTTACAAAACCAATCAATTAACGTATTTGTGATACAACTGTTTATAGTTAGATCAGGTGTTTGCAATGGTATACTAAGGGTCCAACAATATCAAAGAAACCTCTGTTTTCAGGACATAACAAGCAATAAAACTATATTACAACAGACTACTAAAGCTTAAACTGTTCTGCCTTAAATTTCTATCAATGAGAGAATGTATTTGAGGATTCCTTGGTTCCATTCCTGCTTAAATAAGATGCTCCAACCTAAGACATTACATGTACTGTTTCTATTTCCACTGTGATCATGACTTTACTGTTGATTCTGGTATTAAGAAACCCACTAAGGCATCATCTTGACCAAAGGTGTCAAATATAATCTCATGTGACTTCACTTACAGCAACTTAAGTCTACATATTCAAGCCATTGAATTTATTCAGTAAAATGATAAGATATAAGTGAAGTATACCCACCCCCATAAACATCACTACAAAAAAAAAAAAAAAAAAAAAAAAAAAAAAAAAAAAAAAAATATTCAAAGTACTTGAATCAAATAAAGTGGTTTGGAACATCAAAAAAGAGATAAGAATAAAGGCAAAGAAATTGGTGAAAGTGATTGTTTTTAAAATATTCATGACATTACCTTTCATAAAAGTAGTCTCAGATACAGCTAACAGGCAACAATAGATAGAAGGAAAGTTGAGACATGACATGAGAGCAGCATGATTTGCCAGATGTACAAGGATGGGAATTATCTTTAAATTAACTATCTAACAATATCACTTTTATAATGTCCCAATTGACTTAGTGTACTTTTATTGTACTATATTTAATACATTAACTTCAAGTAAGCCACTTCACTGTTTCAACACTTGAATACCACCAAACTTACATAACTCTTTTAGAAAATAAAAAATATCAACATGCAACTCAATGTGATAACTGAGCCTTAACTAATGGACTTTAAACTTCCCACAACCCCATTCTCTCTATCTCTTTCTACTCTCATTCTTCCCAAAACAAATGATCTTGCATTAATAACTTTCTAATTATTTTTACTGACTTCCACATGAATTGTTATATTTATTAAGTAGTTTAACAAAGAAAACACAGTCAAAGTTCCATTTCTTGATTATCATATTCTATGCACACCATACAACTTTACAAAACTTGCCATTTCATTTTAACACTATACTATATCAGCATTCAATTTTTGACCTTGAAGAGCTCTTGGAAAAGTTAAATCCAAGATCACACAAAAAAAGACTTTATGTAATAAACCTAAATATAAGATGAAATAGAAATTGGAGTTTTGAATATAATGGCTAAACCATTTAGAATAAGTACTGTTTTTTTTTTTTTTTTTTTTTTTTGCTGGTTTTCAGGGACAATGATTTATGGAGGAAAAGAAATAAAGGAGCTATGGAAGTATATTTTGAGCAACAAATTACTATATTACATTTAAAACATTTTAGGAGAAAGAAAGAAGATTATGACATCAATCATTATCTTTCCTAACCTAACATATCTGTAGAGCAAACAGAAATAACATTTAAAGAAAGCCATCATACTCATAAGTGTCAAAGTTCATACAAACAAAGAGGAAACTTTTGATTTAAAAAAGTTCTACAACAAAAGCATACCATAACCTTTAAACAATAAATTATCTAACCTTGACGGTCTTCGCAGCCTGTTGAAATACTGCTCCTAATTTTGGCTTAGGACCAGTGGTACTTAAGGCCGATATAACTAGGCAAATGGCAGCAACCCCAGATACAGCTACCATAACACGAAACGGGGTCATTGGTATTTTGTTCAGCATTAAACTTGGCGCCATCTGAAATGATGAAATCTGTATCTGTATCCAATTGAGTTAGGTTTAAAAGTTTGCGAAGTTAAATAACAGAATATTGTAATTGAAAAATAAAGATCATACCTCTTACTGGTAATGTAAAGCGAGCTCTAAAATTTACAAAAGTGAACAAAACTATTTTTATAGTGTAAAAATGACAAATTCGTAGATAATTTGTATTTTTCCTAACCATACAAACCTTAGCTATTTAATATGGGTATTACTTTCGGCGTAGCTGAAATGACGAGCCATTAGAATTTTAACGAGGGTTTACTACCCCCTCGCTAGTTAGCGAGGGGGTAGGGAGGGGTAGCTAGCTACCCCTCTCCCCCTCACACACCTGTGACTAGCTCACTTTGCTTAGAGGTAGGACTTCCCGGGGTACAGGGCTGGCGGGCAAGTTTGATTAAATAGCTAAGGTTTGTATGGTTAGGAAAAATACGAATTATCTACGAATTTGTCATTTGTTCCGTAACCAAAATACAAACCACGCTATTTAATATAGGAGACTTAACCCTTAGGTAGGGTGGTAAGTCCCAGCCGTTACTGGCTTTTGGCTTTTGCCCGGGGACTCAGTATCTGAGTATGTCAGTGCTCAAGATAAGGAGTCCCTGCACCTCGTAAGTGCCTCTGCAAGGACCGCGGCCTACGTAAGCTTGTGTGTGAAGGAATGAAGTGTGACTTGTCCTAGGAAGTTGACCTGAAGTCCTTTAGATGGAATTCTAGGATAGAACGTTCCCAATACCACCTCGTAAGGGTATGGGGACGTGACAGTATTATCTTAATACTAGGAACACAAGGAAACATGGTTTACCTGCAGTGGTTTGAGGTCAGCTGTGCAGAGAACCCAGGATGCTGCTTTCCCCAAGAGAGGGGAGAATGAAGAAAAGAATAAGGGCCAGGCATACCTTTTCATTCATGCAGGCTAAAACCGGGTAACAATGCCCTCAACCCTCTGCTACTTGTCCATTAAGGAACCTGAGGTTTAAACCAGCTGTTGTGCAGCCACCACAGGGCCGATAGAGAACGTATCAAGCCTCCTGTGGATCACGTCTTGCAGGTAGTGGGCTGTGAAGGTCGTTCTTGAATGCCAGGGACGTGGCAATACCTCTGACATCATGTGCTCTAGGGCGACGTGACGGAGAAGGGTCGGGATTCAGTGAATGATGGATAACCCTGCGAATCCACGCTCAGATTGTATTCTTAGTGACCCTCCTCTTCATCCTTCCCGTGCTCACGAACAATGCTTGTACCCGAGGACGAATTGCAGCTGTTCTCTTAAGATAGAGCCTCAGACTCCTTACTGGGCACAGTAGGAGATGGTCTGGGTCATCTGTTACAGAACGGAGACTCGAAATCCGGAAAGAGTTGAACCGAGGGTTCGGCAATCCTGGATTTTGAGTCTTAGCAACAAACTCAGGGACGAATCTGAACGTTACCTCCCCCCCCATCCCCTTGAATGGGCGATGTCATACGAGAGACCATGAAGTTCGCTGACTCGCTTGGCCGAAGCCAGAGCAAGTAGGAACACCGTCTTCCAAGTCAGGTGGCGATCAGAAGCCTGGCGTAATAGTTCGAAAGGAGGTCTCTTAAGAGACCTGAGGACTCGAACCACGTTCCATGGAGGAGGTCTCACTTCCGACTGAGGGCAGGTAAGTTCATAACTTTGTATGAGTAGAGAAAGTTCCAGCGAAGAGGAAATGTCCATTCCTTTGAGCCTAAAGGCGAGACTTAAGGCTGAGCGATAGCCTTTCACTGCCGAGACTGAAAGGCGCATTTCTTCCCGCAAATACACGAGAAACTCCGCTATTGCTGGTATAGTGGCATCTAGTGGAGAGATACCCCTTCCACAACACCAACCACAGAAGACTCTCCACTTTGCCTGGTAGACCCCTGCGGATGACTTTCGCAGGTGTTGAGACATCCTTTCAGCAACTTGTTGCGAAAAGCCTCTTTCTGTGAGGAGACGCTGGATAGTCTCCAGGCGTGAAGCCGCAGCGATGCTACGGCTTTGTGGAAGATGTTGGCTTGTGGTTGTCTGAGTAGCTCGTGTCGAGGAGGAAGTTCTCTTGGGAGTTCCGTCAGGAGCTGCAGAAGGTCCGGGAACCACTCAGCGTGATGCCATAGCGGAGCTATCAAGGTCATCGAAAGGTTGACCAATATTCTGGTCTTGTTGAGTACCCTTCTCATCAGACAGAACGAACGGGGGAAAGGCGTAAACGTCGATGTTGTCCCACCGTTGTTGGAAGGCATCTTGCCAGAGTGCCTTGGGGTCCGGGACTGGGGAGCAGTACAGCGGAAGCTTGAAATTCAAAGCTGTCGCGAATAGATCCACCGTCGGGGAACCCCACAAAGTCAGGACTTTGTTGGCTACTAGACGATCCAAAGACCACTCGGTACTCACTATCTGAGATGCCCTGCTCAGACAGTCAGCGAGCACAATCCTCTTGCCTGGAATGAAGCAAGCTGATAGTGGAATCGAGTGGACTTCGGTCCATCTCAGTATCTCTACTACAAGATGGGATAGCTGCTCTGAAAAGGTACCTCCCTGCTTGTTGATGCAAGCCACTACCGTGGTGTTGTCCCTCACCACCACCACGGAGTGACCCGCCAGGTATTGTTGAAACTGTTGCAGTGCCAGGTACAGTATACGGCTTTCATTTCTAGCAGGTTTATGTGGAGGTACTTTTCTGATTCTGACCAGAGGCCTGAGGTCCTGTGGTTCAGAACATGGGCCCCCACCCTTTTTTTGAGGCATCCAAAAACAGCATCAAATCCAGGGGAAGGACGAGAAGATCCACTCCCTTTCGTAGGTTCTCGTCCGTCACCCACCACTGAAGGTCCGTCCATTCCGCAACACCCATAGGGACCAAAACGTCCGGGGAATCGTGTCCTTGATTCCCCCAGGACTTTAGTCGCCATTGCAGGGATCTCATCCTGAGGCAACCATTTGGAACTAGACGGGCCAGTGAAGAAAGGTGACCGAGGAGACGTAACCACGATTGGGCTGGGAGTTCTTCTCGTCTGAGGAAAGGATCTGCGACCCTCCTCAGCCTTACTATCCTGTCGTCTGATGGGAAGGCTTTGTGGAGATTGGTGTCCAAGATCATGCCTAGATATACCAGTCGCTGAGTTGGAAGCAGAGAAGACTTCTCGAGATTTACCATGATCCCTAGATCTTGGCAAAGTCCTAGAAGCTTGTCTCGGTGTCGAAGAAGGGTCGACTCCGAGTCTGCTAGTCGTCCAGATAACGGAGGAGACGGATGCCGATCCTGTGTGCCCACGAAGAAATCAGGGTGAACACTGGTGAATACCTGAGGTGCTGTGGAGAGACCGAAACACAGCACCTTGAACTGGTAGATCTTGTTGTCTAGGCTGAATCTTAAGTACTTCCTTGAAGACGGATGGATTGGGATCTGGAGGTACGCGTCCTTCAGGTCCAGTGTACACATGAAGTCTTGTGGTCTCACTGCAAGTCTGACCGTGTCCGCCGTCTCCATGCTGAACGGGGTTTGTTTGACAAACCTGTTCAGGGCTGAGAGGTCGATGACTAGTCTCCAGCCTCCAGACGCCTTCAGTACAAGAAAGAGTCGACTGAAGAAGCCTGGGGAACCGTCGACGACCTCCTGGAGAGCGCCCTACTTTAACATGGTCTCGACTTCTGCCCGTAGGGCTTGCCCCCTTGCCGATCCCATGGCAAAGGAGCTCAACGACACTGGATCCGCTGTCAGGGGAGGTAGAGATATCCCTGACTGATTACGGAAATCGTCCAGGAATCGGCCCCGAGTTGCTGCCACCTGTCTGCGCAACTTTGAAGTTATCCCCCAACTGGTGGACACGCAGGGGGATTGCCAATCTTAGCGTTTGCGGCCTCGGCCACTACCTCTAGGATTCTTGCCTCCCCTGGAGGACTTTTTGCCTTTCTTGTCTTTGACAGGAAAGGGCTTCGACACTGTTGTCTTTGCTGCCACAGCCGGTTTCGTCGTCTTGGACGGGCGAGGTTGTTGAGGTGCCGAAGGTTTATAGGGCTTCGATGTAAGAGCCCTATGAAGGAGGGAGTCCTGGTTGGACTTCCTCCACCTCTCAGCTGCCTGTTCCACGTCTTTAGGCTCAAACAAATTCTTCCCCAAAATGGCAGAATGTCTGAGCCTGCTGACCTCGACGGTTGGGACCTTCACGTGGAACCTCTCTGCCACCGCATCACGTCGTTTCAGGATCGAATTGGACCACAAGTTCGAGACACGATGGGCCAGAAACTCAATGGTGCGGGTGCCCGAGAGGAGGAAAGTCTCCAGGGCCTTCCTGGTGCTCTCCTTAGACAGGTCTTCAGATCGCAACAGGATGCCAAGAGACTCCAGCCAGATGTCCAGCCACGAAGTAGCCTGCATGGCACACTTCACGAACTTCTCCTGGCTTAGGATCTCTGTCGCCGAGAAAGTCACTTGCCGGCTAGAGTGTCTCTCAAGAGGGACTCCCTTGGTAAGCTCTTCCACAGAGTGGTGCAAGAGAAGAGCTAAACAAGACTCCTCTATGATCTCAAAGTACCTCCTCTGATGGATACGAGGAGGAGGAAGGGCTGGAGGAGGCGAGCTCGGAGAGTTGGCCCTCAACCTTGTCCCTGGCACTCTTCACCCCTTGGGACCAGGGCAAAGCTGCACTGGCCTTAGCGGACTTCTGAGTGCCAAAGACTCGGTCCAGGACCGTGTCCTTGCCCTCTTGAGGAGGAATCTCAGGATCAGGAAACCTGTTGAGATGCCTCATCAGGGTCAGAACCTGCCAGAAGGCATGCTCTGACTCCTGTGGCTCCCCTCCTGGAAAACTGGCAGCAAAGTCTCACTCCGTCCCAAAAGGCTCTTCTTGGAGGGACACGTGGACGTTCTCTGCGGGTCTTGTTGGCTCTGAGCGAATTCTTGAGGATGACTTGGGGACTGTCTTGGAGTCCTTAGGTTCCCTCCTGGGAGGAATGCAGGATTCCAGCAACGACGTCTGAGGGCTCTTCTCCGCCCCAACCCGGGACGATTCTCCTGCGCGAGGCAGGGTTTCTCCCATTGGTGCGATGGGAGAACGCCTCACCTCAGAAGATTCCCCTGAGGACGGTAAATCCTCGTCCACAGGAGAGGGAGAGAAAGTCTGGGGGGGGGGGGAGGGAGAGAAAGTCTGGGGGGGGGGAGAGCCTTCCTCAATGATGTCCGAGGAGCCAACTTGACCCTTGGAGAAGTTACCACGACTTCTACTCCTCTCTTCCTCTTCAGTGGGGTCGGAGCCGCCATTGATTTGAGGCCCATCTCAGCGAAGGCAGGTTTGACAGCCTGCACGACAGCTCTCATGAGGGACCCGAACCATGGCTGCTTACTGACAGAGACTCCCTCTGGAGGGAAGGGGATCGGGTGATCCTTCGGAGTAGAAACGACAACTGGGCCTTCCTGAAAAGAAAGGGAAGAAGAAGGAGGTTGGTTCCTGGACCTATCTGGAGACTTCCCTCCCTCCTGCGAGCGCGCTGGTCTGCACTTACAGGGGGGAGGGACGTGAGGACGACGACCTGGCAGCTCTCGTCCCTGTAGGCTTGCGCGGTGGCTCGCGTTGAGCCTCCCTATGGGAATCGCGCTCGGGCGAACGTTCACGTGCGCGGAGATGAAGGCGAGGGCGCGCATGCGAGCGATGGCATGCGGGGAGCGTAGGTGAGCGGCTGCGCACAGTCGAGGGGCGCGCGGGGGCGCAGGCGATCTATGAGAGGGCGAGTGGGTGCGTTGGCGCGCTGGCGAGCAATGGCGCACAGGCGATGGAGCGCGCGGGCGATCAGGAGATCGGTGGCGCGCGGTTGCGCGATCTGGTAAAGGAAGAGGAAGCGCAGAAGGGTGTGCAAGCGCTTGCGCTAGCGGAGGTGATTGTTCGCGTGCACGCGGGCGCGCAGGATCTCGACGGGCTCTAGGAGAATGCGTACGTGCCGGAGAATTAACCCTAGCGCGTGGGCGCGCAGGAGGGCGCACAGCAGGAACTGATGACTGCGCACGATGGCTGACGAGCAGGCGAGGTCCGACGGCGCGTAGGTGATCGCTGAAGGGAAGGAGAAGCAAGATTCTTCCCTCCTGCGCCCAGATCTGGAGATCGTGGGCGCGCAGGCGAACGTTGGCGAGCAGGTGAAGAGCGCTGGCGAACAGGAGATCGTGGGCACGCGTGGGGCGCAGTTGTCTGCTGGCGAGGAGAAGATCGCTGGGGTACAGCAGGAGAGCGCTGGCGAACAGGAGAGCTCAGCTGCAGGAGGTCGCTAGGGTGTTGTCTCTGAAGGTGAAGGTCTACGGTGAGAAGACTTCACAGCAGGGGAGCGCTTGCGCGCAGGGGATACCTGGCGCTTAAGGGACTTACTCACAATGTGAGAAAGCCCCTTTTGCCCCGAAGGGACCGAAGCCCGTTGGATAACGGGGTGCGTGGGCGCCCACAGCGCGTCAGCAGCCAGGAACGGAGATGGTAGGTCCGAAGGTCTGGCAGGCGAAGAAGATCGTGAGCGATCAGCAGAGAGGTCCAGGGATGCAACTGCAACGGTCGGTACACGGCGGGGAGGATCCTCTGCGGGGGACTGCGAAGGTGAAGAACCGAAGAGGCGCCTCCTAACTCCCTTGTGGGGAGAAGGAAGGCCTCTACGGCAAAGAGGAAGGCGAGCCTTCCTTCTGATACGTCCTCTGGGAGCAGCAGGCAGACCATCATCAGTCCTCCGAAGAGGAGTCTCTGTTAGTGAACTCCCCCGAGGGGGAGAGACCGTTGGACTTAGCTCCTCCCTCGAAGGATGTTCGGAGGGGGGAACTAAGCCTTCAACTGCATCAGGAACCAAAGCAGGGGTTTGACCTGACTCGTCGGAAGCCCCTGCCACAACAATGTCGACAATAGACAGAGGATCAACCTCTGCTACCGCCAGCGACTGTTTGACAGCAGCCCCCAACCTGATTATGTCAAACAGGGCTTCCTTAGAGGGCAAACCCTTAAGCCCCAAGGAAGCCCAAAGCTGTAACAAATCAGCATTAGCAACATTGTTATCAGAAATATCCTCCCCCAGAGGAGGATATGGGAGGCAACTCCCTCTCCCGAACCCCGAGGTTGGTCAACATAAGTACAGCCTACCCTACCACTCGACGGCCTCTCGGGAGAGACCGATCGAGTGGGAGCTTCGGAGGAGGTTCGGGCTACGGAAGAAGAGTCCTTGGAAATTTCCTTCTTCAAGGAAACCCTTGAAGGAGAAATATCCCGTTTGGACTTCTTCCGGCGCCGGGAAAACCTCTCCCACTGGGAGGTAGACCACTCCCTACACTCACTACACACTTTATATCTGTCACACCGTTGGCCCCTGCAAAAAGGACATAAGGTGTGAGGGTCCGTTTCGACCGCCGACATATATGTACCACAAGGGCGGTCAGGTAATGCGGGACACTTCCGCATAGTAGAGGCCAACTTCCAAGCACACTGAAAAGAAAAAGCAAAACAAGATCAAAGGCTGTCAATAAGCGAGGGTGGGAGCAGACACGTCTGTTCATCACCCGAGCCAAAAGCAAACCTGAAAGGACAAGCCATTAGAAAATTAGCGAGGGTTAGCCACCCATCCCGCTAGTTTGCGGGCGGTGTGTGTGTGTGTGTGTGTGTGTGTGTGTGTGTGTGTGTGTGTGTGTGTGTGTGTGTGTGTAGTGTAGTAACTACCCCTCTCGCTCACACACCGGTGATTATACTTCACTTTGCTTTACGGTAGGACTTCAAGGGGGCTAAGTTGGCAGGCAAGTTTGAATAAATAGCTAAAGGTTTGTATCGTTAGGAAAAAGAAAAATTGTTTCCAAATTTGTCATTTGTTCCGTAACTGAAATACAACCCGACACTATTTATATGGGTATGAAGCACCCGTTAGAAGGATGGATGTCCCTGCTATTCTGGCTTTTTGGCTTTGCCCAGGAATTCCTCTTTTATGTGTGTGAGGCATAAAAAGAAGGAAACCCTAACACCTAGCTAACCTTGCTATGCAAGGTCTGCGGCCTACGCAAGCTGTGTGTGTGAAGATACTAGCAATGTGAATGTCAAGTTAAAGAGACATCTGAAGACTTTCCAAATACCAATTCGTCAAGGTATGGGGATGCAACAGTATTGACACAATACTAGAATACACAAGAGAGCAATGGTTTACCTACACTAGTTTGAGGTCAGCTATGCAGAGGACCCTGGATGCTGATTTCCCCAAGAGAAGGGAGGATGAAGAAAAGAAAAGAGCCAATCATTCTTTCACATTCATTCAGACAAATACCCGGGTAACCAATGCCCTCAACTCTCTGCTACTTGTCCAATAAGGACCGATAGAGAACGTATCAAGACTCCTGTGAGTCACGTCTTGCAGGTAGTGGGCGGTAAACGTTGTCTGTCGTTTCCACCCACCCGCTTTTAGAGCCTTCATCATAGAATAATTACGTCTGAAGGCCAGAGATGTAGCAATGCCCATGACGGCATGAGCTCTAAAACAACGTGAAGGAGGAGGGTCCAGATTCACAGCTAAGTCAATGACCTTGCGAATCCAAGCTGAAATCGTGTTCTTAGTGACCCTCTTCTTGGTCCTCCCTGTGCTGACGAAAAGAGAGGGCACCCAAGGACGAGCTGCTGCTGTTCTTTTGAGGAAGCGGCTCAAACACCTTACTGGGCATAGTAACAAATGATCTGGGTCGTCGCTACAGAACGAAGACTCGAAATCAGGAAGGAGTCGAATCTAGGATCCGCTACTCCCAGATTCTGTCTTGCTAACAGGCTCTGGAATGAGGCTGAGGCTTACCTCTCCCCATCCCCTTGAATGGGCGATGTCGTACGAGAATCCATGAAGTTCGCTGACTCCCTTGGCCGAGGCCAACGCGAGCAGGAACAAAGTTTTCCAAGAGAGGTGGCGATCTGTTTCCTTGTGCAATGGTTTGTACGGTGGCCCTTTAGGAGACCGAAGCACCCGAACCACAATCCAAGGAGGTGGTCTCACTTTCAACTGAGGACAGTAAGCTCGTAACTCCATAATGAGAGTGAAAGTTCCAGTCTGAAAGCAAGACTCAAGGCTGAGCGATAGCCTTTTACTGCCGAGACTGAAAGGAGCATTTCCTCTAGCAGATATACGAAGAACTCTGCTATTGCTGGAATAGTGGCATCGAAAGAAGAGATACGCTTTCCACGACACCAACCACATAAGACGTTCCACTTCGCATGGTAGACTGCTGCTGATGACTTTCACAGGTGTCCAGACATTCTTTTCGCAACTTGTTGTGAAAAGCTTTTCTGAGAGAGGAGATGCTGGATAGTCTCCAGGCATGAAGTTGAAGAGAAGCTACTGCTTTGTGGAAGATGTTGGCGTGTGGTTGTCTGAGTAGATTGTGTTGTGGAGGAAGTTTTCTCGGAAGCTCCGTGAGGAGTTGCAGAAGGTCTAGGAACCTTTCTGCGGGATGTCATAGCGGAACTATGAGGGTCATTGAGAGATCTTGAGGGTCTTGTTACGTACCTTCCTCATCAGGCAGAACGGGGGAAACGCTAAACGTCGATGTTATCCCACTGTTGCTGGAATGCATCTTTCCAGAGAGCCTTGGGGTCTGGGACTGGGGAGCACTACAATGGGAGTCTGAAGTTTAGGGCTGTTGCGAACAGATCCATGGTCGCAGAACCCCACAAAGTAAGGACTTTGCTGGCTACTAGATGATCCAAAGACCATTCGGAACACACTATGAGTAGCGCTGCTCAAGTTGTATGCGAGCACATTCCTTTTGCCGGAAATGAAGCGAGCTGATAGTGTTACCGAATGGACTTCCGCCCATCTCAGTATTTCTTCTGCAAGATGGGATAGGGACTGCAAAAAAGTACCGCCATGCTTATTGATGTAAGCCACTACTGTGGTGTTGTCACTCATCACCACCATTGAGTTGCCGGCCAGGAACTGTTGAAGGGCCAGGAAGGCGGCCCTCATCTTCAAGAGATTGATGTGTTAGTACTTTTCAAACTCTGACCAAAGGCCTGAGGTCGTGTGGTACAGTATGTGGGCCCCCTACCCTTCTTTTGATGCATCTGTAAAGAGCAACAAATCCAGTGGGAGGACGAGAAGGTCGACGCCCTTTACCAGATTTTCGTCTGCTACCCATCAATTTAGGTCCGTCCATTCCTCTGATCCCGTGGGAATCAAGATGTCAGGAGAATCTAGGGCCTGATTCCAGGTGGACTTTAGCCACCACTGGAGAGATTGAATCCCGAGGAGGCCGTTGGGAACTAGACAGGTGATAGATGATAGGTGCCCGAGGAGACACAGCCATCTCTGGGCTGGGAGCTCTTCTCGTCTGATGAAAGGTCTTGCGACATTCCTTAGCCTCACTACCCTATCATCTGATGGAAAGGCTTTGTGAAGGTCAGGTTCTATTATCATTCCTAGGTATCCCAATCATTGAGAGTAAAGCAGGTGTGACTTCTTGAGGTGTACCATGACCCCCGGATCTTGGCAAAGCCTCAGAAGATTATCTGGGTGCTGAAGAAGGGTTGCCACCGAGTCTCCTAGGATTAGCCAATCGTCCAGATAACGGAGGAGACGGATGCCGATCCTGTGAGCCAAAGATGACACTAGGGCAAACAATAATGTGAAGACCTATGCTGTGGAAAGACCAAAGAACAGCACCTTGAACTGGTATTTCTTGTCGTCTAGATTGAATCTGAGGTACTTCCTTGAAGATGGATGGATTGGGATCTGGAAATATGCATCCTTAAGGGCCAATGTGCACATGAAGTCCGGTTGTCTTAACGCTTGTCTGACCGTATCACCGGTCTCCAATCTGAACGAAGTCTGTGTGGCAAACTTGTTCAGAGTCGAGAGGTCGATGACTGGTCTGCAGCCTCCCTCCCTCCATGAGAGGACTTGGGGCCTTTCCAGTCCTTGGCAGGATAGGGTTTCTTAAACACCTTTTCCTTGGTTGTAGCCCTATTCAAAGCAGGTTTCGGCTGGCTGGACTGAGAGAGAGCTGGTGGTTTAGGGGTCCTGGATGTTAAGGCGCTATGGAGGAGAGAATTCTGGTGCGACTTCCTTTATCTCTCCACTGCCTGCTCAACATCTCCTGGCTTGAATAAAGAGGATGCCTCCACAGAGGAATTCCGAAGCCTCGTGAGCTCGACATGGGGGACCTGACGATGGTAACACTCAACTACCGAGTCCCTGCGCTGCATGATGATGTTAGCCCACAAGTGTACAACTTAGTGGGCAAGGAATTCGAAAGTCCGAGTGCCTGAGAGCAAGGTCTCCATCGCCTTCCTGGTGCCTTCCATAGAAATATCTTTGGACCGCACCAGGTTCCCCCATGACCTTAACCAAAGGTCAAGCCATGAAGTAGCCTGCATGGCATACTTCACGACCTTCTCCTGGTTCAGGATCTCCATAGTCGAGAATGAGACTTGAGGCCCAGAAAGTCTCTCCAGAGAAACTCCATTTGTCAATTCTAAGGCATGGTGTAGAGGAAGAGTCAGGAGAGGCTTATCAAGGACCTTGTAATACCTCATCTGCTGGACACTCAGAGGTGGGAGGAGTTTCGAGGACGAGCGTGAATAATTTGTCTCAGAGAAATAAGTGAGCTGGGCGTAAACCTTCCGTCTGGTACTCTTCAGCCCTTGAGACCAAGGCAAAGATGGACTGGACTTCAAGGGCTTATGAGTGCCAAAGATAAAATCAAGGACCTTGTCTTTGCCCTATTGCAGAGGTAACGCTGGATCTGCCGATCCATTAAGGGACCTGATGCAGGCCAGAACCTGCCAGAAGACATGTTCTGACTCTCTGTGCTCCACTTCATTAGGACTAAATGTAACGTTGTCATTCACCCACGTGACTGAATCTCGGGGTTGGTCCAGGTCGTTGTGATGGCTTGATTATGTCCTGACCCACTCTGCGGGTCTAGGAATCCGCAACGAGGATTTCGGGACCCTCTTTAAATCCTTCGGTTCCCTCCTAGGAGGGAAGAAGATCTCCAGAATAGGTCTTGTAGGAAGGACGTTCTGCTGGCAGTCCGACGAGGGAAGGCTGGATTCCTACATGGGTTTCGATGCTGTTGCTCTGCCATTACGCAGGGCCTCCTTGCTAGAGGAGGATTAAAGAGAATCCGATAGGGATTCTTCCTGACTAGGGGCCTCTGATGATGGTGACGAGCGAGACCTAGGGAGCTGGGGGGGGGGATGAACCAGCAGGTTTAAACTTCTCCTTGGAAGGTCTAGTAGGGGTCAAGCTTGACCCTCCACAAAGGTATTTTGTTCTAGACTCCTCTCTTTCTCTTCAGGAGTGGGGGGGGGGGAGTCTGTGCAAGTTTGTCTTAGGCAGATAAAGGTTTATCCCGGGGGGAAACGCTGTTAGTTTCCGAGGGGTAAGATGATTGCAGTCCCGAAAGAAAAGTGTAACTGCTCTCCTAACCAAGGCACTAAACCATGGCTGTTGTCCGATGGAGGCACTATCCATGAGATCCCCTGAAAAGAAAAAGGAGGAACGCTGTAACGGAGTCTTAGCTACCAATGATGATGACGCAGGTAGCTGCGACCTGACCTCCTTCGGCTCAGTGGACTCCTTATGAGGGGCAGGAAGCTTGGGAATCTTAAATTCCTACTGCTTGTCCTTTTCCCCCCCTTCCACAATGAGCATCATGTTCTGCACTTACAAGAAGGGAAATGGGGTGACAGCGAACGATGGAGAGAAGCCTTATCCTTCCAAGAAGGAGCCGAAGTGCGAGGAGACAAAGGTCTGACCGTCTGTCTACTCCTAGACTTGAGATGTTCCTCCGAACGCTGCACAGGAGACTGATGTCGACACCATTGCTCTGATGAGACGTGCTCACGCGAAGGCTGTCGTTCAGTTGGTTTCTTTGAAAAAAGAGATGAAGGATAAGCCAGAGGCTGATGAGTTGGCAATCGGTGACGAGTTGGCGAACGGTGAGCTGGCAAACGGTGCCTGGCCAGAGATAGACGAAATGGTGAATGGCGCCTAGAAGATCGGTGGTGAGTCGTAGTCTTACTCTCCTCCGAAGAGGAGTAACGAGTTGTCTGCGAGCGCCAAGAGTGACGGCGGCAAACCGAAGATTGTTGGGGAAATGGTGAAGGCTGACGAACAGGAATGTCAGCTACTGGGGCCTGACGAATAGGAGACCGATGAATTGGGGATCGGTGAGCATATGAGCAGTGAGCAGGCAATCGGCGAGCTGGTGAAGGGTGAGCAGGCGATCTGCAAGCAGATAAACAATGAGCAGGTGATTGGCAAATAGGAGAACTACAAGCAGGCTATCGGTTAGCGTGAGAAGTGGGCAGAAGAAAAGCATCTAGGAGATTGGCAAGTCGGCGAATGGCGAGCCAGAGATCAACGAGCAGCCGACTGACGATCTACAGCAGGACAATCACCATCAGGAGAGGATCTCGAACGAAACCTCGTCGGCGAGACACCAATAGGGATTCGTTGACGAGCATGAGAGTCCAGGGGAGCAGTCAAAGGACAAGAATTGGACGAACCAGGAGGATCCTTTGAAGAGGAAGCCAACTAACCAAACAGTCGACGTTTCGCCGAAGGTGAAGAAGTGTGGCAGGCGAAGAGGTGGGGGAGTTCGGCGAGGGCGGCGACCACAACAACGAGCCTCCACAGGGTCAGGCAGGTCAGCAGAAGGCCTCCGAAGAGGAGACTGTGCGTGGTTTCCCTTGCGAACGAGGGAGGTGATCACTAGCAGGAGAGACATACCTTGGACTTTACTCCTCCCCCGAAACCTAGGGACGGGAAGCATAGTCCTCGGCAGTGGGTGACGGAGCAGAGGAAGAGGCAAGAGTAGAGTCTGCAGGCAGGGCAACTAACAAAGCCTCGGAAACGACCATCTCAACCAGAGACAACAGATCCACCTCAGATTCGGAAGAACGATGCAATCCCGCACCTCGCTGAATAAGTCTAAGCAACATCTCATTGGACGGCAGACCGGGCAAACCCAGAGACTGCCACACCTGAGACAAAGGAGAAAGAGGCAAGGTCTCTACCGGAGGGAGAGGTGGGGCCATCTCGCTTGGAGAGGCGACACTGTCTCTCGAGGATCGGGGTTGACCAGGTGTTAAAGGGTCTACGCTACTACTCGATTGGTCCCCGGAGGGAACCACTTAAGTAGAAGCTTCGAAGGAAAGTCAGGGAGTGGAAGAAGCAGCTTTGGGATTCTTCTGGTTTGAAGACTTTTGTTCTAGCACAAATACAAACTCTTTGCTATCTATAGGGGTGACTCAATCTTAGGATGAAGGAAGTCCTCACCAACTGGCCTTGGTTTGACCCGGGGTTCTCTCTTCCGTAATGTATGGTCGAGAGTAGAGGAACCCTACCCTAGCTAAAATGAGGTGAAAGGAAGATAGGCCCCAGTCATTCTATCATTCACCCCAGACTAACCCAGGTAACCTCAGCCCTCAACCCACTGCTACTTGTCCAGCAAGGAGCCTGAGGTGTTTAGATCACCTGTTGTGCAGCCACCTCAAGACCAATGGGTTATGTCTTGCAGGTAGTGGGCGGTGAAGGTCGTCTGACGCTTACCATACCTGCACCACAGAGTAGTTCTTTTTTAATGCCAGAGACGTTGCAATGCTTCTGACGTCATGAGCTCAGGGTTGTTTAGAAGGAGAAGGATCTGGATTAAGAGAAAAGTCAATTACTTTCCTAATCCAGGAGAAAATAGTATTCCTGGTGACCCCCTCTTAACCTTCCCCATGATAACAAACAGAGCTAATACACGGGGGCAAGCTGCTGCTGTTCTTTTTAGGTAACACCTCAGATTCCTGACTGGGAAAAGTACCAGTTGGTCTGGATCTTCAGTTACAGAATGAAGACTCTCTAACCGGAATGGGCCAAACCTAGATTCCAGCACACCTGGATTTTGAGTCTTCGCAATGAACTCAGGGACATACCTAAGTATTACTTCTCCCCATCTCCTAAAGTGGGAGACATCAGAAGATAGACCATGCAGTTCGCTAACTCTCTTGGCCGAGGCCAGAGCAAGTAGGAACACCGTCTTCCACGTAAAGTGGCAATCTGTTGCCTGGCATAATGTTCGTTGGGAGGACCATTCAAAGACTGAAGGACCTGAACCACGTTCCAAGGAGGAGGTCTAAATTCCGACTAGGGACAAGTAATCTCACAACTTCGTATGAGTAAGGAAAGTTCCAACGAGGAGGAAATATCGACTCCTTTCAATTTAAAGTCTAGACTCAAGGCTGAGCGGTAGACTTTGACTGCCGATACCGAGAGGAGCAGCACTTCTTCCCAAAGGTATACAAGGAACTCAACTATCGATGGGACAGTAGCATCGACGGCAGAGATACCCCTTCCATGCCACCAACCACAGAAAACTGCCAGGTCTGGTAGACTGAAGCAATGGAGTGTCTAAGATGTCCAGCTATCCTCTTCGCAACTTGCTGCGAAAAGCCTCTCTGTGTGAGAAGGTGCTGGACAGTCTCCAGGCGTGAAGTCAAAGCGAAGCTACAGCTTTGTAGTAGATTTTGGCATGTGATTGTTTTAGTAGGTTGTGCCGTGGCGGGAGTTCTCTTGGGATCTCTGTGAGAAGTTGCAGATGGGCTGGGAACTACTCTGTATGATGCCATAGCAGAGCTATGAGAGTCATTTGTAAGTTTTCGCTTACTAAGACCTGATTGAGGACTTTTCTCATCAGGCAAAACTGGGAAAATACGTACACGTCCAGATTCACCCACCGATTTTGGAATGCGTCTTGCCAAAGAGCTTGAGGATCCTGGACTGAAGAGCAGTACAATGAGGTCCTAAAGTTCAGGGCCGTTGCGAACAGATCCACAGTCGGGGAACACCACAAACTCACATCTTTGTTGGGTACAAGATGATTCAAAGACTACTCGGAGCCCACTATCTGTGTCGCTCTGCTGAGACTGTCCACTACCACATTCCGGTTGCCGAAATGAAGCGAGCTGATAAGGTCACCAAATTTCTTCTGCCCATCTGAGTATCTCTACTGCTAGATGGCACAGTGGCTGCGAAAATGTACCGCCCTGTTTGTTCAAGTAAACAACGACTGTGGTATTGTCGCTAATCAATACCACAGAGTGCCCCTCCAGGAACTGGTGGAACTGTTGGAGGGCAAAGAAGGCTGCCCTCATCTCTAAGATTTATGTGCAGATACCTTTCGAATTCAGACCAATGGCTAGAAATATGGTGGTGCAGCACGTGGGGCCCCAACCTTCTATTGGTGCATCTGAAAAGAGCATCAATTCTGGGGGAGGAACGAGAAAATCAACCTCTTTGCAGAGGTTTAGGTCTACTAGCCACCATCTGAGGTCTTTCCGTTCCTTTTGTCCTATGTGGACATGGCAACCCTAGGAATCGGTGGACTGATTCCATTGGGATTTTAGGTGCCACTAGATGGATCTCATCCTGAGGTGACTCTTGGGAACTAGAAGGGCCAGAGATGAGGTGACCAAGCAGGCACAGCCAGCTCTGTGCTGGGAGCTCTTCTAGCCTGAGGAAGGGCTGTGCTACTTTCCTCAGCCTCTGAATCCTTTTGTCTGATGGAAATGCTTTGTGTCTTAAATGTCTAATTGCATGCCCAGGCTTCTACAGTCAACTCCTGTGAGAAAGGCGTTTGGAGGCTGGAGACCAGTCATTGACCTCTCTGCCATGAATAGGTTTGTTGAACAAACCAAATTCAGGATGGAGACAGTCTAGCAATAAGGCTTCAAGACTTCATGTGCTCTCTCTAGATTTGAAGAACGCATACTTCGAGATTAGCGTAGGGAGAGGCTCGCTGAGGATTTCGTAATACCTCCTCTGCAACACAAAAGGAGGCGGGAGAAGTTTGCAGAAGTTGTTCAAACATAGAGAAGCGGTGGAACCAGTAGCCTGAGACATCACCTTCTGGTTGGCACCCTTAGGCCCCTTTGACCAGGGCAGAGCTGCTCTGGCCCTCAGGGATTTCCGAGTACCGCAGAATTGATCAAGAACCATAACTTTACCTTCAAGAGGGGCTGCCGATGGATCTGGCAGTGGATTGATGATAATGGATGCAGGCTAGCAGGTTTGTCCCCCGTCATTCTAGGGCTAGCGGCAGCTGGCAAAACATCATCCTCAAAGTTTTGCTCATCCACTTCTGAACTATCATCCCCAGGAGCCCAAGTGGGTCAAGGTCGTCATCGGGAAAGACAGAGGACAGGGCAATCCCCTTGGATGTGCTGAGCTCCCTCCGCCTCTCAGGTTGAGGTAAGGGAGGTCTATCCGAGAATTTGGGAATAGTAAATAGGACAAATTCGTAGATAATTTGTATTTTTCCTAACTATACAAACCTTAGCTATTTACATGGGGTAATTACTTCGGCGTAGCTGAAATGACGAGCCATAAGAATTTTAACGAGGGTTTACTGACTACCCCTCCGCTAGTTAGCGGGAGGTAGGTAGGGGTAGCTTGCTACCCCTCCCCCCTCACACACACAGTGCGTGCTCCACTTTACTTAGAGGTAGGACTTACCTTGGGGGATGGCTGGCGGGCAAATATGTGAGGCGGAACGAGTCCGTGTAGGAGATTGCCCTGTCCGCTTTGGGAGGAGATGGACATATCCTCTTCCTACTCCCCTTGAGTCTGGCCTGTGGAAGTTTGAACTGCAGGAGACATCCCCTGTGGTTATGGAACACTCTATTCCCTGGCCCTCTTGCAAGGAGAGATGAGTTTCACTTTGTGTGAAGGCTCAGGGGCTTCGGAGTCCAATAACCTCCCTCCAGGTTCAGAAGGAAGAGAGGAGCCTGGGACGAGAGAAGGCAACAATGGAATCTTAGGAATGCCGCCCAACGAATGGGAACGCCGAGTGACCACCGTCACAGCTTGGCGCATAACGCTAAATAATGATTGCAGCCATGGGAGGTTGCAGGCTCTCGATGTGCTGGGAGGAAGGTCCCTGGAATGATAAGAATCTCTGGGATTTGAAACCTCTGCTGGAATCTTAGCCTTCTTGCCAAGAGGCAAGATCGGCACAAGCCTTTTCTTAGGGGGAGGAACTTGGTGTTGTCGTGAGGGTGACAATTGTCTCGGAGAAGGTGGAAGCCCACGAGACTGAGGAGGCTGAAGGGAGTCTCTCCTGGCGTGAGGTTTGACCTAGGAAGGGAAACCTCTTGCAGCCAAAAAGGGAGATGTAATCTCGTCCAAGGACAAGGAGACCACTGAGGCGGGACGAGACGAGTCTTGGGAGGATGGAAAGTGAGACTTATCTCAGTGAGACACCCGATGATGTCATGTCACACGGCATTGCTTTGTCGGGCGACGCTGTTCTGTCACGCAACGCAGCAAGAGACCGAGTCTGAGCACTATAACGAAAACCAGAGGGAGGAGCTACCATGGATCGTGAATCCCGGTTGCACGACCGTAAGGAAGTCATGATGAGAACCCAAAGGATCTACGTCAGAGATACCTGATGGGAGATGGGATCCCTAAGGTATTGTGTCGCGTGAGAATAATAAGAACCCGAAGAAACGACGTCATTGTTGTCTGTAGTGAGGTGGAAACCCTCAGACAACCTGTCGCATGAAACCACAGGATTCACGCGACGCGACAGATGACGAGAACCAGGAGGGACCACGTCATAGTTACCTAAAGGGAGGTGGTATCCCTCAGGCAACTTGTCTCGTGAACCCATACGATTCACGGGACGAGGAGGATGACGAAAACTCGAAGGAACTAGAGTACAGTACATCTTTGTTACTTGGAGGGAGATAGAATCCCTCCGGCAACTTGTCTCGTGAACCCATAGGATTCACACGACGAGAGAGATGACGAGAACCCGAAGGAACTACGTCATCATTACCTAGAGGGAGATGAAATCCTTCCTGCAAACGGTCTCGTGAACCCATGAGATTCATGCGACGAGAAGGATGACAAAAACCTGAAGGAACTTCGCCATCGTTACCTGAAGGGGATTGGAATCTCCCAGGCAACATGTTTTGAGCACCCACAGGGCTCCCACGACGAGAATCCGTAGAGTCTCTGTTGAGTGAGTCAGCAGATTCAGCATAACGGAGGTCACGAGAGCCCACGGACTCAACGTAACCACAGTCACAAGAGCCCCTTGACTCAACGTAACCACAGTCACAAGAGCCCCTTGACTCAACGTAACCACGGTCCTGAGAACTCAAAGTTTCTACGTGACGGGAGACCAAGGGCTCCCTCCCACGAGAGCCTGAAGGCTCAACCTCACAAAGGGCCCGAGAGCCCGAAGGATCAGCGCAATGGAAGACCGGGATCTCCCTGTCACAAGAAATGAAGTCTATATGTGATAATTGGTATGAAAGCCCGAAGGTTCAATGTAACTAATGTTGTGAGAACTCGCCAGCTCAACGCAACCAGAACTCCAAAACTTACCGTGAGACCCCAAAAGGGTCAACACAACTGTCACAAGACCCCGAAGGGACATCATGACTAGAACCAGCAGGTTCGAAAAGACGTCTCCTAACAGCCCGTGGAGCACGTCCAGGATGGAGAGGGGTCATGTTCCCCCAGAAGGGGATTGTCCTGTAAAGACCACCTGAGCTATACCTCTCCCGAGGGAGAGGTTGGTTTGCCCGAGGGCGAATTACGTTTATGTCAACGTTTTACCTCTGCCCTTAGAAGAGAAGCGTCACTGCAACGTTTCCGCTGCCCGCTAGTGGTTTTCTCTCGAGAACGAGAGACATGTTCCCCCAAAAGTGAAACCCTGCCTTGGACTCTGTTCGTCCACCGCCCCTGAGGAGTTAACAAAGTTCTCGGCGTCGGTCTCAGGAGACCAAAGGTCAGATCGATGGGTGACAGCGCCTGCGTCCACAGGAGGAGGATCAACCTCCACAGAGGAAGGTGAAGACACTCTTCTTTCCGCACCCAATTGAAGGAGATCAAAGAGTACGTCCTTCGAAAGGAGAACAAAAAGACAACAAGATCAGAAATCGAGCAGGTACTCCCCGGAGAAGGGGCGGAGCCGACTCACTATGAGAGGCAGCGCCGTCACCTTACCCATAAGGTTGACCTGGAGTAACATGGTCTGCGCTGTTATTCGGACGATCCTCTGAAGGGATTGGAGGAGCAGCAGCTTCGGAAAGAGATCGGGGGGTGGGGGGGGTAGAAGAAGATGACCGTGGTTTCTTCGACTTTGAGGAGACCCCAAAGGAGAAGAATTATGTTTAACCTTCTTCTTCCGTCTCCAAAAGCTCTCCACTGGGAGGCAGACCACTCCCTACACTCATCACAAGTGTCGTCCCTGAGACACAAACGGCCTCAGCAAGCCGGACACAGCAGGTGAGAATCCGTTTCAACGAATGACATGAAGATAACACAGGAGCGGCCTCTGGGACCAAAACAAGTAAGATGGGACTACCACACACACAATCTGAAAGGAAAAAGAATTATCAAAGCGGGAGAGAACGGAGTGTGTCCATTCTCTAACGAGCCAGAAAGCATGGCTTGTCTTTCAGCTTCGCCGAAAGTAACACCCTCCTATAAATAGCGAAAGATTGATATTTGAGCAGGAACAAATTTATTTTAATGTTGTTACTGTTCTTAATATATTTCATTTTTCCTTGTTTCCTTTCCTCACCGGCCTATTTTTCCTGTTGGAGCCCCTGGGCTTATAGCATCCTGCTTTTCCAACTAGGGTTGTAGCTTAGCATGTAATAATATGTTATTTTTATAATAAAATAAATTTTTGAATATACTTACCCGGTGATTATATAAGCTGCAGCTCTGCTGCTCGACAGAAAACTCTACGTTAAAAATCCGCCAGCGATCGCTATGCAGGTAGGGGGTGTACTTCAACAGCGCCATCTGTCGTGCAGGTACTCAGTACTCAATGTAAACAAAGAACTCAATTTTCTCCTCGGTCCACTGCGTCTCTATTGGGGAGGAAGGGAGGGTCCTTTAATATATAATCACCGGGTAAGTATATTCAAAAATTTATTTTATTATAAAAATAACATTTTTCAATATTTAACTTAGCCGGTGATTATATAAGCTGATTCACACCCAGGGGGGTGGGTAGATACCAGCAATAAATGTTTACATTATTATGACCTAAGGATTTTTTATTTAATTTTAGCAGTTATCAAAATAACAAACTTAAAATAAATAAGTACCTGGTAAGGAAGTCGACTTGAACAATTACTCTGCCTTTTTAAGTACGTCTTCCTTACGGAGCCTCGCGATCCTCTTAGGATGCTGAGCGACCCCTAGGAGCTGAAGTATCAAGGGTTGCAACCCATACTACAGGACCTCATCAAAACCTCTAATCTAGGCGCTTCTCAAGAAAAGAATTTGACCACCCGCCAAATCAACCAGGATGCGAAAGGCTTCTTAGCCTTCCGGACAACCCAAAAACAACAATAAAAACATTTCAAGAGAAAGATTAAAAAGGTTATGGAATTAGGGGAATGTAGTGGTTGAGCCCTCACCCACTACTGCACTCGCTGCTACGAATGGTCCCAGAGTGTAGCAGTTCTCGTAAAGAGACTGGACATCTTTAAGATAAAAAGACGCGAACACTGACTTGCTTCTCCAATAGGTTGCGTCCATTATACTTCGCAGAGATCTATTTTGTTTAAAGGCCACGGAAGTTGCGACAGCTCTAACTTCATGTGTCCTTACCTTCAGCAAAGCTTGGTCTTCCTCACTCAGATGGGAATGAGCTTCTCGTATTAACAGTCTGATAAAATAGGATAAGGCATTCTTTGACATAGGCAAAGATGGTTTCTTAACAGAACACCATAAAGCTTCTGACTGTCCTCGTAAAGGTTTAGTTCGTCTTAAATAGAACTTAAGAGCTCTAACAGGGCATAAGACTCTTTCTAGTTCATTTCCAACCATATTTGATAGGCTTGGAATATCGAACGATTTCGGCCAAGGACGAGAAGGTAGCTCGTTTTTGGCTAGAAAACCAAGCTGTAAAGAACATGTAGCCGTTTCAGATGAAAATCCGATGTTCCTGCTGAAGGCGTGAATCTCACTGACTCTTTTAGCTGTGGCTAAGCAAACCAGGAAGAGAGTTTTTAAAGTGAGATCTTTAAAGGAGGCTGATTGTAGTGGCTCGAACCTTTCTGACATAAGGAATCTTAGTACCACGTCTAAATTCCAACCAGGTGTAGCCAAACGACGCTCCTTCGTGGTCTCAAAAGACTTAAGGAGGTCCTGTAGATCTTTGTTGTTGGAAAGATCTAAGCCTCTGTGACGGAAGACTGTTGCCAACATGCTTCTGTAACCCTTGATAGTGGGAGCTGAAAGAGATCTTTCTTTCCTCAGGTATAAAAGGAAGTCAGCTATTTGAGTTACAGAGGTACTGGTCGAGGATACTGATACTGACTTGCACCAGTTTCGGAAGACTTCCCACTTCGACTGGTAGACTCTAAGAGTGGATGTCCTCCTTGCTCTAGCAATCGCCCTGGCTGCCTTCTTCGAAAAGCCTCTAGCTCTCGAGAGTCTTTCGATAGTCTGAAGGCAGTCAGACGAAGAGCGTGGAGGCCTTGGTGTACCTTCTTTACGTGTGGCTGACGTAGAAGGTCCACCCTTAGAGGAAGAGTTCTGGGAACGTCCACTAGCCATCGAAGTACCCCGGTGAACCATTCTCTCGCGGGCCAGAGGGGAGCAACTAACGTCAACCTTGTCCCTTCGTGAGAGGCGAACTTCTGCAGTACCTTGTTGACAATCTTGAACGGGGGGAATGCATATAGGTCTAGATGTGACCAATCCAGTAGAAAGGCATCTATATGAACTGCTGCTGGATCCGGGATTGGTGAGCAATATATTGGGAGCCTCTTGGTCATCGAGGTTGCGAAGAGATCTATGGTAGGCTGGCCCCATGTGGCCCACAGTCTCTTGCATACATCCTTGTGTAGGGTCCATTCTGTTGGAATGATTTGTCCCTTCCGACTGAGGCAATCTGCCATGACATTTAAGTTGCCTTGGATGAACCTCGTTACTAGAGAAATGTTTAGATCTTTTGACCAGGTGAGGAGGTCCCTTGCGATCTCGTACAACGTCATAGAGTGGGTCCCTCCTTGCTTGGAGATGTACGCCAAAGCCGTGGTGTTGTCCGAGTTCACCTCCACCACTTTGCCTTGAAAGAGAGACTTGAAGCTTTTCAAAGCCAGATGAACTGCCAGTAGCTCCTTGCAGTTGATATGCAACGTTCTTTGACTCGAGTTCCAAGTTCCCGAGCATTCCCGACCGTCTAATGTCGCGCCCCAGCCCGTGTCCGATGCGTCCGAGAAGAGAACGTGGTTGGGAGTCTGAACAGCCAGGGGCAGACCCTCTCTGAGGCTGATACTGTCCTTCCACCAAGTAAGGGAAGACTTCATCTTCTCGGAAATGGGGATCGAGACCGCTTCTAGCGTCTTGTCCTTTTTCCAGTAAACAGCTAGGTGATATTGAAGGGGACGGAGGTGTAGTCTTCCTAACGAAACGAACTGTTCCAGGGATGATAGTGTCCCTATCAGACTCATCCACTGCCTGACTGAACATCGTTCCCTCTTCAGCATGTTCTGGATGCATAACTGGGCTTGACTTGTTCTGGGGGCCGACGGAAAAGCCCGAAAAGCTTGACTGTGAATCTCCATCCCTAAATACACAATAGTTTGGGATGGGACCAGTTGAGACTTTTCCATATTGACCAGGAGACCCAATTCCTTGGTCAGATCTAGAGTCCACTTTAGATCCTTCAGACAGCGACGACTGGAAGAAGCTCTTAGAAGCCAGTCGTCCAAATAGAGGGAGGCTCTGATGTCCGCTAAATGAAGGAATTTGGCTATATTCCTCATCAGCCTCGTAAACACAAGAGGAGCTGTGCTTAGGCCAAAGCACAGGGCTTGAAACTGGTAGACAACCTTTTCGTAAACGAATCTCAGAAAAGGTTGGGAGTCTGGGTGGATGGGGACGTGAAAGTATGCGTCCCTTAGGTCTAAAGAGACCATCCAGTCTTCCTTTCTGACCGCTGCTAGAACGGACTTTGTGGTCTCCATGGCGAACGTCTGCTTTGTGACAAAGACATTCAGCGCACTGACGTCTAGCACCGGCCTCCACCCTCCTGTCTTCTTTACCACTAAGAAGAGACGGTTGTAGAAGCCCGGGGATTGATGGTCCAGGACTTTGACTACCGCTCCCTTTTCTAGCAAGAGAGACACCTCCTGCTTCAATGCTCGTCTCTTGTCTTCCTCTCTGTACCTAGGAGAGAGATCGATGGGAGACGTTACTAGAGGGGGTTTTCGTACAAACGGGATCTTGTACCCCTCTCTGAGCAACTTCACAGATTGTGCATCTGCGCCTCTCTTCTCCCAGGTCTGCCAGAAGTTCTTGAGTCTGGCTCCCACTGCTGTCTGAAGAAGGTGGCAGTCAGACTCTGCCTTTAAAGGACTTGGTTCCTTTCTTCTTCCCACGTCTCCCTTCGGCACGAGCACCTCCTCTGCTGGAGGCTCTGCCACGAAAGGGCGGAATAAATCTGGACGCTGGAGTGTCCATCCTGGGTCTTGACAAGGTAGGCAAAGGGGTGGCTTTGCGGGCAGAGGACGCAACCAGGTCATGGGTGTCCTTCTGAAT
The DNA here is from genome assembly GCF_036898095.1 of Palaemon carinicauda. Classification (NCBI taxonomy): domain Eukaryota; kingdom Metazoa; phylum Arthropoda; class Malacostraca; order Decapoda; family Palaemonidae; genus Palaemon; species Palaemon carinicauda. The sequence continues at coordinate 55,892,911 of NC_090762.1, read as the reverse complement.
CAAAGAAGCAGCAATCTCCTTAATCAAGTCCTCTGGAAAAAGGCACTTTGAGAGAGGAGCAAACAGAAGTTCTGATCTTTGACACGGTGTCACTCCAGCTGACAGGAAAGAGCAAAGATTCTCACGTTTCTTGAGGACCCCGGATACGAACGAAGCCGCAAGCTCACTAGATCCGTCACGTATGGCCTTGTCCATGCAGGACATTATGAGCAAGGAAGATTCCTTGTCAGAAGGGGAGATCTTCCTGCTCAACGCTCCCAGACACCAGTCCAAAAAGTTGAAGACCTCGAAGGCTCTAAACACTCCTTTCAACAGATGGTCTAGGTCCGAAGGTGACCAGCAAATCTTAGAGCGTCTCATGGCTAGCCTGCGGGGAGAGTCTACAAGACTTGAGAAGTCGCCCTGGGCAGAGGCAGGAACTCCCAAGCCGAGAACTTCTCCCGTGGCATACCAGACGCTCGATCTGGAAGAGAGTTTAGCAGGGGGAAACGTAAAGGCTGTCTTCCCTAGACTCTTTTTGGACTGCATCCAATCTCCTAAAACTCGTAAAGCTCTCTTAGACGAGCGTGCGAGGACGAGTTTCGTAAAGGCAGGCGAGGATGACTGCGTACCTAAAGCAAACTCTGACGGAAGAGAGCGTGGAGCCACAGACACAAACTGGTCCGGATACATCTCTTTGAACAGAGCAAGAACTTTTCTAAAGTCCAAAGAGGGTTGCATGGTCTTGGGTTCGTCAAGGTCCGAATGTGGTTCATCAACGTGTGCCGCATCGTCATCATCAGAGAGTCCATCATCCGAGAATTGAGGAGGAAGCGGCAAAGGAGTAGGAATCGGCTGGTCAGCTGAGTCCGGTAGCACGGGTGCACGCGTGACTGAACCGGACGCAACGTCATGGAACTTTTGCCCAGTCTGTGAACTGGCAACAACCATAGCAGCGTGGGGACGCATAGCGTCTACTCCAGACTGTCTAGTCTGATGTGGGCGAGCAGAGGCAACCACACTGGGTTGCGGAGGTTGACGCACCGCGTCAAAACAAAACAACTTAGACTGTTGTTGTACCTCGCGAACGTCAACGGAAGGTTCCGTGTGTCGCTGAACGTCAACATGCGGCTGGCAGGGTACACTGGAACGCATGGGTGGCGGGACTCTCTCAGCTGGAGTGCGGAAGGTCGCCTCAGCGTCCACAGGACGCACAACCGTGGTTGGTTGTAGGCAAGAGGTTGGTTCAGCATCAACCTTCTCCGCACGAAAGTCCTGCATCAGTGACGTTAACTGATACTGCATGGTCTGCAGCAAAGACCACTTAGGGTCTACAGGAGCAGGTGCAGCGACAGACGGTGTGACTGCCTGAGGCGGTACCGCTTTGCCTCTCTTAGGAGGTGAGCAGTCGTCGGAAGACTGCAGCGAGTCCGAACTGACCCAGTGGCTACAACTGGGCCGTTGGACTTGCGCGGAAGGGACCGACTAGCGCTTAAGAGGCCGCGAGACCTTGGTCCATGGTTTCTTACGAGAAACCTCTTCCGCAGACGAGGAATAAATGGGCTCTCTCGTCTCTGTGTGGGTGGGGCGATCTTGGGTAGATACGCCCGAAACCACGGAGGGAACGTCTGTTCGCTGATTAAAGCCTCTCGAACCCTTTGGTCGTACGACATTGCTTCTCCCCTGGACTTGGGAGCTTGCAAGAGGTCCCGGACTAGGAGGACGACAGGCACGAACAGACGAACCCTCAAGCGCAACACTATCCACAACACTATCACTCACTTTATCACTACCCACTGCACTCTTACACTTCAGCTCCTTGACGTCCGCCATGAGCTGGTTACGGTCACTAGCCAAGGACTCGACTCTCTCACCCAGAGCTTGGATGGCACGCATCATATCTGCCATCGAAGGTTCTTGAGTGCCAGAAGGGGGATTAGGAGCAACCACTACAGGGGAAGGAATAGGTTGTGGGGCATGAGGAGAGGAAAATTCAACGGAGCGAGATGAACTTCTCCTGACTCTCTCTCTCTCTAGCCTACGTGTATATTTCTGGAATTCGATAAAATCGAATTCCGAAAGCCCAACGCATTCCTCACATCGATCTTCCAATTGACAGGTTTTATCCCGACAATTGGAACAAACGGTGTGAGGATCGATAGAGGCCTTCGGAAGACGCCTTGAACAGTCCCTAGCATTACACTTCCTGAATTTAGGGACTTGAGAAAGGTCAGCCATTTTGAATTGGTCAAAGGGGAATTCAAAAACTATCCAAAGTCATCAACAAATAATCCGATATCAACAAAAGAATGCAAGGATTTATTGAAGATAAAGCCTGCAAAGCGAAAGCTCAAAACTAGAAACGTGTACTTCACCAAAAAGTTATGAAAACCAATCCAGTTAGCAACAGCGAATTAGTAGGTCTTGCCGGTGGCACGACAGAGAGAAAATTGAGTTCTTTGTTTACATTGAGTACTGAGTACCTGCACGACAGATGGCGCTGTTGAAGTACACCCCCTACCTGCATAGCGATCGCTGGCGGATTTTTAACGTAGAGTTTTCTGTCGAGCAGCAGAGCTGCAGCTTATATAATCACCGGCTAAGTTAAATATTGAAAAAACAATAATAATAATCACTCTTATAGGCCTAGCAGTACAGTATATACAGTATATTACGATGGCACTATGCCAGTACCTGCTATTGCTCCCTGAGCCGTTCACAATCTTAATGAAAAGAAAAAAGTTGGTGTTGCAACTGACAGTAATACATACAAATAAAAAAAACAAAAAAAATTATGAAAAGACTAGATTATAGATTACTTGTAAATTTCACCATTTGCTCTTACTATAATATACTGTAGTATAATATTAGTTGAGAGATAGGAGAATGGGGTAAAGTTTAATAATAATAACCATCATACTTAACCTAATTACAAATTCTCAATTCAGTCTTCAGGCATTAATTTCCCATTTCCTGTCTTACTGAAACTAATCCCCATTTACAATTTCCTTCCAGTGGCCAATTTGAGACTTATTCTCTCACATTTAAATATTTTTTGTCAATTGGAGACTTTTTCAAAGTCTTGTTATTTTTTTACCAGACTTTTTCATGATCATGTTATTTTCTTCTCTTCTTGAGATGCTAGTTCAAACAATTTCTAACAGTTTCTCCTCATAATGCATCTCGGTTAGTAAGGATATCTTTGTTGGGTTCATAGCCAAATATATGAACATTTTTCTATAGGAAAGAGTAGTTTTTTTCCCTAGGTTACATTGCCCTGTAATACAGTACAATAATAACGTTTCTGAAGCAATTAGGTTGGAAAGCTAACACAGGTATACAGTCTACCTTAGCATAAGGTAAGAATATGGAGTCCTGGGAGGTTGCAGAATTAGGCATAGCCCTCCTCCTTGGTAGGTACTGACAGGAGTTTTTGGTGAGGTTGAAATATGAATTCTTAGTCATAACACCTAGTGACTCAAAATTCTATATTTTGAAAAATACTGGTCTCCAAAAAATCTTTGGTATTATTGTACTGTATCAGAACAGCTCAAATTACCTATAAATACATCAGAAATACATCTTATTTTCTTTGATGGGGTTATAGTACATATATATAAATTTACCCATTGCAATCAATACAATACTATCATGATTGATCAATAAGTTATCCCAATAACCTAATCATAGATGCAATATAAAGGTAGCAGAAGATAAAATGTAAATAACCAGTGTCATGCCTTATCAATGAATGACAATGCAAACCAAGTAATAGAAAATATATAGGACGTGTTTCGCAATATATTTATTTCATGAACTACAATGCAAGACTTAAATAGCCTACACATGATACAAGTGTTAATCGAAAACAAAAATTTAAGTTAAAATAATATATAAACCATCTGCCCCAGAAAATAAATAGTATATATAATTGGCCAATGGACGGTGAGCGGCCTAACCTGAACCTGTTCTATGACTTAAAGGTGGCAATCCAAACAATTGTCAAACTCGATCGTCAACAGCAGATTACCAGCTAAATCAGATCTGATCGATTATTCCATCACCAATAATATACAAAAGCACGAGTTCCTAATTCAATTGCATAGTTATAAAATCAAAGAAGTGCCATATACGAACCTTGTTAGTACACTTAAACTAGATGTAATTGACACGTAGCCGAAAGGTCTCTAACACGACTGTTGCCGAGAAACGCAATCACGCAGGAAATCTGTTCCGCTTTCCAATGTTTATATGAGTTTGTTCTTTATAGCAGTTTATCAACAAATTATTTTTTTTAATATCTTTATTTTATCTGATATGTGTTTTAATAAATAACATGTATTTATCTCTCATGATTTTACTTAATTTCATATAAATATGATAATATATATGATAAATATTTTAGTTTATAGTCTGAAATTTTATTTTGTATTAAGAGAAACGTATCCAACCAGAAGGTTCTGTTGATTGTTATGATTAAGTGGCAAGGAAAAAATTGGATGTAAACAATAAACAAACAAACGTCAACCCGTTTCCTGGATGCCCCCGGCTTTTACCAAGGCCGTCTCGAATACCTCTCGAGACGGCCTTGCTTTTACGCATCGATGACATATCTTGGGACTTTTATTGTGACACTATCTCGGTCCCCAGATATATCTGGCAAAGTTCGTGATCTATGAGTATTTTTTTTACTGTAACCTGTCTTTCAATTCCCAAATAAATAAAGTAGTAAAAACTACTGGATATCATCTTAGAAATATTGCTTTTATAAAGAAGTACCTACCTGGATGAACATTCTGTAAAGAAACTTGTGATAAACTATATCATTAACAGGATTGACTACAGTAACTCAATCTTCCAAAATCTATCAAAAGTGCTACTTAAGAAATACTAAAACAGGAGCAAGGCTGATAATAGGTGTTCCATTCCGAGAAAGGATCACTCATATACTAATTGATTTACACTTGCTGTCCATTAAAGCAAGAATTGAGTTTAAAATATGCACAACATCCCATCAAGTCATGAGAACCGGGCGGCCGAAATATCAAAGAGAATTTACGGGCTGCTAATGCAAGAGCCCGTGTCTTACATAAGGTAAGGCAATCTTAACACACACATGCAATGCTGTATAGTGTGCAGCCAACAAATCGCGTTGACACTAGAATAGTTACATATAGTTTCAAATTATTGGAACCAAGATATTTATGTCAACTGTACTTGCTAGAGGTTTCAAATATGCTGCCCTAAGACTACACAATAAGCTCTCACCAGGCATCCGCAAGACTGAGGATATTATGGCTTTCAAGTTTAAGCGGAAACTGAGAGAGAGAGAGAGAGAGAGAGAGAGAGAGAGAGAGAGAGAGAGAGAGAGAGAGAGAGAGAGAGAGAGAGAGAGAGAGAGAGAGAGCACATATTAACAGCCTATGATAAAGCTTAGATTAGACTATAATGTTAATGATGAACTCATCTATATAATAAAGAGCAAGCGTCTGGCACACGATGCCAGAAAGCTCAAAATAAATTAATCAATCATGTCATGCACATTGAATACCAAACATAATAAAAATTATGTTTTTTATGGTTTCTTACTTCACAGATATAAAGTACAGTAGATGGAAATACTTATAATTGATGAAGCTTCCAGGAAAAAATATTCTATATTACATTAGAAAAGTAAAACTTAATGGTTTTCAACAATATTTTTCAATTGCATATTTCGGGTTACTTGGTGGTCGTAAACTATATATTATTATTATTATTATTATTATTATTATTATTATTATTATTATTATTATTATTATTATTATTATTATTATTACTGAGAAAGAAGCTCAGTGACAAAAGGTAATAAAAGAATAAAGAATAAATCATATATGAGAAATAATACAAAAAGTAATAAGATATATTAAGATTACCAACAACGTTAAGACAGATCGTTCATATACAAACTATGAAATGAGGCTTGTATTAATCTGTTTTACCAGTTTGAACTTCTGAACCTCCATCGAATCAACTGTCGGATTAAGAAGATAACCCCACAATCTGGTCACAGCTGGAATGAAACTTCTAGAGTAGCCTACTACTTTGTATTAGGCCTTATGATGGAAGAGAAGAGATTGTTAGAATTAACTGTATATCAAGCACTATACCCAATTTTTTTAATAAGGAGCATTTGCACTGACTCGCAGTGGTGCCCTTTTAGCTCGGAAAAGTTTCCCGCTATCTGATTGGTTAGAATTATCTTGTCCAACCAATCAGCGATCAGGAAACTTTTCCTAGCTAAAAGGGCACCCCTGCGAGTCGGTGCAAATCTGCCTCACTAAAAAGAATTGACTATAGGTACAGGATGGTATATTCTGGGCAGATCTGGAAGTAAAGGATGGTGAGAATAATGAAAAATCTTATGACAAATGAACAAAGAACTAATTAAACGATGCTGTCAGAGATTAATATACAGTGCATGGATGAGAAATTCAGTAGGCCACAAGGTTTGGTCCAACACATTAAGATGAGAGTCATTCTAATGGTATTTAAAGTTATGGGTCTAGATTAGAACACTATCCAGAGAAACAGAATAATTCCCATAAATAACTTTAAAATCTATTACTAAAAGTGCGATAATCATGCTGAGAAAAGGCTACCTAGATTTTGGATTATGTAAAGCTGGAGATATTTTGATAAGAAATATAACATGAAATATTTGAAAACTAAATTCAATATTTTTCTATATTAAATTACCATACTCTGAATATGGTAATTAAGTATTTATCTAATTAAGAAGTTTACTTGAACGGTTGCAGACATTTATTCTTTAAACTTTCGCTTGTATTTACGGACATATTTTGCAGGAGAGATCTTATCATCCTTTTAACCTTAATCATATCATCACCTCTTTTCTCACAAAACATGTACAGTGAAGTTCAAAAGTCTTACGTCAGAAAGCTTAGCGCAGATTCTGTCAAGGGCGTAGCTAGAGATTTGGGGGTGGGGGATTAGAAAAGAGGCCCTCTCTCTCTTACCGTGGTGAGTTGGTGGTAATTTTGAATGCATACATACTTATAATGACTGACGCTGCTTTGGTTGCTCCGGGGGCCCACACCCTTGTCCTCGCTTAGCTATGCCACTGCTCTCTATACATGGAAACAATGACCAGGGAACGTTTGACAGTATGAGTTGAATAAATGTCCCATGATAAAAAAAGCCGAGTTTTTTCTATTCTAGATAAAATTTTCCATAATCGAAAGCTCATTCATGTATAGCTGACATTAGGTGATACACCCTAGCTTGCGGTAGATAAATTTTTCAATGTGTAAAGTATTTTGTAATATATGAAATGTAGTTTTCCTTGACCTAGCCAGAACTAGAACGAAATTTTCTCTTTCAAAAGAGATCAACTTTAATTATGACAATTTTACCATTAGAGCGCTCTCTAGAAGATAGAAAATTATGCTCAATCTTTTTTCTTTTTTTTTCTTAAATTAATTTTTCTTTTTGCGTTAATATTCTGAAAGAAAGTCGTTAAATATGCACATAAAACAATTTAAGTTTTGTTTGCGATGTTTAAATGTAGGAAAAATAAATCGCTAATAGACGCTTCTAGATTATATCATACGTTTAATCAATCCAAGATTTGTTTGCAATGTTTAAATATAGGAAAAAAAAATTATCGTTAATGGACGCTTCTAGATTCTATCATACGTTTAACGTACGGTAATAATAATAATAATAATAATAATAATAATGATAATAATAATAATAATAATAATAATCTCCTCCTACGCCTATAGACGCAAAGGGCCTCGGTTAGATTTCTCCAGTCGTCTTTATCTTGAGCTTTTAAATAAATGCTTCTCCATTCATCATCTACTTCACGCTTCATTGTACTCAGCCATGTAGGCCTGGGTCTTCCAACTCTCCCAGTGCCTTGTGGCGTACAGTAAAACGTTTAGCGCATTATGGAGCCCAGTTAATAATAATAATAATAATAATAATAATAATAATAATAATAATAATAATAATAATAATAATAATAATAATAATAATATTTCTCTTGGTTATAAAAGAGTAGTTGCTATAAAATAGGGTTCCAGAGCTTATATTAACTTTGGCTCTTTAAACCTAATTTTATCACATTTCTACATTCTTTAACTTTCAAAATTTCATCTTATGCCTTCGACATTTTACACATTTTATGACTATGTGTTAGTTTACTTTTTCAATTTGTTTGTTACAATTGTTTCATTCTAAAATTCTTTTATTTGACCTTAAAGATATGATTAGATTTATAAGTAGAAGGTTGGCCAGGGCACCATCCACCCGTTGAGATACTACCGCTAGAGAGCTATAGGGTCTTTTGACTGGCCAGACAGTACAACATTGGATCCTTCTCTCTGGTTACGGTTCACTTTCCCTTTGCCTACACACACACCGAATAGTCTGGCCTATTCTTTACATATTCTCCTCTGCCCTCATACACCTGACAACACTGAGGTTACAAA